>NW_017617902.1:256398-856398 GCF_001879475.1 Ipomoea nil | reverse complement strand
TTGCATATCTAGAGCTTGTGTTTAGGATTCCTTTGTGCCATTGCTTGGCATGTTCCTTGGTTCAAGTCATTTTGTTGTGTTTGGTGAGATTTGGCATGTTTTGGACTTGAATTTGTGTTTGGAGAAGAAAATCCCCGAAGGGATTTGCTGTGGAACAGGGATGTTCCAGCGGGCGGAACGGCGGGCGGGGCACCACCCGCGGGTACATAGGCCTGTGGGGATTTGCTCCCGCGGGCGGGACCACGGGTGGGGCACTACCCGTGGGTCCACCCGCGGGGAACACAATGGTGTTCGTTCGTGATTTGTTCCCCGTGATTTGTTTGTCTCGGTATTTGATCTTTTGGCTTGCCGTTGTTCTTTTGTGGAACTATTTGAGTGTCTTCTTGATGTTTCGTAGGTCTAGAACTATATGGTACGTATCCATGTAGGATCTTTGGTGTCTTGAATCGTGCTAAGTGTTCAACATTGTGTTTCATTGAACCAAGAGGTGTCTTGTGTGTTCCTCGGAACTATCTTGAGTTTCCCCGTTGTTAAGCATGCTAGTTCGTTGTCTTAATGCTAGCGTGGGTGTTGTTCGTACCTTCTGTTTGGTTGATGATAACTTGTGTTATTCATCGTTGTTGTCGTTGGGCTGTGACCCGTTCCTTGATTGAGTGTGTTTCATACATTCTTTGCAATCCGTTGATTGATTCGTGTGAGTGGTGGTGCGTGTGTGGCTTTACCTGGATTGCACGATTAGTGGTATGGGACACTAGTCACCAAGGTATTGCAGCGGTCCCCGTGGTAGCCGTGACGTGATTATGGAGTTGTGTTCCTTCGAGAAAGGTTCACGTGATTGGGGGACAACATTGTGTTATCCGGGTATGTGTTGCCGTGATTGGTAGTGGTTCATTGGTGGTCTGTTGGTGGGGGACGACGGTCCCAGCGGAATAAGGTTGGACTTGGCTGTACAGGGGATCCTGGAGTTAATGGTTGGCTTGAAGGTACAAGGTTGGGGGTAGCCATAAGGTTGGAACAGGGCATAAGGAAGGCATATCAAACTCGCGATAGGTGATGTTGCGAGGGCTTTTAAAGCCGGTGTTGTGTGATCTTATCTCGTGACGTGTGTAGTCACAGAGGCTTGTGGTGTTTTGGCATGTGTTGCCGTTGGGTGAGTCTTTATCCTTGTGTGTGGTTAATCTTTGTGGTTGGGATGTGTTCCCGATGTTATCCTTGTGAGTGGTGAGTCTTGTGTTGTCTTTCGATCTTGGCTTTTGACTTATATATATATATATATATATATATATATATATATATATATATATATATATATATATATATTCCGTTTCGAAAATGGTTTTTATATCTTATATCTACCTATTTATGATACTTAACGGTATTGGTGGGTTACCAGCATTATTCGCTGACCGGGCGTTGCCCCGATGTTTATCTTTGTATCTTTCAGCTGTTGAGTAGTCGAGCGAGATGTCTAGAGTCTGGTAGCTTAGCACCTGTATCTTTAGACTGTGTTTTTGTGGCCTGCGCGCCAATGGTTTTAGATTGTTTTAGATTGATGTTTTGGGATAGTGTGATACTCTTGCAGATTGTCGCCTTAGCGTTACCTAGTGTGGTATACATGGCATAACACCCCTGTTTGGATTTCTTTTATCCAGTTTCCGTTTATCTTCCGCTATGCTAGTTTTTCTGTTAATCTGCATGTGTTAAGACTTGTTTTTAGGTCTTGTTTTTGGGGGGTGTTACAGTTGGTATCAGAGCCTAGGTTTAGAGCCTAGGAAGAGTTGAGTCTAGACTTTCTAAGTGTTTGAGTGTGTTTTGAGACCTCTAAGCGACCTTAAGAAGATAAGTGATAGACTTAGGACTCTAGGTTGCACGGTGATATGTGTGTTGCTTTCTGTCTTGCTTGCTTGCTCTCTTAGTAACCTTGTTGTTGTAGCAGAAGTGCGATGCCTCCTTGTCCTCGCGCTCGCACCCCAGAGACCCCGACCAACGAGCAGCTCGCTCAGAATCTCCATCAGCTGACGCAGACGATGCTGTAACACCCCAGATTTTCAAGACTTTTAAAACTTATAATAAAGACAGAATCTTTTTAAATCCCAAGATATAAATACAAGCGTACGGGGTGCTATGCCACACCTGGGCTAGAGAACCCAAGTGCACAGGCTAACTAACTAATATCCTCAAAACGTAATTACATAAACGTGGCTCGCAGGCCAAAGGAAACTATCTACTTCTACACTCCAAGTTCTAGTGCGCTCCAGTGACTTAATCCTCTGTGCCTAAAAGCCAAATATATCTGTTCAGCGAGAGATGCTGGTAACCCACTCCAACGCGTTGCAATACAATACATATAGCAATATATATAGATATACGAAAACCATTTTGAGCATGAGAGTATATCCTACGAACTTTAGCTTTAAAACCGGGAATGACTCGACAGATAAAGCCAGACACAAGCAACAGTTATAACGAGCATATGCAGTTCACACAGATAAGGCAGATACGGTAAGCATAAACAATAATCATAACCCAACATAAGCAGTCCCCAACATAAAACCCATAGTCACAATCACCACGATACTCATAACCGCAACTTATCCATAGCACAACACATAGCACACTTTGTTGGCGCCACAGGACCAATCGCATGCCCATACATGAGGGTCAGCGCATATAGCTCTGACACGGCCCCGCAGCACCCTGCCCCGTATCGCAACACGGAGGGGTCGATCGCAACCGACCGATGAACCGCAGCTCATAATAATGTTTGATCGCAACCAAACAGTGGACCGCAGCCCAAGAGAGTGTGTTATCCGACTGTAGCCAGGAATTCCCATCTGACTACAGCCAGCCTCCGAACCGCAGCTCGGGAAAATGTCATCTGATTGTAGCCAGGAATTCCCATCTGACTACAACCAGCTTCTGGACCGCAGCCCAGGATACCGTCATCCGACTGCAGCCAGGAATTCCCATCTGACTGTAGCCGGCTTCTGAACAGCAGCTCAGGATAGCCAATCCGATCGCAACCGAATTGGGGCAACACCCACACATAACACATAGCAAGCACATGCAACCCACATTACACGTTGGGAAGGGGGATAAACGTATAACGAAACCTATGCGTGATCCATCACATGCTAAGAATAACCCTAAGGGGTTCATACTTCTTCCACCTAGGCCAACCGGGTACCAATTCAACTAGCATGCAATATAATAGACTCATAAACCTACGAACGGTACCCGAAACATCAAACTAGACATACGCACGATAAACAGGGTCCGTTGGGACGCCACGGGGATCGGGGAAACATCAAACGGGGAAGCCTGGGTCCCGAGGGGGAGAATTTCCAGCGGGTAGCCGGTGGGTGGGGGTCCACCCGCCGGCTGCCCGCCGGCCAACACTGTTCCGGGCAGCGGGTGCCCGGCGGGCAGCTGCCCGCCCGCCGGCTGCCCGCTGCCGGAACTGCCCGAAGTTGCCACGGGTAGGTGGCGGGTCCCCTACCCCCACCTACCCCCCACTGACTCTTTTCATCACTTTTCGCCTCGGGAACCGTTGTGGAACCCGAAACCATGCTTAGACACTTTACAACGCAATTAATGACAACACGTAGACAATTAACGGATCAATTACGAGAAACGAACGGCACATAGCCTATCATGCTTTTCTAAACATAATCCACCCCCAAACATGCGATTTCCCCACCCGATAATCCAAGAATAATAACATACGATACAACCTAGGGTTCTAATCACTTTTATATCAACAAGAATACGATTCGTCTTCTAATTGCAAGATTCGGTAAGAACAACACATAATCACCAAGGATACCAATCAATCATCAAGAATGCCATAATTACCAAGAACAATACATAATCATCAAGAATCCCAATTAATTATCAAGAACATCATATTTATCAAGAAACTCCCAATATCAAGATTATCAAGATTCCTCATGGAATCATTATATCAATACCAATAATAATCATCATAAATCGCCATTCACAATTATATGGGGGAAACCCTAAGGGGAAAATATAGCTATGAAAATAGGTTTTGTTGAGACATGGGTTACCTCTTAGCCTTAATTAATTCCTTGGCTATGAAGGATCTTTCTTTAAGCTTTCTTGCTTTCTTGATTTCTCCTAGGGGAATTCTTGGAACTCTTTGGATGGTGAGAGATTATTGTGGTGGGAATTCTAGGTGCCTCCTAAGTTCCCTATTTATATATTTAAGACTCCTAATTAGGGCCTGAATGGTATGGGTTTACTAATTCTATTCCTTATAGGACTAAGGGACTTGCTTTAGGGATAATTAAAGCGGATCACAATCTGAATAGTAAAAGGCCTACTTCTTTTATTCCTAATGGATAACTAGGTCTAGGATTCCTAATTAGGATCTGAATAGTAAAAGGTTTACTTTCTTTATTCCTAATAGGCTTAAGCCTCTAATTTAGGCAAGGGTCCACAGTTCATGGTGGACCCTATTAATTAATTAAAGGGGACCCTAACATAATTAAATCATATTTAATTATTATTAGCGGGATTAATTAAATAATTAGTCCAGGATTGAAGGCCGTAACACGGGGTGTTACACTCTCCCCCCCTTACGAGAAGCTTCGTCCCCGAAGCTTAGAAATCCTTGTAGGGTTAACGAGTCAAGAGTAGCACGGTGGTCCTATAGGGAAGGTATTCTACGGGGAAACTGTATAGTTGTATGTCTATGTGTGTTGGGTTTTTGGGAACGATTAGGTTTACAAGACTAAGAGAGTGGGTTTCAACTTGAGGACAAATTGAATTCAATAATTAGGATCAAGGTTTTCAAGGTCGCAACTTGGGTTGTGAGGTTGTCGCCTTGTGTGGAGTCGTTAAACATGGAATCAAGAATGGGGTTTGAAGGGTAGAAAGGGTTTTAGAATAAGGAGGGGGGCGATTTTCCGAGGAGGGGAAAGGAATACGGCTACGGTGGGTTAAGGGTTCTTGATCTCAAGTGAATAATCTGGTTTGATGCTTTGATCACGATGCGTCGACGAGCCGTTGATCCTCCTTCCTTGGTGTTAGCGCTTGCTTGACTTTAAGATCCTTGTTAGACCTTGCTTCCCAGGCTAAGGTTTCATCCTTCTCTTCTATCTTGAGGGAGTTTCCCATGGTGATTTAACACTTACTTATTTAATGCGCCCAAGGTCTTGACCAAGTTGGGTCAACCAAGTCAATTTCTTAGGGCGCACTTCCCAAATTCTTCCCAAAGTCTCTTGGGAGTCGATGGACTTTGGGTTGAATTTCTCTTCTTATTGAATTTCATCTCCTCTTTAGTGGATGAAATTCTTAGTAAGACTTCATGTCTTACCCGGGGTTCGGCTTGTTGTGCCCTTTTGTGTTATTTTTAATGATGAAGGTGTCCTTGCGTGCCCCTTTTTCTTTTTAAAGCGCAGTCGGTTACCAAATCTCGTTGTGGGATGACTCGGCGACCTTACGAGTCATCTCATTTCCTTGTGTGTCCTTAATGACCCTTGAAGTCTTGGCGTGAATGTGCTCTTTCCCCTTTTGCTTAGCACCATGGACTACGTAGTTCTTGATTCCATACAACTTGTAAGGAGTCCTCTGATTTGCTCGAATGATGTCCATGGTTTGGAGGAGTCCCGGTTTAGCATTTTGACTTTTAAGGTCTTCGTGGGTTCTTAGCACGAGTTCCCAACTCGCCTCCTTGGTTTGCGCAATCCTTTATGCCAAACATCCCTAGTCGGTTGTATCGTAGGATCCAACTTCAATTACTCGTGCAAAGTAATTGATTATGATTTCCCGATGGTGCCTCGTGCGTCAAGGTCTTTTACGTGGGGTACTATGTTTGGGTGGTCCATGGTTTCTTATCCGAGACTCACATTCAGCAATCGAGGTACACAAGTGCGCCGCAAATCAATAAAATGAGGGGTTAAGAAATCAGCACATTGTACCAGTGGGCGTGAGGTGGGTGGTCGTCCGCCTGCCAAGCTCCTGCCAAGGACCCGCCAAGGTCCCGTCAAGGACCCGTTGGGGACCCGCGGGAAAATGACTAGGAAGAGTCAATTCCCTCGGGAAAGACCCCAAAAAGGCACCGATTCATGTTCTGACAAGTCCCATGCCCTTGTGCACTAAAAGGGGTCTGAATACATAGGATGACCCATCGTACAACGTTTATTGATCCTTAAGCACGAGTTCTAGATGGGTCAAGACTCTTGTATGTTTGTTCCGCTTAGTAGGTTGGGTCCGGTTTCCAATCAGCAACCTCGTCATCTTCACCGGGTAGTTTGGTTATAGACCAACTTCGTCTCTTCCTTGCTTGATTAAGGGTAAGCCCTCTTGGTTCTTCTTGGAGTTCGGCTTGTCGCCCGCTCTTTGTTCAATCCTTTGGTGACCGAGTGCTCGGTGATGCATTTCCCTTCCTTGGGATGCATTTGATTGACTGCCCTTGACGTCGTATGGTGTATCGGCGACTTTGCGTGTCTCACGTATTTCTCACGGTGCCTTAAAACCATCAAGGTCCTTGTTCCAAGGTAAGATCCTTATTGCTGTGAGGTTCTAGTTGTATGATACTTTCCATGTGTTCGTTGCATCTTCTTGTCATATCGAGCCCCTTTCGGTGATTCGTGCCAATGATTAGGAAAGGGTGTCGTTGACGTACTACCTTACCTCCTTGCATTCGAATTGGCGTTCCCAGTCTCCGGGCTGGGATAGTTGCGCCCATTTGTGACCAGTTCCGAAAGGATTCGCTCATGCTGGAGGGAGCGGCCTCCCACTTCCGTTACTTCTTCTTTCGGGTTTGTTCCTGGATTCCGCGTTTGGAGTAGTTGGATTCGGTAGAGATTAGTGGCACTGGAGTAAGCCTCGTTGAGAGTCCGAGGTCTGCTTATCACTAGTGCTTTTCGGGCTTCAAAGTTGAGGCCCGATATGAATCTCTCTACTCCAGTTACCTCGGTGGGACTAGTTCTATTGTGAAGCGTACTAGTTCAAGGAATCGTTTGTTGGTATTCCATGACGGTATTTGTCCCTTGTCTTAGATGGAGAAACTCTTCTTACATGGATGCTTTTATTTGTGTTGGATAAAACCGCTCTCGAAGTCGCGCCTTGAGGTGTTCCCAGTTGAACCCCAGTTCTTGTTGGTAAGTGGGACCCTCATGGATCTACCAGGGGTCGGCCTCGTGTCCGAAGTAGAACGAGGCTACCTCCACGCGGCGTTCCTCTAGGCGTCCTGCTAACTCGAGGATTTTGTCGAGGGTTCGGATCCATTCTCCTAGGATTACGGGATCCTCTTCTCCCGAGGATGTCGGTGGTCGATGGTTAGAGACTTGTTGGGCGAAGTCTGCGTTTGCGTTCGACGAAGGTGGTGGGGGATTTCTTGTACGTGGTTGCCCTTGTGGGTGCGGGGTGGAATCGTCCTTGTAGTCGTGCCCCTAGGCACTCCTAGCTGGACCCCCGGTTGTTACCCACAAGTGGGTCCTTTTTGGATTTAGCAAAATCAGCCTCGTGTCTTCGACCGAGGCTATCTCTACGCGGTGCTCCCCTGGGCATTCCATTAACCCAAGGATTTTGTTGAAGGTTCGGATTCATTCTGCGAGGAGTGTGGGGTCCTCGACTGTCTTCTTGTTGGCGCCGTGCTACTGGTCTTTAGGGCCAATATTTATTGTAGTGACGGGTCAGTGTGCTGCACCCTTACCTTGGTGTGGTAAGCGTAGGGAGGTTCTTTAAGTCATGGAGGGATAAAGTGAGGGGAGGTTATGTGTAGGTTTCACGATCTCACTGCGCGTCCTAAGATTCCTAAGTCCTATGTTCCTAGTTACCTAGAGTTCAAGCCTAATGTCCTAAAGTTCGGTCTTAAGAGTCTTATCCTAGGGTAAAACTTAGGCTCTGATACCAACTGTAACACCCCAGATTTTCAAGACTTTTAAAACTTATAATAAAGACAGAATCTTATTAAATCCCAAGATATAAATACAAGCGTACAGGGTGCTATGCCACACCTGGGCTAGAGAACCCAAGTGCACAGGCTAACTAACTAATATCCTCAAAACGTAATTACATAAACGTGGCTCGCAGGCCAAAGGAAACTATCTACTTCTACACTCCAAGTTCTAGTGCGCTCCAGTGACTTAATCCTCTGTGCCTAAAAGCCAAATATATCTGTTCAGCGAGAGATGCTGGTAACCCACTCCAACGCGTTGCAATACAATACATATAGCAATATATATAGATATACGAAAACCATTTTGAGCATGAGAGTATATCCTACGAACTTTAGCTTTAAAACCGGGAATGACTCGACAGATAAAGCCAGACACAAGCAACAGTTATAACGAGCATATGCAGTTCACACAGATAAGGCAGATACGGTAAGCATAAACAATAATCATAACCCAACATAAGCAGTCCCCAACATAAAACCCATAGTCACAATCACCACGATACTCATAACCGCAACTTATCCATAGCACAACACATAGCACACTTTGTTGGCGCCACAGGACCAATCGCATGCCCATACATGAGGGTCAGCGCATATAGCTCTGACACGGCCCCGCAGCACCCTGCCCCGTATCGCAACACGGAGGGGTCGATCGCAACCGACCGATGAACCGCAGCTCATAATAATGTTTGATCGCAACCAAACAGTGGACCGCAGCCCAAGAGAGTGTGTTATCCGACTGTAGCCAGGAATTCCCATCTGACTACAGCCAGCCTCCGAACCGCAGCTCGGGAAAATGTCATCTGATTGCAGCCAGGAATTCCCATCTGACTACAACCAGCTTCTGGACCGCAGCCCAGGATACCGTCATCCGACTGCAGCCAGGAATTCCCATCTGACTGTAGCCGGCTTCTGAACCGCAGCACAGGATAGCCAATCCGATCGCAACCGAATTGGGGCAACACCCACACATAACACATAGCAAGCACATCCAACCCACATTACACGTTGGGAAGGGGGATAAACGTATAACGAAACCTATGCGTGATCCATCACATGCTAAGAATAACCCTAAGGGGTTCATACTTCTTCCACCTAGGCCAACCGGGTAACAATTCAACTAGCATGCAATATAATAGACTCATAAACCTACGAACGGTACCCGAAACATCAAACTAGACATACGCACGATAAACGGGATCCGTTGGGACGCCACGGGGATCGGGGAAACATCAAACGGGGAAGCCGGGGTCCCGAGGGGGAGAATTTCCAGTGGGTAGCCGGTGGGTGGGGGTCCACCCGCCGGCTGCCCGCCGGCCAACATTGTTCCGGGCAGCGGGTGCCCGGCGGGCAGCTGCCCGCCCGCCGGCTGCCCGCTGCCGGAACTGCCCGAAGTTGCCACGGGTAGGTGGCGGGTCCCCTACTCCCACCTACCCCCCACTGACTCTTTTCATCACTTTTCGCCTCGGGAACCGTTGTGGAACCCGAAACCATGCTTAGACACTTTACAACGCAATTAATGACAACACGTAGACAATTAACGGATCAATTACGAGAAACGAACGGCACATAGCCTATCATGCTTTTCTAAACATAATCCACCCCCAAACATGCGATTTCCCCACCCGATAATCCAAGAATAATAACATACGATACAACCTAGGGTTCTAATCACTTTTATATCAACAAGAATACGATTCGTCTTCTAATTGCAAGATTCGGTAAGAACAACACATAATCACCAAGGATACCAATCAATCATCAAGAATGCCATAATTACCAAGAACAATACATAATCATCAAGAATCCCAATTAATTATCAAGAACATCATATTTATCAAGAAACTCCCAATATCAAGATTATCAAGATTCCTCATGGAATCATTATATCAATACCAATAATAATCATCATAAATCGCCATTCACAATTATATGGGGGAAACCCTAAGGGGAAAATATAGCTATGAAAATAGGTTTTGTTGAGACATGGGTTACCTCTTAGCCTTAATTAATTCCTTGGCTATGAAGGATCTTTCTTTAAGCTTTCTTGCTTTCTTGATTTCTCCTAGGGGAATTCTTGGAACTCTTTGGATGGTGAGAGATTATTGTGGTGGGAATTCTAGGTGCCTCCTAAGTTCCCTATTTATATATTTAAGACTCCTAATTAGGGCCTGAATGGTATGGGTTTACTAATTCTATTCCTTATAGGACTAAGGGACTTGCTTTAGGGATAATTAAAGCGGATCACAATCTGAATAGTAAAAGGCCTACTTCTTTTATTCCTAATGGATAACTAGGTCTAGGATTCCTAATTAGGATCTGAATAGTAAAAGGTTTACTTTCTTTATTCCTAATAGGCTTAAGCCTCTAATTTAGGCAAGGGTCCACGGTTCATGGTGGACCCTATTAATTAATTAAAGGGGACCCTAACATAATTAAATCATATTTAATTATTATTAGCGGGATTAATTAAATAATTAATCCAGGATTGAAGGCCATAACACGGGGTGTTACAGATGCAGTCGCTCAGTGAAGCTCTGTTGAACAACAATCAAGCTACGCCGCCTCCGCCTCCGGTTGGGCACCGCGATGTAGGTCGTTTAGTGTCCGGGCATCGGTCGCCTTCCTTCGCTAGTGAAGAAGACCCTGTAGTCCTTGAAGAGTGGCTACGTGTGTTTGATAAGATTTTTACCGTGGTGGGCTGTCCCGAAGAGAGACGAGTAGAACTGGCAACGTTCTACTTCTGCCAAGAAGCTGATCTTTGGTGGGTTCACGAGAATCCGACCTTCCTTGAAGAGCCTGGGTTTGATTAGACCGCGCTCAAGGACAGAATGCGCGAAAGGTTCTACCCATGGCATGTGCGAGCCGCCATGTTTGATGAGTTCCTTCATCTGCAGCAAGGACCCCTATCTGTGGTGGAATACCACAAGAAGTTCTTAGAGATGGCACGCTTCGCGAGGATTTTGGTGCCTACAGAGCTTGCCAAAGTTGAGAGTTTCGTTGCCGGTCTGAATTATGAGGCACGAAAAGCGTTGACGGTGAGTAGAGTTCCCTCAAGGATGCGTATCTGTGTGCCGCGGATCTATTTCGTTTTCAGTAGCTTTAGAAGAGTTCGTTTGAGTTAGCTAGGAAGAGTGTTGAGAGTGGAGGTTCTTTTGCTTTCAAGAAGCCCCGACCGAGTTTTTCGGCTAGAGTTGTGTCATTTTCTTCTCAAGGACCAGTTAGGATGGAGCCTCCGGTTCAAGCTAAGTCGGTTGGTTGTCGCAAGTGTGGGAAGGTGCATCCGGGCCAAGTTTGCTATGGCCAGGCGTTTAAGTGTTTCCGCTGTTGGGTTGCTGGTCATAGAGTCGTGGAGTGTCCCTAGCTTGCCGGTCAGAGAGCGTTGCCGCCACCCCCGTGAGCCGGAGGAGCACCAGGAGGGAGTTCAGGTCGCGGAGCTGTCGGAGCTAGGCCGCCTGGGAGAGTTTTCGTGATGGCGTGTTCGCAGGCGGAGTCGGAGGGTCTGGTGGAGGAGGAGTTAGCAGGTAACCCTTGTTTTCGAGCCTATCTTTGTGTCCCCGAGAGCGTTGTGTTCTTTGTTGACTTGGGTGTTATCTTGTGTTTCGTAGTTGTCTTTGTTTGGCAATCCTTGGCATGCTTTCCTTGTTAGTATTTGACTCTTTTCTTGCTAAGTGTTTTCTTTAGTTGGTATCTTGTTTTGTGGTAGCCATCTATCCTTGAGTTATCTTGTGTGTAATCCAATTCTTCCACCTTTGGACTTGGTTGTTCTTATAACAATTCCTTGTGCTTTTCCCTAAATTTTCCAAGTATTCTTTGATATGGAAAATAGCAAATCCCTACCAAAATTTTTCCTTGTGTAGCCTAAAAATCAAGGCTAATGTTTAATTGTAACCTTTGAGTTTCAAACCCTAACCTATTTCTTTTCTACCCAACCTCTAAACCACTTGAGCCAATTGTTTTTCTTGAAAGCTAACCTATTTTAATTCCTTTTTAAACCTTAAAATCCCACTTTGTTCAAAATCCCCAAATTTAATCATCTTTTTCCCCAATCTCACTCAAATCCCTAATTTCTTTCCCCAAATTCTCTTCTCCTTTTCCCTTCTCCCTACCCGTGCGCTACCCAACACCACCCCACCCCGTTGCTCCCTTCGCAAACCAGCACCACCAACCTGCCTGTCGCACCACCGTCTCGCCACCGCCGGAGCTTCGCCGCACCGTCGCCGCTGATCTGCTGTAGCCGCGTCGCCGAGCAGCGCGAGAGAGAGAGAGAGAGCGCGAGAGAGAGAGAGAGAGGCAGCGTGAGTGTAGAATAAGAAGTTGTGGGCTTTGTTGGTTGAGCTTTGGATCATCTTTGGTCATGCTTAGAAGGTCAAGTTTGGCAAGGAAAGCGGAATGGGTGGATACCTATTACCTCGTTCTTGAAGGTAAAGCTTTTGATCCGAAATCTTTTTCAAGTTCCTTGTTGGATTTTCTTAAGTTTCAAGGTTTGTTAGATGGGTTTCTCGCCATAAGGGCCGATACTTACCCGAGTTTAGTGAAGGAGTTTTACTGTCACATGGTGGTGACGAAGGAAGGTGAAAGGCTTGAGATCACCTCTAAGGTAAGAGGTGTGAAGGTTGTGTTGTCTGAGAAGAGGTTAACTCAGTTGTTGAGTTTGTCTGCTACCGGAGTGGCTCAGTACAGTGGTCATTCTTGGATTAGTACGAGTGGTTTAACTCAAGCTTCGAGGCGGAAAAGAAGTGGTTGTCTGCGGAACAAAGGATCTTGGTGATGTTGGTGTCAGATTGTTTGTTGCCTAACAACAACAAGAGTAGTTTGTTGGGTAAGTTAGAATGTACCTTTGCTTTCTGTCTGAAGAATATGGTTAAGTTCAACCTGCCTTCTTTGATGATGCAACACATGGTGTTTTGCCAGGATCACAACCGGAAGAGTTTGCCGTATGGAATGGTGCTAAGTTGGATTTTGGTTAAGAAAGGTGTTAGTGTGGATGGTCGTCTCCCGAAGGCTGTGGGAAAGATGGTGTTGGATACCGCCAATCTCCGGAGTTGTAATCTGTTTCAGTTGGATAGTGGTGAGTACATCACGTTTGAGAAGGTTGCAAGGAACGCACCTGTTGAGAGAGCAGAGTTAGCTGCCGAGCTTGGGATCCATGCCAGGAAGTTGAGCCTTGCAGTCCAGAGTTTGGGTGGTAACGAAGAAGTTGAGGAGGAAGCAGATCAGGAAGAAGAAGAAGGAGCACCGGAGACCGCCGAAGCTGAAGTAAGTGAATCAGACAGTGAGGAAAGCCGGAGAAGGAAAGAAGTTCGCACAAAGAGAGGGCAGGACGTCGTCTCTTTGCTTCGTCAGCAGAACAGTTTGATCGCCGAGGGCTTTGCGTTTGTGAAGTCACAGTTTCTCGCAGTGCATCAGAGGCTGGATCAGATTGAAGCTAGTTCTAGTCACAGAGATGAAGCCGAAGAAGAAGAGTCTGAAGAGGCCGAAGAGTCGAAGAGTGAGGAGTTCTAGTTGTGTTGTGGTAGCCCCGTTCGCTCCTTCCTTGTTGTTTCTTTGCCGTTGTAGCTTAGTGTTAAGTTGTTGTGTGCTTGCTTGTTTGTTTGTTGCCTTGTTGTTTAGCTAGTTTGTTAGTTGGTGTTTGGGTTAGTTATTGAGTTCTTGGTTGTTGGCTAGAAGTTGGTTGTTGTGTTGAGGGTAGAATTCTTGATGCTCAATCTATCCGTTTGTTGACCTCTTGCCAATCCTTGAATTCGTAATGTCTTCTTCTTTGCTTTGGAACCCTTATGAGAACTTTTGGAGTTTTGACCAAAAGGGATATTCTTGAAATTTCTTGTCACAATTTTGTTTCCTTGTTACCTTCGTTTTAACTCGGTGTACCCAAGTTTCGGGGACGAAACTTCTTTGAAGGGGGAGAGGATGTGACACCCAAAAAATCCACACTCCAATCCATGAATTAATTGAGTAATTAATTCTATTTCTTTTGAGGAATTGATTCCTAAAATCCTGATTTTTAATACTCAAGGACTAGTATTTGACTAGTCAATCTTTAAGTTGTGTTGTACCTTGTGCTTTGAGAGGAGTTCCCTTGTTCCTTACACTTTCTAAGAGTTAGTAAGGGTATCCTTGTATTTTCATGAAGAGCTAGTGTTGTAACCTAAACCTAGAAGACTTCTTCATTTCATTCCTTATAATTCCTGGAAAAATATCTCTACCTTCTCTCTAGAAAAGAAGAGTAGGTTGTTCTTCAAGCCAAGTGAGACCTTTGTCAAGATTCCAAGTTTTGCTTCCAAGATTCAATCTTTCATCTATTTGGGCATCTAGAAGGGTAAGATCTAAGCCAGTCTAGTCTTTTTGGTTCCATCTTAGTTGTCTTTTTCTTAAAGGTGGGATCTTTATGATCTTTTGGTTTGATTTTGAATTGGGTTTGGCTAGTGAGCTTAGTGGAGAGCTTGTTGTGGTGTAAGAGAAGTCTTTTGGTCTTCAAGAGGTAACCCATGCTCTACAAAACCTATTTTGCTTACCTATATGTGATTTCTTGGATTCTACTTGTGTTTTGCTATGAAATGTGAGGGTTTATGCATTTATCTTGTGATATTGCATATCTAGAGCTTGTGTTTAGGATTCCTTTGTGCCATTGCTTGGCATGTTCCTTGGTTCAAGTCATTTTGTTGTGTTTGGTGAGATTTGGCATGTTTAGGACTTGAATATGTGTTTGGAGAAGAAAATCCCCGAAGGGATTTGCTGTGGAACAGGGATGTTCCAGCGGGCGGAACGGCTGGCAATTAATTAACACCAGCCAGCCTACCCGCGGGTACATAGGTGTAACACCCCGTGTTACGATCCCTAAAGCCAATTAATTAATTAACCATCAACCCAAAAAGAAAGAGATAAATCACAATAATTAATTAGCATTATGCCCACCATGGTCCATGGGCCCCCCCATCTCTAAGCCCAATCGCTAATCCTAGAAGAATTAGACCCCATAGTATATAAATAGGGAACTTAGAAGGCATCTAGAATTCCCACCACAATAATATCTCACCACCCAAAGAGTTCCAAGAATCCCCTTAGGAGAAATCATGAAATCAAGAAAGCTTAAAGAAAGACCCTTCATAGCGAAGGAATTAATTAAGGCTAAGAGGTAACCCATGTCTCAACAAAACCTATTTTCATAGTTATGATTCCCCCTTAGGGTTTCCCCATATTATTGTGTATTGTTGAATTGTGATGTTATTATTGATGATTGGTGTGATGATCCCATGGGGGATCTTGATAATCTTGATATTGGGAGATTCTTGATAATTATGGTGTTCTTGATGATTATATGGAATTCTTGATGATTATGTGATGTTCTTGATAGTTGTGAGTTGTTCTTGGTGCTTATGTGTTATTCTTACCGAATCTTGTAATTAGAAGATGAATCGTATTCTTGTTGGTATAAAGTGATTAGAATCCTAGGTTGTATCGTATGATATTATTCTTGGTTTATTGGGTGGGGAAATCGCATGTTTGGGTATTGATTATGTTTAGAAAAGCATGATATGTTATGTGCCATACGTTTCTCGTGTTTGATCCGTTAATTGTTTACGTCTTGTTATCAATTACGTTTAAAAGTGTTTAAGCACGGTTTCGGGTTCAACAACGGTTCCCAGGGCGTTAACGTGATGAAAAGAGTCAGTGGGGGTAGGGGATCCGCCACCTACCCATGGCCGAGATGACGTCTCCGGCAGCGGGGAGCCGGCGGGCGGGCAGCTGCCCGCCGGCGACCCGCTGCCCGGAACAGTGAAACCAGCGGGCAGCCAGCGGGTGGCCCCCCACCCACCGGCTACCCGCTGGAATTTTCCCCACTTCGTGATCCCGACTTCCCCGTTTGATGTCCCCCAACCCCCCGTGGTGTCCCAACGGACTCCGTTTATCGTGCCTATGTCTAGTTTGATGTTTCGGGTACCGTTCGCAGGTTTATGAGTCTATTATATGGCATGCTAGTTGAATTGGTATCCCATTGACCTAGGTGGAAGAAGTATGAACCCCTTAGGACTATCCATAGTATGTGAAGGATCACGCATAGGTTTTGTTATACGTTTTCTCCCCCTTCCCAATGTGTAATGTGGGTTGCATGTGCTTGCTATGTGTTATGTGTGCATGATACCCCAATTCAGTTGCGATCGGATTGGTTATTCCTGAGCTGCGGTTCAGAAGCTGGCTGCGGTCAGATTGATACTCTTGGGCTGCGGTCCACCATTTGGTTGAGATCAAACGTTTCTACATGAGCTGCGGTTCATATTTCCTGGCTGCGGTCAGATGACATTCTCTTAGGCTGCGGTCCACTGTTTGGTTGCGATCAAACTATGATGAGCTGCGGTTCATCGGTCGGTTGCGATCGACCCCTCTGTGTTGCGATACGGGGCAGGGTGCTGCGGGGCCGTTTCAGAGCTATATGCGCTGACCCTCATGTATGGGCATGCGATTGGTCCTGTGGCGCCAACAAAGTGTGCTTGTGTGATGAGATATTGATGAATGGTGGTTTTGAGTATTTGGGGTTGTGGCTACGGGATTCATTTTTGGGATTTTTATGTTGGGTTGTGATTATTAATTGTGCTTAGTTTATCTGTCTTGCCTATTGTGAACTGTATATGCTTGTTATAATTGTTGCTTGTGCTTAGCCTTATCTGTCGAGTCATTCCCGGTTTTAAAAGTTAGAGTTCGTAGGATATATCTTCATGATCAAAGTGGTTTTCGTATATCTATATATATCTCTATATGTATTGTATTTCAACGCGTTGGAGTGGGTTACCAACATCTCTCGCTGAACAGATATATTTGGCTTTCAGGCATAGAAGATTAAGTCACTGGAGCGCACTAGAACTTGGAGCGTAGTAGATAGTTCATTTTCGGCCTTCGTGCCATGTTTATGTATTTACGCTTTGAGGATATTAGTTTGTTAGTCTGTGCACTTGGGTTCTTTAGCCCAGGTGTGGCATAGCACCCCGAACGCTTGTATTATATTTTGGGATTTAATGAGATTCTACGTTTATTATAAGTTTTAAAAAGTCTTAAAAATTTGGGGTGTTACAATAGGCCTGTGGGGATGTGCTCCCGCGGGTGGGACCACGGTGGGGCACTACCCGTGGGTCCACCCGCGGGGAAGACAGTGGTGTTCGTTCGGGATTTGTTCCCCGTAATTTGTTTGTCTCGGTATTTGATCTTTTGGCTTTCCCCTGTTCTTTTGTGGAACTATTTGAGTGTCTTCTTGATGTTTTGTAGGTCTAGAACTATATGGTAGGTATCCATGTAGGATCTTTGGTGTCTTGAATCGTGCTATGTGTTCAACATTGTGTTTCGTTGAACCAAGAGGTGTCTTGTGTGTTCCTCGGAACTATCTTGAGTTTCCCCGTTGTTATGCATGCTAGTTCGTTGTCTTAATGCTAGTGTGGGTGTTGTTCGTACCTTCTGTTTGGTTGATGATAACTTGTGTTATTCATCGTTGTTGTCATTGGGCTGTGACCCGTTCCTTAATTGAGTGTGTTTCATACCTTCTTTGCAATCCGTTGATTGATTCATGTGAGTGGTGGTGCGTGTGTGGCTCTACCTGGATTGCACGATTAGTGGTATGGTACACTAGTGTAACACCCCGTGTTACGATCCCTAAAACTAATTAATTGATTAACTATTTACCCAAAAAGAAAGAACTAAGTCACAATAATTAATTAGCATTAAGCCCACCATGGTCCATGGGCCCCCCATCTCTAAGCCCAATCCCTAGTCCTAGAGGAATTAGACCCCAAAGTATATAAATAGGGAACTTAGAAGACACCTAGAATTCCCACCACAATAATCTCTCACCATCCAAAGAGTTCCAAGAATTCCCTTATGAGAAATCAAGAAAGCAAGAAAGCTTAAAGAAAGATCCTTCATAGCCAAGGAATTAATTAAGGCGAAGAGGTAACCCATGTCTCAACAAAACCTATTTTCATAGCTATGATTCCACCCTTAGGGTTTCCCCATATTATTGTGTATTGATGATTTGTGATGTTATTATTGATGATTGGTGTGATGATCCCATGGGGGATCTTGTTAATCTTGATATTGGGAGATTCTTGATAATTATGGTGTTCTTGATGATTATATGGAGTTCGTGATGTTTATATGATGTTGTTGATAGTTGTGTGATGTTCTTGATGCTTATGTGTTATTCTTACCGAATCATGTAATTAGAAGACGAATCATATTCTTGTTGGTATAAAGTGATTAGAATCCTAGGTTGTATCGTAAGATATTATTCTTGGTATATCGGGTGGGGAAATCGCATGTTTGGGTGTTGATTATGTTTAGAAAAGCATGATAGGTTATGTACCGTACGTTTCTCGTGTTTGATCCGTTATTTGTCTACGTGTTGTCGTTAAATACGTTTGAAACTGTTTAAGCATGGTTTCGGGTTCCACAATGGTTACCGGGGCGTTAGTGTGATGAAAAGAGTCAGTGGGGGGCAGGTGGGGGGTAGGGGACCGGCCAGCTAGCCACGGCCGAAATAGCATCTCCGGCAGCGGGCAGCCGGCGGGCGGGCAGCTGCCCGCCGGCGACCTGCAGCCCGGAACAATAAAACCGGCGGGCAGTCGGCGGGTGACCCCCCCACCCACCGGCTACCCGCTGGAAAATCCCCCCACTGGGAATTCCGGCTTCCCCGTTTGATTTTCCCCCGACCCCCGTGGTGTCCCAACGGACTCCGTTTATCGTGCCTGTGTCTAGTTTAATGTTTCGGGTACCGTTCGTAGGTTTATGAGTCTATTATATTGCATGCTAGTTGAATTGGTACCCCGTTGACCTAGGTGGAAGAAGTATGAACCCCTTAGGACTATTCTTAGTATGTGAAGGATCACGCATAGGTTTTGTTATACGTTTTCTCCCCCTTCCCAATGTGTAATGTGGGTTGCATGTACTTGCTATGTGTTATGTGTGTGTGTTACCCCAATTCGGTTGCAATCGGATTAGTTATTCCTAAGCTGCGGTTCAGAAGTTGGCTGCGGTCAGATTAATACTCTTGGGCTGCGGTCCACCCTTTGGTTGCGATCAAACGTTTCTACATGAGCTGCGGTTCATATTTCCTGGTTGCGGTCAGATGACATTCTCTTGGGCTGCGGTCCACTGTTTGGTTGCGATCAAACATTATGATGAGCTGCGGTTCATTGGTCGGTTGCGATCGACCCCTCCGTGTTGCGATACGGGGCAGGGTGCTGCGGGGCCGTGTCAGAGCTATATGCGCTGACCCTCATGTATGGGCATGCGATTGGTCTTGTGGCGCCAACAAAGTGTGCTTGTGTGATGAGATATGGATGAGTTGTGGTTGTGAGTATCTTGGGGTTGTGACTACGGGATCTATGTTGGGAATTATATATGTTGGGCCGTGGTTATTGATTGTGCTTATCCTTATCTGTTGTGACTGTCGTGAACTGTATATGCTCGTTATAACTGTTGTCTGTGCTTAGCCTTATCTGTCGAGTCATTCCCGGTTTTGAAAGCTAGAGTTCGTAGTTTATATCTTCATGCTTAAAATGGTGTTCGTATATCTATATATATCTCTATATGTATTGTATTTCAACGCGTTGGAGTGGGTTACCAGCATCTCTCGCTGAACAGATATATTTGGCTTTCAGGCACAGAAGATTAAGTCACTGGAGCGCGCTAGAACTTGGAGCGTAGAAGTAGATAGTTCCCTTTCGGCCTGCGTGCCATGTTTATGCATTTACGCTTTGAGGATATTAGTTAGTTAGCCTGTGCACTTGGGTTCTCTAGCCCAGGTGTGGCATAGCACCCCGAACACTTGTATTATATTTTGGGATTTAATGAGATTCTACCTTTATCCCTCTTTAACATTAACTCCCCCTTACTTATTACATCAAGATGAAAACACGAAATAACGTCAACCTTTAACCACCAGGATGGCACCCAAGAGGAAACAAGCAGGAACACCGAATCACCCCACTCAGGAATTCCTGACTCAGAATCTGCAGCGCCTGGCCCAAATCGCCCAGGCACTACGAACCTCCATACCCCAACCTTTACCAACGAACGAGAACTTGGAAATCCACCACCAAGTCTCGGCACACCAACCGCCCACCCTCTCCGGGAACGAAGACCCTACGACCTTCGAGGAGTGGATCAGGGCCTTCGATAAGGTATTTAGGGCGACCAAATGCCCCGAACACCACCAAGTACGAATAGCCTCCTTCTACTTTAGACATGAGGCCGATACCTGGTGGGCCCAAGAGGGACCCAAGTACGAACAAAGTCCCGGATTCAATTGGGAATGCCTAAAAACACGGCTACGGGAACAATTCTACCCCAACCATCTGAAAGCCGCCACGTACGAGGAATTCCTCCACCTTAGACAAGGGGCAGCCCCAGTCTCAGAATACTACCAACAATTATGTCGACTAGCTCGCCTCACCCCCGAGCTAGTACCCACCGAAGGGATCAAAGTCAGGAAATTCTTAACAGGCCTTGACCCCGAACACCAGAGGGCCTTGGCCACACAACAACCAAAAACCCTCGGGGAAGCCTATGCCAAGGCATCTCAACTGCAACAAGTAACGAGCCCACCTCGAGAGACACAACTAGGGTACAAAAGGAAACCCGATGGGAATCACCCAATTCCCACCAGAGAGCCTAAGAACCCTAGGACCATCTCACATGACCAGACCATCATGCCAACTGCTCAGGGAAGGATCTTTACCCTAAGCAAAGCCAGGATCGGAGACAGCAACATAGTCTCCGGCACCTTCCTAGTACACACCACCCCAGCCACCAAACTATTTGACTCAGGGGCTACCAACTCGTTTATAGCAACCGAGTTTGCCGCCCAGCTCGGCCTTGGCACCAGTACCAAGGTCCGACTCCAAGTCAAGGTGGCCTCTGGCGAAATCATAAAATGCGATCGCATGTACGAGAATGTAATGATCACCATTCAAGGAGTGGAATTTCCCAGCAACCTGATTCAGTTCCAACTGGATGGGGTGCAAGTAGTCTTGGGCATGGACTGGCTAGGGAAATTCCAAGCACAGATCCTGTGTGGAGAGCAAAAAGTGGTCCTACGAGGGCCAAACGGTAAAAGGGTGTCGTACCGCGGTACCCGCCAGGATCCGGGGATCAAACTTCTAAACATGATGAAAATTAGGAAGTACCTAAACCAAGGAGACGAGGTCTTCTTATGCTCAGTCGAGGAACTCAAAGCCAAAACACTCGAACCACAAACCATTCCAGTGGTAAACGAGTTCACCGACGTCTTCCCAGACGAAATCCCCGGGGCACCCCCGGCTAGAGAGGTCGAGTTCACCATAGACCTCATACCCGGCGCCGCCCCGATCTCTAAACCACCCTACAGGCTATCACCAAAGGAAATGAAGGAACTGAAGACACAACTTCAGGAACTACTGGATAAGGGGTACATCCGACCCAACACCTCCCCGTGGGGAGCGCCAGTACTGTTCGTCAAAAAGAAAGATGGAAGCATGCGTTTGTGCATCGACTACAGGGAACTCAACCAAGTCACGATAAAGAACAGGTACCCCCTTCCCCGAATAGATGACTTATTCGACCAACTCAAAGGGGCAGGGGTATTCTCGAAGATCGATCTAAGATCCGGGTATCACCAAATTCAAGTGGCCAAACCAGACATTCAGAAGACGGCTTTCCGAACGCGTTACGGCCACTACGAGTTTACCGTAAAGCCTTTCGGTCTCACCAACGCACCCGCCATATTCATGGACCTCATGAACCGAGTATTCCGATCCCACCTGGATGACTTCGTCATTGTGTTCATTGACGACATCCTAGTCTACTCCCGAAATAAGGAAGAACATGAAAAGCATATTCGCATAACCTTGCAAACTCTCAGAGAACACCAACTTTATGCCAAATTCTCCAAGTGCGAATTCTGGCAAGACAGTGTAGCCTTCTTGGGCCACGTGATAACCAAAGAGGGGATTAGGGTGGACCCCGCTAAGATTCGCGCCGTTAGGGAATGGAACACGCCAAGCTCACTTTCAGAAGTTCGAAGCTTCCTGGGCTTAGTGTAACACCCCGTGTTACGGCCCCTAAAACCAATTAATAAATTAATCAATAGCCCAAGAGAAAGAATAAATTATAATGATTAATTTGGGAAAAAGGCCCACCATAATCCGTGGGCCCTCATCTCTAAACCCAACCCCTAATCCCAATAGGATTAGACCCTAAATAAGATCCCTAGATCTATAAATAGGGAACTTAGGAGGCACCTAGAATCCCCACCACAATAATCTCTCACCACCCAAAGAGTTCCAAGAACTCCCCTAGGAGAAATCAATAAAGCAAGAAAGCTTAAAGAAAGATCCTTCATAACCAAGGAATTAATTAAGGCTAAGAGGTAACCCATGTCTCAACAAAACCTATTTTCATAGTTATGATTTCCCCTTAGGGTTCTCCCATATTATTGTGTATTAATGATTGGTGATGATTATTATTGATGATTGATGTGATGATCCCATGGGGGATCTTGATAATCTTGATATTGGGAGATTCTTGATAATTATGGTGTTCTTGATGATTATGTGGAGTTCTTGATGATTATGTGTTGTTCTTGATAATTGTGTGATGTTCCTGATGCTTATGTGTTATTCTTAACGAATCTTGCAATTAGAAGACGAATCGTATTCTTGTTGATATAAAAGTGATTAGAACCCTAGGTTGTACCATATGATATTATTCTTGGATTATCGGGTGGGGAAATCGCATGTTTGGGTGTTGATAGGTTGTGTGCCGTTCGTTTCTCGTGTTTTATCCGTTAATTGTCTACGAGTTGTCGTTAATTGCGTTGTAAAGTGTGTAAGCATGGTTTCGGGTTCCACAACGGTTCCCGGGGCGTAATTGAGGAAAAAGAGTCAGTGGGGGTAGGGGACCCGCCACCTACCCACGACCAAATGGGCGTTCCGGCAGCGGGCAGACGGTGGGCGGGCAGCTGCCCGCCGGCGACCCGCTGCCCGGAACAGTATTACCGGCGGGCAGCCGGCGGGTGGCCCCCCACCCACCGGCTACCCGCTGGAAATTATCCCCCTTCGGGACCCCGGATTCCCCGTTTGATGTTCCTCCGACCCCCGTGGTGTCCCAACGGACTCCGTTTATCGTGCCTATGTCTAGTTTGATGTTTCGGGTACCGTTCGTAGGTTTATGAGTCTATTATATTGCATGCTAGTTGAATTGGTATCCCGTTGACCTAGTTGAATTCGTAGGTTTTGTTATACGTTTTATCCCCCTTCCCAATGTGTAATGTGGGTTTCATGTGCTTGCTATGTGTTATGTGTGTGTGTTACCCCAATTCGGTTGCGATTGGATTGGTTATCCTGAGCTGCGGTTCAGAAGCTGGCTACGGTGAAATTGATACTCTTAGGCTGCGGTCCACCGTTTGGTTGCGATCAAACGTTACTATATGAGCTGCGGTTCATCCTTTCCTGGCTGCGGTCAGATGACATTCTCTTGGGCTGCGGTCCACTGTTTGGTTGTGATCAAACTATGATGAGCTGCGGTTTATCGGTCGGTTGCGATCGACCCCTCCGTGTTGCGATACGGAGCAGGGTGCTGCGGGGCCGTGTCAGAGCTATATGCGCTGACCCTCATGTATGGGCATGCAATTGGTCCTGTGGCGCCAACAAAGTGTGCTATGTGTTGTGATGTGGAGGAGTGGTGATTATGAGTGTCTTGGGGGATGTGACTATGGGATTCATGTTGGGGATTGTTGGGTTATGATTATTGTTTATTCCTTGCCTTATCTGCCTTATCTGTTGAGAACTGCATATGCTTGTTATAACTGTTGCTTGTGTCTGGCCTTATCTGTCGAGTCATTCCCGGTTTTAAAGCTAGAGTTCGTAGGATATATCTTCATGCTCAAAATGGTTTTCGTATATCTATATATATCTCTATATGTATTGTATTTCAACGCGTTGGAGTGGGTTACCAGCATCTCTCGCTGAACAGATATATTTGGCTTTCAGGCACAGAGGATTAGAGCACTGGAGCGCGCTAGAACTGGAGCGTAGAAGTAGAATAGTTTCCCCTTTCGGCCTGCGTGCCATGTTATGCTTTATATTCGGAGGATATTAGTTAGGCAGCCTGTGCACCTGGGTTCTCTAGCCCAGGTGTGGCATAGCACCCCGTACACTTATGTTATACTTTGGGATGTAATGAGATAATACCTTTATTATATAAGTTTTAAATGTCTTGAAAATCTGGGGTGTTACACTTGGCCGGCTACTACAGGAGGTTTGTACCCGACTTCACCAAGATAGCCTAACCCCTCATCAAGCTCATGAAAAAGGAAACCCCCTTCCGATGGGACAACGACTTCATCTCAGCCTTCCAAGAACTAAAAGACAAGCTAACCACGGCACCTGTACTAGTCATCCCGTCCGGGACGGAAGGATTCGAGGTCTACAGCGACACATCCAAGAAGGGGTTGGGATGCGTGCTAATGCAAAAAGGCTGGGTAATAGCATACGCGTCCAGGCAACTCAAAACCCACGAAGAAAATTACCCCACCCACAACCTCGAAGTAGCCGCAATCGTGTTCGCACTGAAAATCTTGAGGCACTACTTGTATGGGGTACAGTGCAAGATCTACACCGACCATAAGAGCCTAAGGTACATCTTCACCCAGAAAGATCTTAACATGAGACAGCGAAGGTGGCTTGAACTCATAAAAGACTACGACCTAGACATCCAATACCACGAGGGAAAAGCTAACGTCGTGGCAGACGCCCTAAGCCGGAAGACTAACCATTCCCTCAACACCACCTGGGTACTACCGGACCAGCTGTACAAGGACTTCCAAAAACTGCATTTGGAAATAATAGAGCAAGGACAAACACACCCCAATGTCTACTTCCTCAACACGCAAACCATACCCACCCTCTTCGAGGAAATCAAGACAGGACAACAACAAGATCCGGATCTAGATAAAATTCGCCACGACCTAACCCAAGGAAAGGAAGGCTCATTCGAAATACACCAGGACGGCAGCCTCCGTTACAAAGGTAGGTGGTGCGTACCCTCAACGCACCCCAACTTGAAACAACGGATCTTGGAAGAAGGGCACAACTCCCCGTACTTAGTACACCCAGGGGGTGACAAACTGTACCAAGACGTGAAGAAATCGTTTTGGTGGCCAAACATGAAGAAGGAGGTCGTAGATTTCGTGGCCAAATGCCTGAATTGTCGAAGGGTGAAGGCCGAACGATGCAAGCCCAAGGGGCTCGTACAACCCCTTGAGATACCACAAGGAAAGTGGGATTCCATATCCATGGACTTCGTCGAAGGATTACCCGCAACAAAGACCGGCAAGGATAAAATCTGGGTCATAGTGGACCGACTAACCAAAACGGCACGATTCATTGCCATGAAGGAAACATGGACAATGACGCAACTGGCCCAAGCCTACATAAGTCGGGTAGTGAAATACCACGGAGTCCCCCGAAACATTGTGTCCGATAGAGATTCCAGGTTCCTCTCACAATTCTGGAAATCGCTACAATCGGCCTTGGGGACGCAACTAAAACTAAGCACTGCCTTCCACCCCACCACGGACGGCCAAACCGAGAGAACCATCCAAACCCTCGAGGACATGCTAAGAGCCTGCGCACTAGACTTTCGAAGGACATGGGAAGAACACCTAGATCTCATCGAATTCTCATATAACAACAGCTACCATGCAAGCATTCGCATGGCGCCCTACGAAGCGTTATACGGTCAAAAGTGTAGAACCCCTTTATGTTGGGAAGAAATGGTCAACCCAGTAACACTGGCCCCCCAATACCTACAAGACACCATAGCCAATGTCAAACACATCCAGGAAAGGATGAAGGCCGCCCAAGACCGCCAGAAGTCTTACGCCGACCTAAAGAGGAAACAAGCCGAATTCAACCCCGGGGACAAGGTCTGGTTAAGGATCTCGCCCACACAAGGGGTAATGAGGTTTGAAAGAAAAGGGAAACTCAGCCCCCGATTCATCGGTCCCTACGAAATCATAGAAAGAATCGGGGACTTGGCCTACCGCCTCGCCTTACCCATCGAACTAGAACGAGTACACAACATGTTCCACGTATCCCAGCTAAAGAAATACGTGCACGACCCAAGCCACGTACTCCAACCCGAGGCCGTAGACCTCGACGAGTCACTAGTATACGAAGAGAAACCCGTGAAAATCCTGGACACCAAGACAAGGAACACTCGGAATCGAACCATAGAAATGGTGAAAGTCTTCTGGACCAAACACGGGACCGAGGAAGCAACATGGGAACTTAAGGACACGATGGAGGAACGGTATCCCGAGCTTTTAACACCAGGTAACTAAGAGAAAGTCTTTCGCCAAGGGCCAATCTTCGGGGACGAAGCTTCCCGTTAAGGGGGGGGGAGAGTGTAACACCCTAAACCCTAAACCCTAAAACTAATTAATTGATTAACTATTTACCCAAAAAGAAAGAACTAAGTCACAATAATTAATTGGCATTAAGCCCACCATGATCCATGGGCCCCCCATCTCTAAGCCCAATCCCTAGTCCTAGAGGAATTAGACCCCAAAGTATATAAATAGGAAACTTAGAAGACACCTAGAATTCCCACCACAATAATCTCTCACCATCCAAAGAGTTCCAAGAATTCCCTTAGGAGAAATCAAGAAAGCAAGAAAGCTTAAAGAAAGATCCTTCATAACCAAGGAATTAATTAAGGCTAAGAGGTAACCCATGTCTCAACAAAACCTATTTTCATAGCTATGATTCCCCCCTTAAGGTTTCCGCATATTATTGTGTATTGATGATTTGTGATGTTATTATTGATGATTGGTGTGATGATCCCATAGGGGGATCTTGTTAATCTTGATATTGGGAGATTCTTGAAAATTATGGTGTTCTTGATGATTATATGGAGTTCTTGATGTTTGTATGATGTTTTTGATAGTTGTGTGATGTTCTTGATGCTTATGTGTTATCTTGTAATTAGAAGACGAATTGTATTCTTGTTGGTATAAAAGTGATTAGAATCCTAGGTTGTATCGTATGATATTATTCTTTGTGTATCGGGTCGGGAAATCGTATGTTTGGGTGTTGATTATGTTTAGAAAAGCATGATAGGTTATTGTAACACCCCGTGTTACGGCCTTCAATCCCGGATTATTTATTTAATTAATCCCGTTAATAATAATTAAATATGATTTAATTATGTTAGGTTTACCTTTAATTAATTAGTAAGGTCCACCATGAACCGTGGACCCTTGCCCGAATAAGAGTCTTAAGCCTGTTAGGAATAAAGGAAGTAGGCTTTTTACTATTTAGATTATGATTAGGATCTTCTTTAATTAATATGGTCCACTATGGACCATGGACCCTTATCCCTAAAACAAGCTCTAGCCCTATAAGGAATAGAATTAGTAAACCCATACCATTCAGGCCCTAACTAGGAGTCTTAAATATATAAATAGGGAACTTAGGAGGCACCTAGAATCCCCACCACAATAATCTCTCACCACCCAAAGTGTTCCAAGAATCCCCTTAGGAGAAATCAAGAAATCAAGAAAGCTTAAAGAAAGATCCTATTTTCATAGCTATGATTCCCCCTTAGGGTTTCCCCCATATTACTATGAATGGCGAGATCTGATGATTATTATTGATGCTTGATGTGATGATCCCATGAGGGATCTTGATAATCTTGATATTGGGAGATTCTTGATAATTATGGTGTTCTTGATGATTATATGGAATTCTTGATGATTAGGTGTTGTTCTTGATGATTGCGTGATGTTCTTGATGCTTATGTGTTATTCTTACCGAATCTTGCAATTAGAAGACAAATCGTATTCGTGTTGATGTAAAAGTGATTAGAACCCTAGGTTGTATCATATGTTATTATTCTTGGATTATCGGGTGGGGAAATCGCATGTTTGGGCGTTGATTATGTTTAGGAAAGCATGTTAGGTTATGTGCCGTTCGTTTATCGTATTGATCCGTTAATTGTCTATGTGTTGTCGTTAACTGCGTTGTAAAGTGTCTAAGCATGGTTTCGGGTTCCACAACGGTTCCCGGGACGTGTTGTGGGATAAAGAGTCAATGGGGGGTAGGTGGGGGGTAGGGGATCCGCCACCTACCCACGGCCGAGAAACCGTCACCGGCAGCGGGCAGCCGGCGGGCGGGCAGTTGCCCGCTGGCGACCCGCTGCCCGGAACAGTAAGATCCGGCGGGCAGCGGCGGTTGGACCCCCACCCACCGGCTACCCGCTGGAAATTATCCCCTTTCGGGACCCCGGCTTCCCCGTTTGATGTTACCCCGACCCCCGTGCTGTCCCAACAGACTCCGTTTATCGTGCCTATGTCTAGTTTAATGTTTCGAGTACTGTTCGTAGGTTTAGGAGTCTATTATATTGCATGCTAGTTGAATTGGTATCCCGTTGACCTAGGTGGAAGATGTATGAACCCCTTAGGACTATTCTTAGTATGTGATGGATCACGCATAGGTTTTGTTATGCGCTTTCTCCCCCTTCCCAATGTGTAATGTGGGTTGCATGTGCTTGCTATGTGTTATGTGTGTGTGTTACCCCAATTTGGTTGCGATCGGATTGGTTATCCTGAGCAGCGGTTCAGAAGCTAGCTGCGGTCAGATTGATACTCTTGGGCTGCGGTCCACCGTTTGGTTGCCATCAAACGTTTCTATATGAGCTGCGGTTCATCCTTTTTCCTGGCTGCGGTCAGATGACATTCTCTTGGGCTGCGGTCCACTGTTTGGTTGCGATCAAACACTATGATGAGCTGCGGTTCATCGGTCGGTTGCGATCGACCCCTCCGTGTTGCGATACGGGGCAGGGTGCTGCGGGGCCGTGTCAGAGCTATATGCGCTGACCTTCATGTATGGGCGTGCGATTTGTCCTGTGGCGCCAACAAAGTATGCTATGTGTTGTGATATGGATGAGTTGTGATTATGACTGTCTTGGGGGATGTGACTATGGGATTTATGTTGGTGATTGTTTATGTTGGGTTGTGATTATTGTTTATGCTTTGCCTTATCTGCCTTATCTGTTGTGAACTGCATATGTTTGTTGTAACTGCTACTCGTGTCCAGTCTTATCTGTCGAGTCTAACCCGGTTTTAAAAGCTAGAGTTCGTAGTATATATTTTCATGCTCAAAATGGTTTTCGTATATCTATATATATCTCTATATGTATTGTATTTCAACGCGTTGGAGTGGGTTACAAGCATCTCTCGCTGAACAGATATATTTGGCTTTCAGGCACAGAAGATTAAGTCACTGGAGCGTGCTAGAACTTGGAGTGTAGAAGTAGATAGTTTCCCTTTCGGCCTGCGTGCCACGTTTATGTAATCACACTTTGAGGATATTAGTTAGTTCTCCTGTGCACTTGGGTTCTCTAGCCCAGGTGTGGCATAGCACCCCGAACGCTTGTATTATATCTTGGGATTTAATAAGATTCTACCTTTATTATAAGTTTTAAAAAGTCTTGAAAATCTGGGGTGTTACAGTTATATACCGTACGTTTCTCGTGTTTGATCCGTTAATTGTCTACGTGTTATCGTTAATTACGTTTGAAAGTGTCTAAGCATGGTTTCGGGTTTTACAATGGTTCCCGGGGCGTTAGTGTGATGAAAAGAGTCAGGGGGGTAGGGGACCCGCCACCTACCCACGGCCGAAAAAGGATCTCCGGCAGCGGGCAGCTGCCCGCCGGCGACCCGCTGCTCGGAACAGTAAAACCGGCGGGCAGCCGGCGGGTGGCCCCCCCACCCACCGGCTACCCGCTGGAAAATCCCCCCACTCGGGATTCCGGCTTCCACGTTTGATGTTCCCCCGACCCCCGTGGTGTTCAAACGGACTCCGTTTATCGTGCCTATGTCTAGTTTGATGTTTCAGGTACCGTTCGTAGGTTTATGAGTCTATTATATTGCATGCTAGTTGAATTGGTACCCCGTTGACCTTGGTGGAAGAAGTATGAACCCCTTAGGACTATTCTTAGTATGTGAAGGATCACGCATAGGTTTTGTTATACGTTTTCTCCCCCTTCCCAATGTGTAATGTGGGTTGCATGTACTTGCTATGTGTTATGTGTGTGTGTTACCCCAATTCGGTTGCGATCGGATTGGTTATTCCTGAGCTGCGGTTCAGAAGCTGGCTGCGGTCAGATTGATACTCTTGGGCTGCGGTCCACCGTTTGGTTGCGATCAAACGTTTCTACATGAGCTGCGGTTCATATTTCATGGCTGCGGTCAGATGACATTCTCTTGGGCTGCGGTCCACTGTTTGGTTGCGATCAAACATTATGATGAGCTGCGGTTCATCGGTCGGTTGCGATCGACCCCTCCGTATTGCGATACGGGGCAAGGTGCTGCGGGGCTGTTTCTGATCTATACGCGCTGACGCTCATGTATGGGCATGCGATTGGTCCTGTGGCGCCAATAAAGTGTGCTTGTGTGATGAGATATGGATGTGTTGTGGTTGTGAGTATCTTCGGGTTGTGACTACGGGATCTATGTTGGGAATTATATATGTTGGGCCGTGGTTATTGATTGTGCTTATCCTTATCTGTTGTGACTGTCGTGAACTGTATATGCTCGTTATAACTGTTGTCTGTGCTTAGCCTTATCTGTCGAGTCATTCCCGGTTTTGAAAGCTAAAGTTCGTAGGTTATATCTTCATGCTTAAAATGGTTTTCGTATATCTATATATATCTCTATATGTATTGTTTTTCAACGCGTTGGAGTGGGTTACCAGCATCTCTCGCTGAACAGATATATTTGGCTTTCAGGCACAGAAGATTAAGTCACTAGAGCGCGCTAGAACTTGGAGCGTAGAAGTAGATAGTTCCCTTTCGGCCTGCGTGCCATGTTTATGCATTTACGCTTTGAGGATCTTAGTTAGTTAGCCTGTGCACTTGGGTTCTCTAGCCCAGGTGTGGCATAGCACCCCGAATGCTTGTATTATATTTTGGGATTTAATGAGATTCTACCTTTATATTTTGGCCACCAAAACGATTTCTTTACGTCTTGGTATAATTTGTCACCGCCTGGGTGAACTGAGTAAGGGGAGTTGTGTCCTTCCTCCAAGATTTGCTGTTTCAAGTGGGGGTGCGTTGAGGGTACACACCACCTTCCTTTGTAGCGGAGGCTGCCGTCTTGGTGTGCTTCGAAGGGGCCCTCTTTCCCTTGAGTTAGATCGTGGCGGATTCTATCTAGTTCCGGGTCCTGTTGTTGTCCCGATTTGATTTCCTCGAAGAGGGTGGGCACGGCCTGTGCGTTGAGTAGATAGGCATTGGGGCGAGTTTGTCCCTGCTCCATTATTTCCAAGTGTAGCCTTTGGAAGTCCTTGTACAGATGGTCCGGCAGGACCCACGTGGTGTTAAGGGAATGGTTCGTCTTTCGGCTTAGGGCATCCGCTACCACGTTGGCTTTTCCCTCGTGGTATTGAATGTCTAGGTCGTAGTCCTTTATGAGTTCCAGCCACCTTCGTTGTCTCATGTTTAGGTCTTTTTGAGTGAAGATGTACTTTAGGCTCTTATGGTCGGTGTAGATCTTGCATTGTACCACATACGGGTAGTGCCTCCAGATTTTCAGTGTGAATACGATGGCGGCTAGCTCGAGGTCATGGGTGGGGTAATTCTCTTCGTGGGTTTTGAGTTGCCTGGATGCGTAAGCTATTACCTTGCCATTTTGCATTAGTACGCATCCTAACCCCTTCTTGGATGCGTCGCTGTAGACTTCAAACCCTTCCATCCCGGAGGGTATGGCTAGCACGGGTGCGGTGGTTAGCTTATCCTTTAATTCTTGGAAGGCCGAGATGCAGCCGTTGTCCCAACGGAAGGGGGTTTCCTTTTTCATGAGCTTAATGAGGGGTTGGGCTATCTTGGTGAAGTCGGGTACGAACCTCCTGTAGTAGCCAACTAGACCTAGGAAGCTTCGGACTTCCGAGAGTGAGTTCGGCGTGGTCCATTCTTTAACGGCGCGAACCTTAGCGGGATCCACCCTAATCCCTTCTTTGGTTATCACGTGGCCCAAGAAGGCTACGCTGTCTTGCCAGAATTCGCATTTGGAGAATTTAGCATAAAGTTGGTTTTTCCTGAGGGTTTGCAGAGATATGCGAAGGTGTTTCTCATGTTCTTCCTTATTTCGGGAGTAGACTAGGATGTCGTCAATGAACACAATGACGAATTCATCTAGGTGAGGTCGGAATACTCGATTCATGAGGTCCATGAATATGGCAGGCGCGTTAGTGAGGCCGAAAGGCATTACGGTAAACTCGTAGTGGCCGTAACGTGTCCGGAAGGCCGTTTTCTGGATGTCTGGTTTGGCCACTTGGATTTGGTGGTACCCGGATCTTAGGTCGATCTTTGAGAATACCCCTGCCCCTTTGAGTTGGTCAAATAAGTCATCTATTCGGGGAAGGGGGTACCTATTCTTTATAGTAACTTGGTTGAGTTCCCGGTAGTCGATGCATAGGCGCATGCTCCCATCCTTTTTCTTAACGAATAGTACCGGTGCTCCCCATGGGGAGGTGCTGGGTCGGATGTAACCCTTATCTAGCAGTTCTTGGAGCTGCGTTTTCAGTTCCTTCATTTCCTTTGGCGCTAGCCTGTAGGGTGGTTTAGAGATCGGGGCGGCGCCTGGTACGAGGTCTATGGTGAACTCGACTTCTCTGGCCGGGGGTGCCCCGGGAATTTCGTCTGGGAAGACGTCGGTGAACTCATTTACCACTGGGATGGCTTGTGGTTCGAGTGGTTTGGCGTTGAGGTCTTCGACTGAGCATAAGAATGCCTCGTTTCCTTAGCTCAGATACTTCTTAACTTTCATCATGTTTATCAGCTTGATCCATGGATCCTGGCGGGCACTGCGGTACGACACCCTCTTACCGTTTGGTCCTCGTAGGACCACTTTCTGCTCTCCGCACAGGATTTGTGCTTGGAACTTCCCTAGCCAATCCATGCCTAAGATTACTTGCATCCCATCTAATTGAAACTGGATCAGGTTACTGGGAAATTCCACTACTTGAATGGTGATCATTACATGCTCGTACATGCGATCACACTTTATGATCTCGCCTGAGGCCACCTTGACTTGGAGTCGGACCTTGGTGCTGGCGTTAAGGCCGAGCTGGGCGGCGAATTCGGTTGCTATAAACGAGTTGGTAGCCCCCGAGTCAAATAGTATGGTGGCTGGGGTGGCGTGTACTAGGAAGGTTTCGGAGACTATGTTGCTATCTCCGATCCTGGCCCTGCTTAGGGTGAGGATCCTTCCCCGGGTAGTCGGCGCGATGGTTTGGTCGAGTGGGGCAGTTTTGGGGTTCTTAGGCTCCTTGGCGAGAATTGGATGACTTCTTTCGGGTTTCCTTTTATACCCTAGCTACGTCCCTGGAGGCGGGTTCGCTACCTATTGTAGCTGACATGCCTTGGCATAGGCTTCACCGAGGGTCTTCGGTTCTTGGGTAGCCAAGGCCCTCTGGTGTTCGGGCTTGAGGCCCGTTAGGAATTTCCTGACTTTGATCCCTTCGGTGGGTACTAGTTCGGGGGTGAGGCGGGCCAGTCGGCAGAATTGTTGGTAGTATTCTGAGACCGGGGCCGTCCCCTGTCTTAGATTGAGAAATTCCTCGCACATGGCGGCTTTCAGGTGGTTGGGGTAGAACTGTTCTCGTAACCGCGTTTTTAGGCCTTCCAGTTGAATCCGGGGTCCTGTTCGTACATGGGTCCCTCGCGGGCCCACCAGCTGTCGGCCTCGTGTCTGAAGTAGAAGGATGCTATCCTGACCCGGTGGCGTTCGGGGCATTGGGTTGTCCTGAATACCTTGTCGAGTGTCCCAATCCATTCCTCGAGGATGATGGGGTCTTCGTCCCCCGAGAGGGTGGGTGGTTGGTGTGCCGAGACTTGGTGGTGGATTTTCAAGTTCTCGTCTGCTGGTGGGGGTTGGGGAACGATAGTACTTAGTGCTTGGGCAATTTGGGTCAGGCGTTGTAGGGTTTGAGTCAAGATTTCTTGAGAGGGGTGTCTCGGTGTTCCTGTCTGTTTCTTCTTGGGTGCCATCCTGGCGATTAAAGGTTGATGTTATTTTGTGTTTCACCTTGATATATTAAGTGGGGTAGAGATATTAGAGAGGGATGAAGTGAGGGGAGGTTATGTGTAGGTTTCACAATCTTACCGCGCGTCCTAAGATCCCTAAGCCCTATGTTCCTAAGTACCTAGAGTTCAAGCCTAATGTCCTAAAGTCCGGTCTTAAGAGTCTTTTCCTATGGTCAAACTTAGGCTCTGATACCAACTGTAACACCCCAGATTTTCAAGACATTTTAAAACTTATAATAAAGGTAGAGTCTTATTAAATCCCAAGATACAATACAAGCGTTCGGGGTGCTATGCCACACCTGGGCTAGAGAACCCAAGTGCACAGGCTAACTAACTAATATCCTCAAAGCGTAAATACATAAACGTGGCACACAGGCCAAAGGGGAACTAACTACTTCTACTTTTCCAAGTTCTGGCGCTCCAGTGACTTAATCTTCGGTGCCTGAAAGCCAAATATATCTGTTCAGCGAGAGATGCTGGTAACCCACTCCAATGCGTTGAAATACAATACATATAGCAATATATATAGATATACGAAAACCATTTTGAGCATGAAGATATATCCTACGAACTCTAGCTTTAAAACCGGGAAAGACTCGATAGATAAGGCCGGACACAAGCAACAGTTATAGCAAGCATATGCAGTTCATAATGGATAAGGCAATTAAGGCAAAGCATAAGCAGTAATCATAATCCATCATAACAATCCCTAATATGAAACCCATAGTCACATCCCAAGGCATTCGTAGTCACCACTCGTCCATATCACAACACATAACGCACATTGTTGGCGCCACGGGACCGATCGCATGCCCATACATGAGGGTCAGCGCATATAGCTTTGACACACCCCGCAGCACCATGCCCCATATCGCAACACGGGGAGGTCGATCGCAACCGACCGATGAACCGCAGCTCATCATAATGTTTGATCGCAACCAAACAGTGGACCGCAGCCCAAGAGAGTGTCATCTTACCGCAACCAGGATAAAGGACGAACCGCAGCTCGTATAGAAACGTTTGATCGCAACCAAACGGTGGACCGCAGCCCAAGAGAATGTCATCTGACCGCAGCCAGGAATACCAATCTGACCGCAGCCAGCTTCTGAACCGCAGCTCAGGATAACCAATCCGATCGCAACCGAAATGGGGTAACACACACACATAACACATAGCAAGCACATGCAACCCACATTACACATTGGGAAGGGGGATAAAACGTATAACAAAACCTATGCGTGATCCATCACATGCTAAGAATAGTCCTAAGGGGTTCATACTTCTTCCACCTAGGTCAACGGGGTACCAATTCATCTAGCATGCAATATAATAGACTCATAAACCTACGAACGGTACCCGAAACATCAAACTAGACATAGGCATGACAAACGGGGTCTGTTGGGACACCACGGGGGTCGGGGAAACATCAAACGGGGAAGCCGGGATCCCAAGGTGGGAGAAATTCCAGCGGGTAGCCGGTGGGTGGGGGTCCACCCGCCGGCTGACACTGTTCCTGGCAGCGGGTGCCCGGCGGGCAGCTGCCCGCCCGCCAGCTGCCCGTTGCCGGGGCTGCCCGAATTGCCGCGGGTAGGTGGCGGGTCCCCTACCCCCCACCTACCCCCCACTGACTCTTTACATCACTTTTCGCCCCGGGAACCGTTGTGGAACCCGAAACCATGCTCAGACACTTTACAACGCAATTAACGACAATCCGTAGACAATTAACGGATCGAATACGAGAAACGAACGGAATATAACCTATCATGCTTTTCTAAACATAATCAACACCCAAACATGCGATTTCCCCACCCGATAAACCAAGAACAATATCATACGATACAACCTAGGGTTCTAATCACTTTTATATCAACAAGAATACGATTCGTCTTCTAATTGCAAGATTCGGTAGGAACAACACATAATCATCAAGGATACCAATTAATCATTAAGAACATCATAATCATCAAGAACAACACATAATCATCAAGAATCCCAATTAATCATCAAGAACATCATAATTATAAAGAAACTCCCAATATCAAGATTATCAAGATTCCTCATTATATCAACATCAATAATAATCACAATACTCGCCATTCACAATAATATGGGGGAAACCCTAAGGGAAAACCATAGCTATGAAAATAGGTTTTGTTGAGACATGGGTTACCTCTTAGCCTTAATTAATTCCTTGGCTATGAAAGATCTTGCTTTAAGCTTTCTTGACTTCTTGATTTCTCCTAGGGGAATTCTTGGAGCTCTTTGGGTGGTGAGAGATTATTGTGGTGGGGATTCTAGATGCCTTCTAAGTTCCCTATTTATATGCTATGGGGTTTAATTCTCCTAGGATTAAGTATTGGGCTTTAGGGATGGGGGTCTACGAACCGTGGTGGGCTTAAAGCTAGTTAATCATTGTGATTTATTTCTTTCCTTTCCGGGTAGATGGTTAATTAATTAATTGGTTTTAGGACTCGTAACACGGGGTGTTACAGCCGGCAACCCGCTGCCCGGAACAGTATTACCGGCGGGCAGCCGGCGGGTGGCCCCCCACCCACCGGCTACCCGCTGGAAATTTTTCCCACCCGAGACTTCGGCTTCCCCTTTTGATGTTTCCCCGACCCCCGTGGTGTCCCAACGGACTCCGTTTATCGTGCCTATGTCTAGTTTGATATTTCGGGTACCGTTCGTATGTTTATGAGTCTAATATATTGCATGCTAGATGAATTGGTATCTGTTGACCTAGGTGGAAGAAGTATGAACCCCTTAGGACTATTCTTAGTATGTGATAGATTACGCTTAGGTTTTGTTATACGTTTTATCCCCTTCCCAATGTGTAATGTGGGTTGCATGTACTTGCTGTGTGTTATGTGTGTGTGTTACCCCAATTCGGTTGCGATCGGATTGGTTATCCTGAGCTGCGGTTCAGAAGCTGGCTGCGGTCAGATTGATACACTTGGGCTGCGGTCCACCGTTTGGTTGCGATGAAACGTTTCTATACGAGCTGCGGTTCGTCCTCTTTTCCTGGCTGCGATCAGATGACACTCTATTGGGCTGCGGTCCACTGTTTGGTTGCGATCAAACATTATGATGAGCTGCGGTTCATCGATCGGTTGCGATCGACCCCTCCGTGTTACGATACGGGGCAAGGTGCTGCGGGGCCGTGTCAGAGCTATATGCGCTGACCCTCATGTATGGGCATGCGATTGGTCCTGTGGCGCCAACAAAGTGTGCTATGTGTTGTGATATGGATGAGTTGTGATTGTGAGTGCCTTGGGGATGCGACTATGGGTTTCATGTTGGGGACTGTTTATGTTGGGTTATGATTATTGTTTATCCCTTGTCTTATCTGCCTTATCTGTTGTGAACTGCATACGTTGATATAACTGCTGCTAGTGTCCAGCCTTATCTGTCGAGTCATTCCCGGTTTTTAAAGCTAGAGTTCGTAGGATATATCTTCATGCTCAAAATGGTTTTTGTATATCTATATATATCTCTATATGTATTGTATTTCAACGCGTTGGAGTGGGTTACCAGCATCTCTCGCTGAACAGATATATTTGGCTTTCAGGCACAGAAGATTAAGTCACTGGAGCGCGCTAGAACTTGGAGCGTAGAAGTAGATAGTTTCCCTTTCGGCCTGCGTGCCTTGTTTATGTATTTATGCTTTGAGGATATTAGATAGTTAGCCTGTACACTTGGGTTCTCTAGCCCAGGTGTGGTATAGCACCCCGAACGTCTGTATTATATTTTGGGATTTAATAAGATTCTACCTTTATTATAAGCTTTAAAAAGTCATGAAAATCTGGGGTGTTACAATTGCAGCGGTCCTCGTGGTGGCCGTGACGTGATTATGAAGTTGTGTTCCTTCGAGAAAGGTTCACGTGATTGGGGGATTACATTGTGTTATCCGGGCATGTGTTGCCGTGATTGGTGGTGGTTCGTTGGTGGTCTGTTGGTGGGGGACGACGGTCCTAGCAGAATAAGGTTGGACTTGGCTGTACAGGGGATCCTGGTGGTAATGGTTGGCTTGAAGGTACAAGGTTGGGGGCAGCCATAAGGTTGGAACAGGGCATAAGGAAGGCATATCAAACTCGCGATGGGTGATGTTGCGAGGGCTTTTAAAGCCGGTGTTGTGTGATCTTCTCTCGTGACGTGTGTGGTCACGGAGGCTTGTGGTGTTTTGGCATGTGTTGACGTTGGGTGAGTCTTTATCCTTGTGTGTGGTTAATCTTTGTGGTTGGGATGTGTTCCCGATTTTATCCTTGTGAGTGGTGAGTCTCGTGTTGTCTTTCGATCTTGGCTTTTGACTTATATATATATATATATATATATATATATATATATATATATATATATATATATATATATATATATATATATATATATATATATTCCGTTTCGAAAATGGTTTTTATATCTTATATCTACCTATTTATGATACTTAACGGTATTGGTGGGTTACCAGCATTATTCGCTGACCGGGCGTCGCCCCGATGTTTATCTTTGTATCTTTCAGGTGTTGAGTAGTCGAGCGCGATGTCTAGAGCCTGGTAGCTTAGCACCTGTATCTTTAGACTTTATTTTTGTGGCCTGCGCGCCAATAGTTTTAGATTGTTTTAGATTGATGTTTTGGGATAGTGTGATACACTTGTAGATTGTCGCCTTAGCGTTACCTAGTGTGGTATACATGGCATAACACCCCTGTTTGGATTTCTTTTATCCAGTTTCCGTTTATCTTCCGCTGTGCTAGTTTTGTTGTTAATCTGCATGTGTTAAGACTTGTTTTTAGGTCTTGTTTTTGGAGGGTGTTACAAGGGAACATCAAACGGGGATGTCGAAGACCCGGGTGGGTACGGACCAGCGGGTAGCCGGTGGTGGGGGTCACCCGCCGGCTGCACGCCAGAGATCCTCAGCCTGGCAGCGGGTTGCCGGCGGGCTGGCAGCTGCCCGGTGGCTGGCCGCTGCCTAGCGGTGATCTTCGGGCAGCGGGTAGGTGGCGGGTTCCCCTACCCCCACCTACCCCCCACTGACTCTTTTATCACAAATTCGTCCCGGGATCTGTCGTGGAACCCGAAACCATGATTAGACACTTTTAAACGCAATTAACGACACCACGTAGGCAATTAATGGATCAAAAGCAAGAATCACATAGAACTTATCCTATTACGACTTCTAAACATAAAAAACTCCCGAACATGCGAATTCCCACCCAAATATATATCAAGATCATTACAACACAATTTCCCAATCCAACCTAGGGCTCTAATCCCACCCAAATCATCAAGATCATATTTTATCTTTAACATCAAGAAATATCAAGATTCGTCAAGAATCATCACATCAAAATCAAGAACCTCTTTTCAACATCAAGATCATCAAAATTATCAAGAACACACATAAATCATCTCATCAATCACCAAGATTATACCACAAATAACGTAGAGGGATTCATCAAGACACAAGCATGTAGAAGGAGCCAAAGAAGGAGATTATAGCGAAGAAAATAGGTTTTGTTGAGACATGGGTTACCTCTTAGCCTTAATTAATTTCCTTGGCTATGAAGGGTCTTTCTTTAAGATTTCTTCTTTCTTGATTTCCTCTAAGGGAATTCATGGAACTTCTCGTGTGGTGAGAGATTATTTTGGTGTGAGTTATAGGTGCCTCCTATGACCCTATATATATAGTATGGGTTTGTTACTTCTATTTCCTATAGGACTAGGGGATTGATTTTAGGGATAAAGGCACGTGGACTATGGTGGACCCCTTTTTGGCTAATTAATGGATTTTAATTCCCTTTGTAGAGTGGGTGATCAATTAATTGATTTGGTTTAGGGATCATAACACGGGGTGTTACACTCTTCCCCCCCCCCCCCCCCCTTACAAGAGGCTTCGTCCCTGAAGCCGGTGTGTGGATCCATTCTTTCACCCCCTAGACGTCACGTATTTTGGCCTCCTGATTAGGAAATGTGGCTCCACGTGTTTTCTTTGCTGGGTAGTCTGCATTTCTGGTGAGGTGGTGGTTTGGAAAGTTCGGGTCTACCATGGTTTTCTGCTCCTGAGTTGGATGCCCCGCGAGTGCCCAACATGGCCTGGATAGTTGCCACCCTTTGGTCCAAGGCACGTGTTGCGCGGATTAGGGACGAGAATCCTTCGTCCATGATTTGGTTTTGCTGGGTGAGTTGTGTGATGATTCGCTCGTTGATGGATTCTTCGTTTCGGTCCCTTGGGTTCCCTTTGCCTGAGTGGCTCTCGGTGGGTTAGGCTCGCCCTCTCCTTCTTGCTCCTCATTCCCCTCCATTCCCCCACATTTTTGCATTACCCGTTTAAGTTTCTTGTTGGAGATATCTAGTTGGTTAACCAATTCCCTTCGCTCCTCCTCGGGTTTAAGGAAAACCTCTTCGAGGGTGATGTATTGTCCCCCTTCGATGTTGTAGATATCATTGCGACGGAGATTCTGGGCGTTGAAACCCATGCCGCTTGCGGTCTTAACCTCTGTGTGGCTCATGTCTACTCCCTTTTTCTCCATGATCCAACTTAGGATCATCCCGTAAGGTAGGCTAAGCCGGTTGCTAGTCTTGCAAAACTCCATGTGTTTCAACATAAGGGTCGGTAGATTGAACATGATTTTGTGCTTTAGGAGGTAAGAAAAAGTGCACTCCAAACTCCCCACATCCTTGCTCTTGTTATTTGTAGGCAACATGCTATCAGTTACAATCATTACTAGTATCTTTTGTTCTGCGGTTAGCCATTTCCTGTTTGGCCGAGTGGCCGAGGTGAAACCTTCTTCTTTTCCGAGTAGGTACCCGAGCTAGTCCTTGTACCCCGTGTTTTGGGTACCAATCCACCCCTTCGGTCGTAGTCTGACACACCCATGGTGGTCAGTCTTAAGAGCTTAGCCAGGCAGCCTTCAGAAAGTATAATTTCCTTGCCTCGAACCTTAGCGGCGATTTCCAGTTTATCACCTTGTTTGACGGCCAACAATGATGATAGAACTCTTTCACCAATTCGGGGTATGTATCCTATTTAATGGTGAGATATGTATCCAAGAGCCCTTGGTAGTTAAGCATGTCGACCAACGCCGGAGAGAATTGGTCGGGTTCGAGGGCTTTACCTCCGATCAAGGTGTAGTCAGCGTTGCTCCATTTCGGGGTGCGGATTTCGAGGGTTTTTTTTGGCATTTTCCGAATTTTCTTCTAGGTGGTGTTTTCCGGTGATACTCCGGCGGTCCTCCGGTGTAGCTCTGGCAAGGATCCTCAGCGGCGGTGGCGTGGCTTGACTTTTGGACGACGAGGCGTGGCCGGTCCTGGGCGGAGTAGGCGGTTGTGTGGGCAGCGGGAGGAAGCCGGGTGGCGTTCGGGCGGCAAGCGACAGTGGGCGAGCGGCGGGTGGCTACCGGGCGGTGGCGTTGGCGTGCGGCTAGGGTGTCGCCGGTCGGTTGCGGTGGCGGCCTGCTAGCGGGGGCAGAGCGACGGTCGCTGGGCGACGGCGGTGGTGAGACGGTAGGTTGTAGAGGTGAGGGTGGTGATGGCAGCTTTGGAGGGAAGGAAAGAGAGAGAGAGAGAGAGAGAGAGAGAGAGAGAGAGAGTTGTGTGCTTTAGAAGAGGAATAACGGTTTTTGATTTAGGGATTTTAGGGGTTTTTAAGGATGTATAGGGGTTTAAGAAGGGAGTGTTCCCTTGAGGTTTTAAGAAACACTCATAGCCTAGTGGTTAAGACTTTGATTTTGTAAGTGAGAGGTCTAAGGTTCCATTCCTATTGAAAGCATTAGTCTTCTTTGTTGTGTATTCCTTGTTTTTTTCATTCTTTTGTCTTCAAGTGGTAGAAGATTTGGTTGGTCCTTCTTGTTTTTGTTGTGGATACTCTAGTTCTTTTCCTTTATACTAATATCATTTTGATATAGCTCTCTATTTATATTAATTCCGAAGTAATTAGTCTAAACAAGTAATTTTACTACGGGGGCGGTTACAGGGGTTTGTCAGCTATCCTAAACAGAACTCATCTTCTTGGTTTTTTTTTGGTGGGTTTGCGCAATCTTCGTCTCCTGGGACCATGTTTTCTTCGTTGAGGTTGCCCTCGTGCTCAAGTTCAGCTTGCGTGCGGCTCATGACGAACACTTTTTTGGGGGCACCGTAATTTCCTTGATTGTTCGTGCCTTCACGTTGGCTTATGGCCATAGGGCGCGAACTTGAGGGTTGAGTGCAGTGGAATGACTTGTGCCCTTCCTTCCCACAGTTGAAGCATCATAAGGGATTCCCCATGCAGTCCTTGCCTCTATGGCTTTGGTGGCATTTTGGACAAGGGAAGTTCCCCGTATTAGTTTCGTTATTTCTTGGGGTGGCCTATGTTCAGCTGGATTGCTTGGCCTTGTGTTGGCGTCAATTCTCGTTCTTTTCATAGGTGGTGCCCCACATCCTGTATTCCTTTTTCGAATCTGTTCTTGAACCCCACGCTGTAGTAGTTGGATCCGATAGAGATTGGCGGCACTGGAGTAAGCTTCGTTGAGGGTCCGGGGTCCGCTTACTATTAGTGCTTTTTGGGCTTCGAAGTTGAGGCCTGATACAAACCTTTCTATTTTGGTTGCTTCTGTGGGGACTAGTTCTGGCGCGAAGGGTGCCAGTTCGAGGAATAGTTTATGGTATTCCATGATGGTAATCGTTCCTTATTTTATGTGGAGGAACTCTTCGTGCATAGATGCTTTTACGTGTGATGGGTAGAATCGCTCCCGCAGTCGTGTTTTCAGGTTTTCCCAGTTGAATCCTGGTTCTTGTCTGTAAGTGGGTCCCTCATGCATCCACCAAAGGTCTACCTCGTGTCTGAAATAGAATGAGGCTATCTATGCACGACATTCTTCTGGGCATTCTACCAACCCCATAATTTTGTCGAAGGTCCGTATCCATTCTTCGAGGATGGCGGGATCTTTTTCTCCCGAAAACGTGGGTGGTCGATGATTTGAAACTTGTCGGGCGATTTCTGAGTTTGTGTTTGGTGGAGGTGGTGGTGGTCTATTGTTTCGGAGAGCCACGTCGCTCAGTGCTTGGGCGACATGGGTGAGTTGTTGTAGGGTTTGAGCTAGGGGGGTCGTGTGTGGCGGGTTCCGGAGTCCTTGATTGTCTTATGTTAGGTGCCATGTTGCTGATCTATAGAGCCAATGTTTATAGTGATGTCGAGTTAGAGTGTTGTTGTTGAGGACAACTATGAGGATGAGAACAAAGAAACAGATCCTTTGCAAACCTTGGGAGGTCTAATGACGAGAGCAAGGGCGAAGATATTTCATGAAGCTTTGAATGACCTTATTAAAGGAGTAAGTGAAGCTAATCAAGAATATGAAGATGGAGTTGAATGGAAGCTGGTCAATCTGATTCAGGCATAATTTGAAGAATAAAGATCGAGTGGAGGTTCATACCTTATAAATCGACACTTGGAGTTTTTTATCTTGCAAATAAAAGTTTAAGATTATTTTAGACTATTCCTATGCTATTTAATTTGTAAAGTTCATATTAGACTTATAAATCCTAAATTCAATTAGAATTTAGTTTTTTATAAAGCCTATTTGACTTAGTTATCCTAGTCTTGTGGCTAGTTGCATCTTTTAAGCTAGTATAGCACTAGAATAGCTCATTTTGAACTTAAAAAGCCATTGATGTAGGGGCTTGCTAAATTGTATAAATAGCCTTGTTATTAGTTTGTTTGATGAACAACTTTGATAGTAGTAAATTCAAGAATATTGCTGAGGCAATTTGTTTTCCTTGAGTTCTTGAGGAGTATTTTGACTTATCTTGGGATTTATCTCCTAAGTGGCGTCAACTCTTATCTCCATCCTTGGAGTGGCGAGCCTTCACACCCCCACCTTCCTTCCTTTGCTTCCATCGCCGAACCATCTTTCTTTCTTGATCGGAGCCCACAACAATTTTGGTATCAAAGCTTTGGAGTCAAATCCTTATATGAGCAGGTTACAATCATTCCGAGAAATTTTGAGCTTGTTCTAAGTGAGTTGTACGAACTTCATTCCTATATTCTACTATATGATCTTGTTCCCATCTTTCTACTGGGTTTATTACATAATTTTTTTTTTTGCATTAATTAGTAATTACCGCAAACACGCATAGATTCTGCAGAAATTTTTCAGTCTGCCCAGTTAGAGAAAAAATTCCAAAAAAATACTTTCGGGTGTCCTTTTGCCTTGAAAATTTTTGTGGACATAGCCAACCTATTGTTCTTTCTGACCAAAAAAAATTGTAAAAATATTATTCTCATAAATACAGAAAAATCTGTGAATCCACCCTACTGAATGAAAATTTCTGTGTATTGTCTGCTATATTCTATACTGTCTTATGATTGATATCACCTCGATTTGCTGCTACTATTGTGAAAAAAAAATAGTCAAGGAAAGAAGATTGAAAAAAAAAACAAAACAAAAAAAAAAACAAAACAAAAACAAAAAAATGTGAGAAGCAGCATTTGAAATTCCTTGTCTCATATTGATCATTTTTTTTTTTCCAAATATTAACCTTTCTGCGAGTTTTGCCATTTTGGGTTATGTTTCTTGACTTAGTCCTAAACTCCGAAAGAACTCCACAGGACAGGACTTGTTTTACTACTTGAGTGAATTTTATTTGTGAGATCATTATAGCGTTTTATTATACACGAGTGGTAAAATAACGAGTGATCACCCCATTAAAGAGTGCAAGTGAGCCAGTGACATGAGGTCCAATTCTCATACTTGGGGCGGGTTAGGAAAATGTCGGGTCTTAGTGAGATTGATGAGCAAGAATTAAGTCTTGACATGCGTCTCATGATGAGAGCAATTAAGGGACAATTTTCTAAAATGACCGATGTGATTGAGGGGTTGAACGGTCGAATAGAGAGGATGGAGGGAGACAGGACACCAAATCAGCAAAATGAATGTCAAAATGAGAGAGCTAATGAGAGAAGGGAAGAAGGCAGTACAAGTGAGGGAGAAGAATATGATAGGAGAAGAAGAGGTAATAGAGGATATAGGAGGGATAGAAATGAGGAAGATGATGACATCGGAAACATTAATTCACATATTCCTAATTTTACGGGTAAGAGAGATCCCGATGTTTATTTAGAATGGGAGAGGAAGGTAGACAAAATTTTTGATTGCCATAACTACTCTGAAAGAAAAAAACTTAAGATGGTAATACTAGAATTTAGTGATTTTGCAACTCTTTGGTGGGATAAAGAACTGTTGGATAGGAGAAGGAGTGGGGATAGAGAGGTAAAGAGTTGGAGAGAAATGAAGGTGTTGATGAGAAGGAAATGGGTCCCTGCTTCATACCAACGAGAATTACATCAACAATTACAAGAACTTGTACAAGGAAGAATGTCTGTAGCTGAGTATGACCATGAGGAGCAAAAACACTTGACAAAACTTAGAATTACTGAAGAGCCTGAAACTACTATTTCTAGGTTTATCAAAGGGTTGAATTGGGATATTCAAGATGAAATTGAAATGTGTGATTACCTGGATTATGAAGAGATGGTTCAAAAGGCCATCCAAGTTGAAAAAAAAACTTAAGAAAAAGAAACTAAGGGCTCAAAACTGGAGGTCAAGCAAAGAAGTGAAGAGAGACTTCAAGCCCAAAGGAGAAGCGGGCAAGTCTATTAACAAGGGCAAGGACAAAGTTGATATTACTACCAACCGGACTAGCAGCACCAAATGTTTTGAATTCCAAGATAGAGGCCACATAGCTAAAGATTGTCCTAAAAAAAGAAATGTGATTTTGCTTGATTCAGGGGAATTTGAGACGGATCTAGAATCTGAGAAATCTCGAGCTCCTAGTGGAAGTGAAAATCAAATTCTAAGTCCCGCTGAAGGAGATATGTTGATGGTGAGAAGATTGTTGAACTTGAAAGCTAGAGGTGAAGAAGAGCAATGAGAAAACATATATCACACTAGATGTCACATTGATAACAAAGTGTGTAAACTTATAATTGACGGGGGTAGTTGTACTAATGTAGCTAGTACTGAATTAGTTACAAAACTAGGATTGAATACTATTGAGCATCCTATGCCATACTCTCTACAATGGCTAAACAAAAATGTAGAAATCAAGGTTGACAAACAGGTGCTAGTTCCGCTCTCCATTGGAAGGTATACTGATGAGATTTTATGTGATGTAGTCCCCATGTAGGCTGCACATGTGCTCTTAGGGAGGCCTTGGCAATTCGATAAGAAGACCATCCATGAAGGTTTTAGTAATAAATACTCATTTGTACATGAAGGAAATAAAGTAATTCTTGTACCTTTAACTCCTAGTCAAATTCATGATGATGAGAAAAAAACAAAAGAAAAAGAGAAAAAAGAAGAAAAAAATGAAAAGAAAGAAAGTGAGCAAAAGAAAGAGAGAAGAAAAAAATCAATCATATTCTGCAAAAGAAAAGAAATTGAGAGAGTTATTGATGCTGGACATTCTATAATTCTTATGCTTTACAAAGGGTCTGTCCCTAAGCTAGCCAACCTTGAGCATTTGCCCGAGGCTATTTCTTCTTTAATGTAGGTTTTTGATGATGTATTTCCATAGGAGATTCCAAGTGGGTTACTTCCTATGAGAGGAATAGAGCACCAAATAGACTTGATACTCGGGGCTCCTATTCCAAATAGACCTGCTTATAGATGCAACCCCGAATAAACTAAAGAAATTCAGAAACAAGTGGATGAGTTGATGGAAAAAGGACAAATAAGGGAGAGCTTAAGTCCTAGTGCTGTACCAGTATTGCTGGTACCAAAAAAGGATGAATCATGGAGGATGTGCGTTGACTGTCGAGCTATAAATAAGATTACGGTAAAGTATCACTTTCCCATTCCTCGTTTAGATGACATGTTAGATGAGCTACATGGTGCATGCATATTTTCAAAAATTGATTTGAGGTCTGGGTACCATCAAATTAGGATTCATGAGGGGGGTGAATGGAAAACTGCATTCAAGACCAAAGAAGGTCTATATGAATGGCTAGTTATGCCATTTGGACTCACTAATGCACCTAGTACTTTCATGCGTTTGATGAACCATGTGCTTAAAGATTTTATTGGCAAAAGTGTAGTAGTATATTTCGATGATATACTAATATACAGCAAAAACTTTGAAGAGCATGTTCAACATTTGCATGATATTTTTTCTGTTTTAAGAACTAATAAATTATATGCAAATTTTTAAAAATGTGAGTTTTGCACCTCATCTGTTCATTTTCTTGGCTTTATTATTAGTGCCAATGGAATTGAAGCAGATAGTGCCAAAGTCCAAGCTATTAGGGAATGGCCAACGCCAATGACAGTTAGTGAGGTGCGTAGCTTTCACGGCTTAGCAAGTTTCTATCGCCGATTTGTGAAAGATTTTAGCACCATTGCAGCACCACTAACCGAGGTGATTAAAAAAAAATGTTGGTTTTCAATGGGGTGAAAAACAAGAGTTAGCTTTTAACATACTGAAAGAAAAATTAAGCTCTGCACCCATTCTTGTCTTGCCTAACTTTGAGGCAACTTTTGAATTGGATTGTAATGCTTCGGGAGTTGGAATTGGAGTTGTCTTAATGCAAGGTGGCAAGCCTATTGCATATTTCAGTGAAAAACTGAACGGGTCTGCTCTTAATTACCCGACATATGACAAAGAGTTCTTTGATCTTTTTAGAGCTTTGGAACACTGGGAACATTACTTAAGGCCTAAAGATTTTGTAATCCATACTGACCATGAATCTTGGAAGTATCTTAAAGGTCAAAGCAAACTCAATAGGCGCCATGCTAAATGGGTTGAATACATTGAATCTTTTCCATATGTTATTCAATATAAGCTTGGTAAAGATAATGTAGTTGCTGATGCTTTGTCTCGTAGATACTCTCTGTTGACAACTATGCATGCTAGATTTTTAGGATTTGAGCATTTAAAGGAGTTATATGCTACTAATTCTAGTTTTCAGGGATTATATGTTGAATGTCAAAAGGGAGCTCATGGGAAATTCTATGTGCATGACGGTTTTTTGTTTAAAGAAAATAGATTGTGTATTCCTTATTGTTCTATGAGAGAACTCCTAATTAAGGAAGCCCATGGGGGAGGTTTGATGGGCCACTATGGCATTCATAAGACTTTAGATATTTTGCGTGAACACTTCTTCTGGCCAAAAATGAGAAAAGATGTAAATAAAATGTGTGATAGATGTATTATTTGTAAAAGGGCCAAGTCTACAAGTCAACCGCATGGGTTATATCATCCTTTGCCTGTCGCTGATCATCCTTGGGTTGATTTATCTATGGATTTTGTTTTAGGGCTACCGAGAACCAAAAAAGGTAATGATTCAATTTTTGTGGTTGTTGATAGGTTTTCAAAGATGGTACATTTCATTCCTTGCCATAAATCTAATGATGCTAGTAGTGTTGCTACTTTATTTTTTAAAGAGATTGTCCGTTTGCATGGGATGCCTTTGTTTCTGATATGGATGTAAAATTTTTGAGCTATTTCTGGAAAACTCTTTGGGGTAAGCTCGGAACTAAGTTGTTGTTTTCTACTACATGTCACTCGCAAACTGATGGACAAACTGAAGTTGTCAATAGAACTTTAGGAACTTTGCTTCGAGTTCTAATTAAAAAGAATTTGAAATATTGGGAAGAATTGCTACCTATTGCTGAATTTGCTTATAACAGGCACACACACAACACTACAGGTTTTTCCCCTTTTGAGGTGGTTTATGGGTTCAATCCCTTAACTCCTCTTGATTTGATGCCATATCCGGTGAAAGAGTACCGCAATTTAGATGGAGCTAATAAAGCTAGCATGGTAAAGAAAATGCATGAAAAGGTGCGCAAACAAATTGCTAAGAAAAATGCGTAGGTGGCCAAGTATGTGAACAAGGGCAGGAAGGAGGTGATTTTCAATCCCGGAGACTTCGTATGGGTCCATATGTGGAAAGAGCGGTTTCCGTCCCAGAGGAAATCTAAGTTGCTACCCCGAGGCGATGGACCATTCCGTGTGCTTACTAGGCTCAATAATAATGCTTACACACTAGAATTGCCAAGTGAGTATGGAATTAGTTCCACGTTTAATGTTGCCGATTTATCTCCTTGCCATGCAGGTGAAATTGATTCGTGGACGAATCTTCCTAAGGGGGAAGGAGATGTTGAGGACAACTATGAGGATGAGAACAAAGAAACAGATCCTTTGCAAACCTTGGGAGGTCCAATGACGAGAGCAAGGGCAAAGATATTTCATGAAGACTTTGAATGGACTTATTAAAGGAGTAAGTGAAGCTAATCAAGAATATGAAGATGGAGTTGAATGGAAGCTGGTCAATCTGATTCAGGCATAATTTGAAGAACAAAGATCGAGTGGAGGTTCATACCTTATAAATCGACACTTGGAGTTTTTTATCTTGCAAATAAAAGTTTAAGATTATTTTAGACTATTCCTATGCTATTCCATTTTTAAAGTTCATATTAGACTTATAAATCCTAAATTCAATTAGAATTTAGTTTTTTAGAAAGCCTATTTGACTAAGTTATCCTAGTCTTGTGGCTAGTTGCATCTTTTAAGCTAGTATAGCACTAGAATAGCTCATTTTGAACTTAAAAAGCCATTGATGTAGGGGCTTGCTAAATTGTATAAATAGCCTTACTATTAGTGTGACACCCAAAAAATCCACATTCCAAACCATGAATTAATTTAGTAATTAATTCTATTTCTTTTGAGGAATTGTTTCCTAAAATCTTGATTTTTGATACTCAAGGACTAGAATTTGACTAGTCAATCTTTAAGTGGTGTTGTACCTTGTGCTTTGAGAGTAGTTCCCTTGTTCCTTACACTTTTTGAGAGTTAGTAAGGGTAACCTTGTCTTTTCACCATGAGCTAGTTCTTTGTAACCTAATCCTAAAAGACTACTTCATTTCATCCCTTACATTCCCTATAAAATATCTCCATCTTCTCTCTAGAAAACAAGAGTAGCTTGTTCTTCAAGCCAAAAGAAGCCTTTGTCAAGATTCCAAGTTTTGCTTCCAAGATTCATCTTTCCTCTATTTTGGCATCTAGAAGGGTAAGATCTAAGCTTGTCTAGTCTTTTTGGTTCCTTCTTAGTTGTCTTTTTGTTAAAGGTTGGATCTTTATGATCTTTTGGTTTGATCTTGAAGTGGGTTTAGCTTGTGAGCTTAGTGGAGAGCTTGTTGTGGTGTAAGAAGAGTCTTTTTGGTCTCCAAGAGGTAACCCATGCTCTACAAAACCTATTTTGCTTACCTATATATGATTTCTTGGCTTCCATTTCTGTTTTGATATGAAATCTGAGAGTTTATGCATTTATCTTGTGATATTGCATATCTAGAGCTTGTGTTTAGGTTTCCTTTGTGCCATTGCTTGGCATATTCCTTGGTTCATGTCATTTTGTTGTGCTTGGTGAGATTTGGCATGTTTTAGACTTGAATTTGTGTTTGGAGGAGAAAATCCCCGAAGGGATTGGTTACATAGGAACGTGTACCCGCGGGCGAAACGGCGGGGAGAGCCTGTAACACCCTAGATTTTCAAGACATTTAAAACTTATAATAAAGGTAGAATCTTATTAAATCTCAAAGCATAATACAAGTGTACGGGGTGCTATGCCACACCTGGGCTAGAGAACCCAGGTGCACAGGCTAACTAACTAATATCCTCAATAATGTAAATGCATAATATGGCACGCAGGCCAAAAAGGGGACTATCTACTTCTACGTTCTGAGTTCTAGCGCGCTCCAGTGACTTATTCTTCTGTGCCTGAAAGCCAAATATATCTGTTCAGCGAGAGATGCTGGTAACCCACTCCAACACGTTGAAATACAGTACATATAGAGATAATTATGGATATACGAAAACCATTTTGAGCATGAAGATATATCCTACGAACTCTAGCTTTAAAACCGAGAATGACTCGACAGATAAGGCCAGACACAAGCAACAGTTATAACGAGCATATGCAGTTCACAACAGATAAGGCAGATAAGGCGAATCATAAACAATAATCATAACCCAACGTGAACAATCCCCAATATAAATCCCATAGTCATATCCCCCAAGATACTCGTAATCACAACTCATCCATATCTCATCACATAGCACACTTTGTTGGCGCCACAGGACCAATCGCAAGCCCATACATGAGGGTCAGCGCATATAGCTCTGACACGGCCCTGCAGCACCCTGCCCCGTATCGCAACACGGAGGGGTCGATCGCAACCGACCAATGAACCGCAGCTCATAAGAATGTGTAATCTGACTGTAGCCAGGAATTCCCATCTGACTACAGCCAGCCTCCGAACCGCAGCTCGGGAAAATGTCACCTGATTGCAGCCAGGAATTCCCATCTGACTACAACCAGCTTCTGGACTGCAGCCCAGGATACCGTCATCCGACTACAGCCAGGAATTCCCATCTGACTGTAGCCGGCTTCTGAACCGCAGCTCAGGAATAACCAATCCGATCGCAACCGAATTGGGCAACACGCACACATAACACATAGCAAGCACATGCAACCCACATTACACGTTGGGAAGGGGAATAAACGTATAAATAAACCTATGCGTGAACCATCACCAACTAAGAATAGTCCTAAGGGGTTCATACTTCTTCCACCTAGGTCAACCGGGTACCAATTCAACTAGCATGCAATATAATCGACTCATAAACCTACGAACGGTACCCGAAATACCAAACTAGACATAGGCACGACAAACGGGGTCCGTTGGGACACCACGGGGGTCGGGGAAACATCAAACGGGGAAGCCGGGGTCCCAAGTTGGGGAAGTTTCCAGCGGGTAGCCGGTGGGTGGGGGTCACCCGCCGGCTGCCCGCCGGAATTACTGTTCCGGGTAGCGGGTCGCCGGCGGGCAGCTGCCCGCCCGCCGGCTACCCGCTGCTGGGCGGTGTTTCTCGGTCGTGGGTAGGTGGCGGGTCCCCTACCCCCCACTGACTCTTTTCATCACTTCTCGCCCCGGGAACCGTTATGGAACCCGAAACCATGCTTAGACACTTTTCAACGTAATTAACGACAACACATAGACAATTAATGGATCAAATACAATAGACGAACGGCACATAACCTAACATGCTTTTCTAATCATAATCAACACCCCAAACATGCGATTTCCCACCCGATAATCCTAGAATCAAAGCATACGGTACAACCTAGGGTTCTAATCACTTTTATATCAACAAGAATACGATTCGTCTTTTAATTGCAAGATTCGGTAGGAACAACACATAATCATCAAGAATAGCAATTAATCAACAAGAACATCATAATCATCAAAAACAACCCGTAATCATCAAGAATCCCAATTAATCATTAAGAACATCACAATTATCAAGAATCTCCCAATATCAAGATTATCAAGATTCCTCATGGAATCATTATATCAATCCTTAATAATAATCATCACCAATCATTAATACACAATAATATGGGGAAACCCTAAGGGGGAATCATAACTATGAAAATAGGTTTTGTTGAGACATGGGTTACCTCTTAGCATTAATTAATTCCTTGGCTATGAAGGATCTTTCTTTAAGCTTTCTTGATTTCTTGATTTCTTCTAAGGGAATTCTTGGAGGTCTCCTGGGGTGGTGGGGCGTGTAGACGTGTGGGGGGGGGGGGTTCTAGGTGCTCCCTAAGTTCCCTATTTATATACTTAGGAGTCCTAATTAGGAACTAATATTATAGGCTCGCTAATTCTATTCCTTTTGGAACTAAGGATTGGGTTTCATGGTCCATAGTGGACCATATTAATTAATTAAAGAGAATCCTAATCATAATCTGAATAGTAAAAGGCCTACTTCCTTTATTCCTAATAGATAACTAGGTCTAGGATTCCTAATCAGAATCTGAATAGTAAAAGGTTTACTTTCTTTATTCCTAATGGGCTTAAGGCTCTAATTTAGGCAAGGGCCCACGGTTCATGGTGGGCCTTATTAATTAATTAAAGGGAAACCTAACCGAATTAAATCATATTTAATTATTATTAACGGGATTAATTAAATAATTAATCCGGGATTGAAGGCCGTAACACGGGGTGTTACACTCTCCCCCCCTTTACGAGAAGCTTCGTCCCCGAAGCTTGGAAATCATTGCAGGGTTAACGAGTCAAGAGAAGGACCGTGGTCCTATAGGGAGGGTATTCCACGGGGAAATTGTATACTTGCGCGCCTATGTGTGTTGGGTTTTTGGGAACGATTAGGTTTACAGGGCTAAGAGAGTGGGTTTCAAACTTGAGGACACGGTGAATTCAGGAATTAGGATCGAGTTTTCGAGGTTGCAACTTAGGTTGTGAGGTTGCCACTTGTATGGAATCGTTAAAACATGGGATTGAGAATGGGGTCTGAAGGGTAGAAAGGGTTTTGAAATAAGGAAGGGGCCGATTTTCCGAGGGAGGGAAAGGAATTCGGCTAGGATGGGTTAAGGTTTCTCGATCCCGAGTGAATAATCTGGTTGGATGCTTTGATCACGATGTGCCGACGAGCTGATGATCCTCCTTCCTTGGTGTTGGTGCTTGCTTGACTTTAAGATCCTTGTTAGACCTTGCTTCCCAGGCTAAGGTTTCATCCTTCTCTTCTTTCTTGAGGGGATTTCCCGTGGTGATTCAACACTTACTTCTTTAATGCGCCCAAGGTCTTGACCGAGTTGGGTCAACCAAGCCAATCTCTTAGGGCGCACTTCCCAAATTCTTCCCAAAGTCTCTTGGGAGTTGATGGACTTTGGGTTGAATTTCTCTTCTTATTGAATTTCATCTCCTCTTTAGTGGATGAAATTCTTAGTAAGACTTCATGTCTTACCCGAGGTTCGGCATTGCTGTGCCCTGTTTGTGTTATTTTTAATGATGAAGGTGTCCTTGCGTGCCCTTTTTCTTTTAAAGAGCAGTCGGTTACCAAATCTCGTTGTGGGATGACTTGGCGACTTTACGAGTCACCTCATTTCCTTGTGGGTCCTCAATGACCCTTGAAGTCTTGGCGCGAATGTGTTCTTCACCCTTTTGCTTAGCACCATGGGCTACGTAGTTCTTGATTCCATACAACTTGTAAGGAGTCCTCTGATTTGCTCGAACGATGACCATGGTTTGGAGGAGTCCCGGTCCATCCTTAGCATTTTGACTTTTAAGGTTTTCGTGGGTTCTTTGCACGAGTTGCCTCCTTGGTTTGCGCAATCCTTTACGTCAAACATCCCTAGTCGGTTGTATCGTAGGATCCAACTTCAATTACTCGTGCGATGTAATTGATTGTGATTTCCCGATGGTGTCTCGTGCGTCAAGGTCTTTTACGTAGGACACTATGTTTGGGTGGTCCATGGTTCCTTACCCAAGACTCATATTCCTCAATCGAGGCACACAAGTGCGCCACAATCAATAAAATGAGGGGTTAAGAAATCAGCACATTGTACCAGTGGGCGCGAGGTGGGCGGTCGTCCGCCTGCCAAGCTCCTGCCAAGGACCCGCCAAGGTCCCGTCAAGGACCCGTTGGGGACCCGCGGGAAGGTGACTAGGAATAGTCAATTCCTTCGGGAAAGACCCAAAAAAATGCACAGATTCATGTCCTGATAAGTCCCATGCCTTTGTGCACAATAAAAGGGACTTGGATGCATAGGATGACCCATCGTACAATGTTCATTGATCCTTAAGCACGAGTCCTAGAGGTATATATACATACATATATATGTCTATGTTTTCTGGGTCTGGGTTTAAAGGGGTGTAAGAAGTGCAAGGGCTAGGTTTCAAAGTTGAGGGGCGGATAGGGTCGATGCCTCAAGGTCGTAATACAGGAAGGAAGGTTAACACCTTGTACGGGTTTGTCTGTAATGAGGGATCAAGAGTGAGGCTTGGAGTGATAGGACGGATTCTTTAACGAAATGGTAGTTGATTGGCAAGGGGAGGGAAAGGGGCTAAGGACTCTTGGCTTCGAGTGATTATGCCTGTTTGGGGCTTGGTTGCGGCGTGCAGTCGAATTGGTGATCCCTTTTCCTTGGCTTTGTTTGATTCTAAGATTTTCGTTTAATCTTCTCTTCCCGTGTTGAAGTCCATTTCGTCTCTATGGCTTCCAGGGGAATTCTCGTGATGGTTTCCGTGCACGTCCCCCTCGGATGTCCAGAAGTCTGGACCCAGTCGGTTTAGTGGGTCAAACCCCTAGGTCTTGACTCCTAATCCTTGCCGAGGGTTCTTAAGGGTAAGGGGGGTTTCGGGTTAGTCTTTCTTGTCCTATTGGGTTTCATCCCTTCCTTGGTGGATGAAATTCTTAGCAAGGCTTTATGTCCTCCTTGAGGTTCGGCCTGTTGCACCTATTTGACGATGTTTTCTGTAGCGAGGGCCCCTGACACATTGAACGTATTTGTTTGCCCGCTCTTGTCAACACATGGCGTTCTTCGGTGGCGTACGTACAGGCTATGGTTTCTCGTGAAGCCTTCACGGTTTTCGTGCAAGGGTGGGGTGATACGTATTCGTAACCCCCACCTACTTCGCCGATTCCTATCTAACAACTTATTTTAATGTTGAATCAATGAATGTCGGTTCTTCACGCCCCTGGGCAGGGTAAGGGCCTTATGCTGCTCTACGGTTTTTAACAGGGTTTCCAAACGGAGTGGGGATATGAACTTAGATTAAGGGTAATAACAATTTAGGGTTTCCGAGGGTTTGGGTTAAGCGAAACAAAGGGTGAGCAAGGTCATGACGGTTGCGAATTTGCTCTTAAGGTAACTAAGAATTCGGGGTGGGAGTTTTCAACAAATAGGGGTATCAAGATGCTGGGGTTTCAGGGCGGATGATATTTTAAATTAGGGTGGTGGGGTCGCGAGGTGTCGCGATATACTTACCTTGCACCCAAGATTTGACTAATGGTGTCGTTCCTTTGCTACTTCAATAGGTGTACCAGTTCTCCTTCCTGTTTGTTGTAGCCGCAACCCGGGTTTGCCGAGATAAGGCAACTTGCCGGAAGGTGCATGTCATTTTTCTGACTCGGGGGTTATCGTGGTTACCCTGGGTTGGTGCGTATTGCAGTCCATCCCTTTTAGCAGTCCTGACTGTAACGCCTCTTCTTAGTAGTCATCTAAATCTTCCTTTTCCTTGGTCAGGGTCCTTGTCAATTCTTTTAACGGGAGTTAGGACGAGGCGATTTATCGGGTAAGTGTATGTTACCCAGTTGTGGAAGTAAACTTATCTATTCGCACCCTTACCTGGTGTGGTAAGCGTAGGGGGAGGTTCCTTTAAGTTAGAGAGGGATGAACTGAGGGGAAGTTATGTGTAGGTTTCACAATCTCACTATGCGTCCTAAGATTCCTGGATCCTATGTTCCTAAGTACCTAGAGTTCAAGCCTAGTGTCCTAAAGTCCGGTCTTAAGAGTCTTATCCTAGGGTCAAACTTAGGCTCTGATACCAACTGTAACACCCCAGATTTTCAAGACATTTAAAACTTATAATAAAGGTTGAATCTTATTAAATCTCAAAGCATAATACAAGTGTACGGGGTGCTATGTCACACCTGGGCTAGAGAACCCAGGTGCACAGGCTAACTAACTAATATCCTCAATAATGTAAATGCATAATATGGCACGCAGGCCAAAAAGGGGACTATCTACTTCTACGTTCCGAGTTCTAACGCGCTCCAGTGACTTATTCTTCTGTGCCTGAAAGCCAAATATATCTGTTCAGCGAGAGATGTTGGTAACCCACTCCAACACGTTGAAATACAGTACATATAGAGATAACCCACTCCACTTCGGTGGACTACAGCCTTCCTCGGGTTTATTGGCCCTACACACCGCTTGGCGTGTCCAGTTAGGTGGGTCATCATACCCGAGGCCCATGTGGACTGCAGCCCAAGAAGTGAATCACTGACCGCAGCCAGGAGGATGAACCGCAGCTCATAGTCAATCAATTTGGCCTTCAACCAACTTCTGAACCTCAGCTCAGGAACCATCAATTCGGCCTTCAGCCAACTTCCGAACCGCAGCTCGGGAACAATCAATTCGGCCTTCAGCCAACTTCCGAACAGCAGCTCGGGAACGCCCAATTTGATCGCAACCAAATTGGGGGATCATGAATCACATAACACATAGTAGCACGTAGTAGCACATTGGGAGGGGAAGACATATAAATAAACTTACGTGTGATCACTCACATACTAAGAATAGTCCTAAGGGGTTCATTCAACTTCCACCTAGGTCAACGGGTTACCGATTCAACTAGCATGCAATTACTAAGACTCTTTCATCCTACGAACGGTACCCGAAATATCACACTAAACTCAAGCACGACAAACGGGGTCCGTTGGGACACCACGGGGGAGTAGGGAACATCAAACGGGGAAGCCGAAAACCCGGGGTGGGTACGGACCAGCGGGTAGCCGGTGGGTGGGATTCACCCGCCGGCTGCCCGCTGGAGATCATCGCCCGGGCAGCGGGTTGCCGGCGGGCAGGCGGCTGCCCGCTGCCTGGCGGTGATCTTCGGGCAGCGGGTAGGTGGATGGTTCCCCTACCCCCACTGACTCTTTTATCACCAATTCGTCCCGGGATCCTTTGTGGAACCCGAAACCATGCTTAGACACTTTTAAACGCAATTAATGACACCACGTAGGTAATTAATGGATCAAAAGCAAGAATCACGTAGAACTTATCCTATTACGACTTCTAAACATGAACAACTCTAGAACATGCGAATTCCCTCCCAAATATATATCAAGAACATTACAACACAATTTCCCAATCCAACCTAGGGCTCTAATCCCACCCAAATAATCAAGATCATATTTTATCTTTAACATCAAGAAATATCAAGATTCGTCAAGAATCATCACATCAAAATCAAGAACCTCTTTTCAACATCAAAATCATCAAGATTATCAAGAACACACATAAATCATCTCATCAATCAACAAGATTATACCACAAATAACGTAGAGGGATTCATCAAGACACAAGCATGTAGAAGGAGCCAAAGAAGGAGATTATAGCGAAGACAATAGGTTTTGTTGAGACATGGATTACCTCTTAGCCTTAATTAATTTCCTTGGCTATGAAGGGTCTTTCTTTAAGATTTCATCTTTCTTGATTTCTCCTAAGTGAATTCTTGGAACTTCTCGTGTAGTGAGAGATTATTGTGGTGTGAGTTCTAGGTGCCTCCTATGACCCTATATATATATATATATATATATATATATATATATATATATGTATGTATGTATATCTAAGAGTCCTAATTGGGGTCTAAATGGTATGGGTTTGTTACTTCTATTTCCAATAGGACTAGGGTGTTGGTTTAAGGGATAAAGGCCCATGGACTATGGTGGACCCATTTTTGGCTAATTAATGGATTTTAATTCCTTTTTTAGGGTGGGTGATCAATTAATTGATTTGGTTTAGGGATCGTAACACGGGGTGTTACAGATTATGCTATGTTTTACCCCCAATGTCCCATATGAGAATGAATAAAGATTGTGGGACCCGAACAAGTAATAGTTTTGTTAAGGGGAACCTTACTAAACATATTGCATGCACCTAAGTCATTCTACAAACATGAACTCCAGAAGAGTGGTAAATTTTTTGTTGAGAAAGTTTTCCCTAGTGAATAATCTTGCAGATATATATGTTTACTAAGTCACTCCCTACACCCACTTTTGAGTAATATGTTTATAAAATTGGGAGCGTTGACCGGGGCTAATTTGTATTGTTTTCTCTATTCTTTTTCTAGCGTGAAGATGGTCCAACAACCATGCTTAATTCTTCGATTGCAATAAATCTACAAGTAATGGAGCTGCATGATTTGAGTTTTAGTTGTGAGAAACAGATTGACACTGCTTCAAAAATCTCCCAACCTATGTGAATTGAGTATTGTGGCAGCAATGGTACGTACGATTGAGTTAGTTTATTTTTTGTTTGCAACCATGACTCTTTATTATTTCTTTGTTTCTTTTGAGTTTTCAATCTCATTGTACGTGTTTTTCGTTTCTTGCTGAGTTGTAGGCATGGAGACAATTAGAAGAAGATACTTTGAACCATTTGGAGGATCCAAACAGTTATTTTATTAATCAGGATATGAAGATGCTTAGAACAGTGAAGATTCACAAGTTTAATGGATGTAGGCTTGTTGAAGTTCTTTTTGTAAAGTCAGTTTTCTCCAAATGCCATGCATTGGAGAGAATTGTTATTCACCCTGCATGCAGTATAACATATGCTTTAATGGGGAAGAATATCCAAAGGGAGTTGACGTGCTACCCTCGTGCATCTCCTAATGCACAAATTTTCTTCATGGTGCACAACTTTATGTATAACCTTGTTTGTTACAAACTTATAATGTCGTAGATGACATCTAATTTGCTGCATGCAAATTGAGTTACTCATGACTTAACTTGGGAATTGGTCATTATTTTTGATGATGCATGTAGAGTGGCTCCAAAGCGCGCCTTTGTCTTCTGTTCTGTGTTATGAACTTTATTAGATCTTGCTAGTTAATCAAGTGTTTGTGTAATTTCAAAAACAAAAAAGGTTATGGGTTTTATTTTAAACATCTTCTTAGTGCCTAAGCCGCAACAATCTGATATAGAGCGGTGGTGTGATTTTCTATCAACAAATGGTATTGATGAACTGGCCTTGCAATTCTTTGTTCTTGGAAGCACGTTTAAGCTGCCAGTTTGTATATTGTCGTGCCCCACAATTAAACGGCTCAAACTCGATAGTCTCCTTGTAGATTTCCCACCAAATGGTCGTTGTATATTCCCCGAAGTAACTTCATTAGTTTTCGATAGCTTCGAGTTTAAGTGGAGTGTTAATAGAGTTGCCTCTACTATTCCTAATCTTGAGAAGCTAGCTTTCCTTGGAGATTGTTAGGGGATGGATAAATTTAAGATCATTGCTCCCAAACTTGAAAGCTTGTCTCACATTAGTGCGCATTCTGGGTTTGAACGAGATGGCTTGCACTTCAATTTTATAGACTTAAGACTCTTTGCTTGTCGGCAGTTTCTTGTGGGTAAGAATATAATCTATCTCGCTGAGCTTTACTTGCTACAAATGGATGGAAGCTAAGGATTTAATAATATAATGCTAAAGTTCTTGTCTGGCTTGGGCTAACTTGTATTGTTTTGTCTATTGTTTTTCTAGCTAGCGTGGAGATGTTGCCGCAGCGGTGCTTAATTCTTTGACTGCAATAAATCTGCAAGTAATGGAGCTGCATGATTTGAGTTTTAGTAGTGAGGAGCAGATCGCCACTGCTATGACATTGCTTCAAAAATCTCCTAACCTATGTGAATTGGGTAATGGGGCAGCAATGGTACGTACAGTTGAGTTAGTTTATTTTAAACAACCATGATCTTTATTATTTCTTTGTTTCTTTTGAGTTTTCAATCTCGTTGTATGGTGTTTGTCGTTTATTATTGAGTTGTAGGCATGGAGCCAATTTGAAGAAGATACTATGAAGCATTTGGAAGATCCACTTATCCAGACCGTTACTTTATTAATCAGGATATTAAGGGAGTTGATGTGCTTCCCTCGTGCATCTCCAAATGCACAACTTGTCTTCCTGGAGCACAAGTCTACGTATAACCTTGTTGGTTATAATGTCATAGATGACTACTAATTTGTAACATAATGGCATGCGAATCAAGTTACTCATGTCCTAACTATGAAAATATATTGGTCATTATTTTGATCGTGCATGCGGAGTGGCTCCAAAACCCTTTGTCTTATATTCTGTGTTTGAACTTAGAACTTATATATCCTTTGTTGTTGAGGACTATAACTTTTGTTTTCAATTATTTAAATGATCACTTTTAAATCTGTCACTTCTCTTTTGGGATGAAAAATTTGGAGAACTCTAGTTTAGAATGAAAAGATTTTTTAAATTTCACAATTACAGTGGGGGACGCAAAATGCAGCCTTGAAAGCCAACTGAAATGATGGTTGATATATACATGTCTATCAGCTAAAGGGAAGCCATGGTCTTTCTCGAAAAGCTTATCGGACGATTGTTAAAAGTGAAATTTCAAAAATGACCCGCTCAAAATTGGTGTCCATAGGACTAATGATTCACTCAGATAATATTTTATCCCTTAAAAGTCATTTTACAAGTTATCCACTTATAGTAAATAACTCATTTACCAAACAATTTCATACAAACTGCTACTACTACCAACTGATCAAGCTATAAACATAATTGGCTATGAGCAACTAATTGTCAAACACCCCTAAGAATTTCCCAAATAAGTTATCCATAAAATTGAAGGGATGCAAAGAAATTAAATAATATTCAAAGAAATGAACGGATGCAAATATTTTTATTATTTTTTTTAAAATATCAGCATTCTCATCAAATATGCAAGTAATTATTTGATTAAATGAAATACTATAAGAACAAGTATAATCTACTGAGCTGGACTACCCTGCAACCTAATAAGGTAGGTGTGGATTAGGAATTTTGAGACCTGCCAAAAAGTAAGCTACACGGGCTAGCCACGCTAAGTGGCAAGCTAGCCTTTTTAAAAAAATAAACAAAAATTGTAAATTCTCTAATTCACCCGCCTTAATCCAGGATGCAATAAATAGTAAATAATACAAACCCTAAATCTCAATTCCATAGTCTCACCTCACCCCCTCTCACCATCTATCCATTTCTTCCTTGTCATTTCCCTCACCCTCACAAACAACCAACTATAACACCGAAACAACTTTGCCAAAGCTATCGTTTGACGTAAAATCAACTTTGATGAGCAGTGACACCTTATGGCAAAAGTACAAGATTCTCTTACTTTGTTGGTGTTTGTTATTAACTTTTATACATTTGTTTCCAATTTCTTGTGGTTGATTCAATTTTTAGCATATATAAGTGTATTATTATGTATTGATGTTGTTGGTTATACTTATTTCATTTGTTTCACATTATATTTGTGTTGGCTTAAAATAAAATTATCGGCGGGCAAAGTGCATGCGTTGAGGTTTTTCTTTGTCTGCCTTTGGCCTGCATTGACAACTCTAGTTAAAAGCTAAGTAATTTAAGTCTTAACCATATATGCATTCAAAAAAAAAAAATAGTCTTAACCATATATATAGGAGCTAGAAATTTCAAATTAAACTTCAAAGAGTTAAAGGAATTAGTAGGCTTGAGCAATGCAAAGAAGATCCTCCAAATATTTGAATAACACATTATTCTTTAATTTATTTATTTTTGTATAATAAAATCAATGTATAAAATATATATATATACAATACATACAACCCAAACAAGCAAATATGATACACATATCTTTACCTTGTTATTGCTTGTATATTTTTATTTTTATTTTTTTCTACAAACTTTTTATCCCTAACTTTTAAACTTTCTCTAGAAACTTTTCTCCTAACTCTAAACATTCTCTAAGAATATTTCTCCCTAAATCATGAACAAAGCAAATTTTTCATCTATCACAATTAAATTTTACTATATGTTTTATAATATTCATATATATAAAAATACTTGTATATTTTTTTATGTTTTTTCTTTTTATGTTTATGCTCATAACATTTTTTTTTCTTATTTTTAACAATAAGTTACTACGAATAGCGAACTACTATCTGCAACAGCAATTTGGGGCTGCAAACAGTAGCACATTGTTAGTTATTGTTCGCAGTCCCAAATTACTATTGCAAATAATAGCTTAGTGCTTGATGCCTAGCCGTATATCAAATATATTTTTTTAGATATATATTTTTAATATTATTTTTTATTTTATGCTACTAGTAATTATATTTTAAGATATTTCAATTTATTTGAACAATTCTGTTACTATAAATTTTAGTGTTCAATATTGTTACCAATTTCTTATGAAATAGTTTTTTTTTTTTTGGCTTATTAATACTATATAAGTAATCACCATATAAATCTCACCATACTATGGATTAAAATAGTAATGTTCAGAATTTTGATGTGGGTGAAAAACTATATAATACGAAGAATTTTATGATATATTATAACATGTTTTGCAAGAAAAATTATAAATCATAAGAATCGAAATCATTGAAAGTGTGTAAGGATGTATGCAATTTAGAATTTCAATGACTTTTGTACACTCTTTAAAATAAATAAAAAAAAAAGTTGATAAAAGTTTATGAATACTTTTTATATAGACTTTTATAGAGTCTTACAAAAATTTAAAATGTTTTGAACAACTCTATGAAAGTTAATAAACATTTATTAGAATCTATCATTTTAAAACTCTAAAGTGTACAAAAATCATTATTGAATATACCCCTATTACTCTATTTTTTTTTTTGTGTGTGTAAACCACAATGTGGTCCAAGTCTTTCTCTATCCGTTTAACTACGTACACCCGGTTCTATTTATTTATTTATTTTTTTGTGTAAACCACAATGTGGTCCAAGTCTTTCTCTATCCGTTTAACGGTCTAGGTACACCCGGTTCGCTCCGGGAGGTACAGAAACTAGCCCAAACCCGGTTCTATTTATTTATTTATTTTTTTTTGTGTAAACCACAATGTGGTCCAAGTCTTTCTCTATCCGTTTAACGGTCTAGGTACACCCGGTTCGCTCCGGGAGGCACAGAAACTAGCCCAAAGGGAATCATCACTTGTGGGAATTGAACCCGGGTTATCCCAAAATTTTCCCCCACAAATAGAGCTCATTTGCCACTTGAGCTACCCTTTTGGGTTTCCCCTATTACTCTATACACAAACCAAACTCATCCCTCTCCTAATATAGACTTTTGTACTCTTTGTGCGCACATTATACAACCCATGGCCACACACAAATGGACCCATTTTGTACATGTACAATCCAAGAACAATAGTGGATTTTAGCATAGCCTAGCTAATTTAAAGAGACTCGAAGTTTGTTAGAGAACGAAAATAATTGTTAGTAGCAATACCCTTCCAACACATGTATATATATAGGTTGTTATCATCTCCTGTAATAGATGAAGTTTTCCACCATCTTCAAGTTCTAGTGTGCTCTTCTGTTTCACTACTCATACAGACCTTTTACCTTCATGAATACAATGCTTCCTTGTTCCCCTTTCCACTGTGTTCAAGCGTTTAGGCTAAATTCGTCATGGTATCAGAGCCATGGCGAGGTAGCTATGTCGCCGCGATTGCCGGCATCGGAGAGTCCATTCGAAGAAGCCATCCGACGACTCCTGATGCTCGATCGCCTTTGCAATGTTCTCCGATCAATCCGTAGAGGAATATTGCTCCACAGAGTAGCAACAATGCCGATGCTCGATTGCTAGTCCGATCAGCATCAGTAATGATTCCACAGAGGAATCTGAATTTGCAGCAGCAGAGAATCCAAAATCCAGAAGATTGGAGAATCCGATCGCTCGATCGCCAGCCCGATCAACATCGTCAATGATTCCACAAAGGAATCTGAATTCAGAGCAGCAAAACTCCATAGCCGTTCTGTAGAGGAAGGCGATCCAAGGAGTTCGTCGGTCATCTCGGATCACTCGATCTCCAATACAGGGGACTTCCATAGCCGTTCCGCAGTGGAACATGTTCACGCAGAGAAACTACAATCCAGAAGATCTGGAAAATCCACACCGAATCTCAGGTCTACAGAATGAGATTCTTAGTCTGAAATAGAGGAAACATTCTTCCGACTCAGCCACAGCGGTTGTGTCTCTCGATCCGCAGTTCGCTCATAGATCTGTTTGTATCTCCTCCTCCTTACAGAGCGAGAAAGTAACCAGCAAATCGCCATTAGCCATGGTGATTAGAGCTTTTATATTCTCGCTATGTCCCTCTCTCTCTGTCGCTTAAATGTTGTCCTTAATCGGTCTGGTAGTTTTGACATTGCTGTTGGGAGCATTAAAGGGAAAGGCTTATCTTAGCTTACCCAAGTTGTCCCACATTGATAGAATAACCTCTCATTTCCCTCCTTATATACACCAAGTCCTTTCAGATAGTTTGAAGTGTTATGAGATGGGAAAGGAGGTAAACCACGCACGCGCCGCCGCCGCCGCCCGGCTCATCACGACGCGCGGTGTGGTCAACGTTTTGCTCCCAAAACCTTTTTTCTACCCTATTTTTGTGGATCATTTAGTGACCTTGTCTGCACAACTTATAGAATGAGTGTACAGGGATGGTCTTTGTTAAATTGTAGTCCTACATTTATGGGTGGTGAATGGTGGGCTGCTACACATACATTAGTATATAATGGTGTTGTCCATATGTTGTTAAGGGCGATAGAGGCTCTTCGAATACAACACTATAATTCGCAGGTTCTTTCCAGTTCGAAAACAACACTGCGAATAGCTTCCCAGTTCGAAAATATCTCTACCACCTTTCTTCATAATTGCCTGAGAGTTATGTTCTGTTTTGCATGTCGAAAACATGCGATTTAATCCCTATTCGTAAATGTTTTTAAGGTAGTGTTTTAGACACGATACAGAACTCATCCTCACCTTTTTTCGTTCCAACCCACATATACATAGTGCTGAAATTTCCAACAATTGCTATTGCAGAGAATGTTGTGATGTGTGGAAGTTTAGGTTCTGCTCTGCGCTCTAAATCTCGGATCGGATTGAAGATGGGTCAAAAGGGATCCAGCCGGGTCAAAATGATATCCATAATCTGTATCTTCTTCGTCGTCGTTTCATCTGCGCACTCTTTCTACCTCCCTGGTGTTGCTCCTCGAGATTTTCCAGCAGGTGATCTACTTTCTATTAAAGTTAACAAGTTGTCTTCCACAAAGACTCAACTTCTATATGACTATTACTTCTTGTGAAAAAACACGTGAGTCTTGAATGCAAGATTTATCCTTAAGAACTTTAATTTTATTTCAATTATAAAGCTGGACTAGATGCAAACATACTCCAGATATAGTAACGAACATAAAATAAATAGTAGTAAACGAAAGCATGCACCAGGATATGTTCACGCAGTTCGGAGCCTCACTCCTACGTCTGCGGGGCCACTCACATCAACCCAAATCCACTATGATAAAAATGGAGTACAAGAGGAGAGTTAATTACACACTAAAGTATAACCTATAACTACTCCAGAACCTATTCCAGTGGATCCGATGTGCAGGCGATCTTCATTGCTTCATGATTTGATTTCAAACCTTTCTTCACACTCAACAGTACAGTATGTATTTGGTATAGATGCACCAAGATTTTTAGAGTAAAGCTTTAAGAGAGAGTGCGTAATTGAATGCTAATTAAGGTAGCATTGTATATAGGTTGTAAAGGATGTTTTGATCCTCAAAACGTGCACTCTTCTCTTCCTTGATTTCGGCTGCTCCATTAGATTTAGATATCCCCATTGATAGGGTCTTGAATAAATACTTTGAAGAAGCTTCATACCTCCTGGATTACTTTCTTGTGCTGATCCAGTCAACTACTCCAGACGATGTGACTAATCCAGCAACTAATCCAGGACTACTTTGAAAACTAATCTAAGCCAATAATAAAGTGGTTTAAATGTGCAATATATTTACACTCACAATCTCCCCCTTTGGCTATTAGTTGAAAAAACTACTAAAAGATATCATCGGCTTTAATAAAATTAAAGCACAAAGAGACACACAGCACATAAAAGGCACATAATATAGCTGCATAGCTTTTATCACATAGTCAAGGCAAAACACACAACAATTTAACACATATAGAAGCAAAATAAAGGTAGAGCACACCACATTATTCACTGGCACTTATGGCTAAGTTCACAAAAAACGTAGTACTCCCCCTTACTACGTGCACTCCCCCTTTTTGTCAAGCTAATGGATAAAGAGCACCATCAGGACTGAGTGGAGGAGGAGGAGGTCTCCAAGTCTTCATCATCACCAGCAGGAGCAGCAGGAGAAGCACTCTCAAGAGTGGTAATGTGTCGATTGGTGCGGAGCAGCTGAGCCTCGGCAGTTGAGATGGAAGACTGAATGGCAAGAGAGGCATCTTTCATTGTAGCAATGTGTGAAGTGAGAAAGGTGACTTGTTGTCTAAGAACAGCCAGTGTCGAAGCAGAATCAGTAACAGAAGCAGTCGGTGTAGAGTCCATGCCTATTGCTGGAGGATCAGCTGGAGTAGGGGCAGGTGGAACTGAGGAGAGAGTGGCCCGATCTTCATAGTGTGACCTTTGGAAGATGCGAGAGTCCATAGAGGCCTTGTGAGTAACATGGTAGAGCTATTCATTGGAATACAGTTGAAACCCTTGTTGTTGCAGAATCCCGGTGATAAGGCAAGGAAATGGGAGGTGAATCTTGGTTTCCTTCTTCTTAGCAAAACTCATGATGTGATGATTGTAACACCCCAGATTTTTAAGACTTTTTAAAACTTATAATAAAGGCAGAATCTTATTAAATCCCAAAATATAATACAAGCGTTTGGGGTGCTATGCCACACTTGGGCTAGAGAACCCAAGTGCACAGGCTAACTAACTAATATCGTCAAAGTGTAATTACATAAGTATGGCACGCAAGCCGAAAGGGAAAACTATCTACTTCTACGCTCCGAGTTCTAGCGCGTTCCAGTGACTTAATCTTCTGTGCCTGAAAGCCAAATATATCTGTTCATCGAGAGATGCTGGTAACCCACTCCAACGTGTTGAAATACAATACATATAGAGATATATATAGATATACGAAAACCATTTTGAGCATGAAGATATATCCTACGAACTCTAGCTTTAAAACCGGGGATGACTCGACAGATAAAGCCAGACACCAGCAACAGTTATAACAAGCATATGCAGTTCACAACAGATAAGGCAGATAAGGCAAAGCATAAACAATAATCACAATCCCAACATGAGCAATCCCCAATATAAATCCCATAGTCACATCCCCCAAGACACTCATAATCACAACTCATCCATATCACAACACATAGCACACTTTGTTGGCGCCACAGGACCAATCGCATGCCCATACATGAGGGTCAGCGCATATAGCTCAGACACGGCCCCGCAGCACCCTGCCCCGTATCGCAACACGGAGGGGTCGATCGCAACTGACCGATGAACCGCAGCTCATCATAGTGTTTGATCGCAACCAAACAGTGGACCGCAGCCCAAGAGAATGTCATATGACCGCAACCAGGAAAAGGATGAACCGCAGCTCATATAGAAACGTTCGATCGCAACCAAACGATGGACCGTAGCCCAAGAGTATCAATCTGACCGCAGCCAGCTTCTGAACCGCAGCTTAGGATAACCAATCCGATCGCAACCGAATTGGGGTAACACACACACATAACACATAGCAAGCACATGCAACCCACATTACACATTGGGAAGGGGGAGAAAACGTATAACAAAAGCTATGCGTGATCCATCACATACTAAGAATAGTCCTAAGGGGCTCATGCTTCTTCCACCTAGGTCAACGGGATACCAATTCAACTAGCACGCAATATAATAGACTCATAAACCTACGAACGGTACCCGAAATATCAACTAGACATAGGCACGATAAACGGAGTCCGTTGTGAAACCACGGGGATCGGGGGACATCAAACGGGGAAACCGGGGTCCCAAAGGGGGATAATTTCCAGCGGGCAGCCGGCGGGTGGGGCCACCCGCCGGCTGCCCGCCGGTAACACTGTTCCGGGCAGCGGGTCGCCGGCGGGCAGCTGCCCGCCCGCCGACTGCCCACTGCCGGAAACACCCATTTGGCCGTGGGTAGGTGGCGGGTCCCCTACCCCCCACTGACTCTTTTTCATCAATTACGTCCTTGGAACCGTTGTGGAACCCGGAACCATGCTTAGACACTTTACAACGCAATTAACGACAACACGTAGACAATTAACGGATCAAACATGGGCAACGAACGACACATAACCTATCATGCTTTTCTAAACATAATCAACACCCAAACATGCGATTTCCCCACCCGATAATCCAAGAATAATATCATACGATACAACCTAGGGTTCTAAACACTTTTATATCAACAAGAATACGATTCGCCTTCTAATTGCAAAATTTGGTAAGAATAACACATAAGCATCAGGAACATCACACAATTATCAAGAACAACACATAATCATCAAGAACTCCACATAATCATCAAGAACACCATAATTATCAAGAATCGCCCAATATCAAGATTATCAAGATCCCCCGTGGGATCATCACATCAATCATCAATAATAATCACCACCAATCATTAATACACAATAATATGGGGAAACCCTAAGAGGAAATCATAACTATGAAAATAGGTGTTGTTGAGACATGGGTTACCTCTTAGCCTTAATTAATTCCTTGGCTATGAAGAGTCTTTCTTTAAGCTTTCTTGATTTCTTGATTTCTCCTAAGGGAATTCTTGGAACTCTTTGGGTGGTGAGAGATTAATGTGGTGGGGATTCTAGGTGCCTCCTAAGTTCCCTATTTATATATTTAAGACTCCTAGTTAGGGCCTGAATGGTATGGGTTTACTAATTCTATTCCTTATTGGGCTAGTGCTTGTTTTAGGGATAAGGGTCCATGGTCCATAGTGGACCATATTAATTAAAGAGAATCCTAATCATAATCTGAATAGTAAAAGGTCTACTTCCTTTATTCCTAATTGGCTTAGGACTCTTATTCGGGCAAGGGTCCACGGTTCATGGTGGACCTCACTAATTAATTAAAGGTAAACCTAACATAATTAAATCATATTTAATTATTATTAACGGAATTAATTAAATAATTAATCCGGGATTGAAGGCCGTAACACGGGGTGTTACACTCTCCCCCCCTTACGAGAAGCTTCGTCCCCGAAGCTTGGAAATCATTGCAGGGTTAACGAGTCAAGAGTAGTACCGTGGTCCTATAGAAAAGGTATTCCCAGGGGGAAATTGTATACTTGTACGCCTATGCGTGTTGGGTTTTTGGGAACGATTAGGTTTACAGGGCTAAGAGAGTGGGTTTCAAACTTGAGGACACGGTGAATTCAGGAATTAGGATCTAGTTTTCAAGGTTGTAACTTAGGTTGTGAGGTTGGCACCTTGTATGGAATCGTTAAAAGATGGGATTAAGAATGGGGTTTGAAGGGTAGAAAGGGTTTTGAAATAAGGAGGGGGCCGATTTTCCGAGGGAGGGAAAGGAATTCTGCTAGGATGGGTTAAGGTTTCTCGATCCCAAGTGAATAATCTGGTTAGATGCTTTGATTACGATGCGTCGACGAGCTGATGATCCTCCTTCCTTGGTGTTGATACTTGCTTGACCTTAAGATCCTTGTTAGACCTTGCTTTCCAGGCTAAGGTTTCATCCTTTTCTTCTATCTTGAGGGAATTTCCCGTGGTGATTCAACACTTACTGCTTTAATGCACCCAAGGTCTAGACCAAGTTGGGTCGACCAAGCCAATCTCTTAGGGCGCACTTCCCAAATTTTTCCCAAAGTCTCTTGGGAGTCGATGGACTTTGGGTTGAATTTCTCTTCTTATTGAATTTCATCTCTTCTTTAGTGGATGAAATTCTTAGTAAGACTTCATGTCTTACCCGAGGTTCGGCATTGTTGTGCCCTTTTTGTGTTATTTTTAATGATGAAGGTGTCCTTGCGTGCCCTTTTTCTTTTTAAAGCGCAGTCGGTTACCAAATCTCGTTGTGGGATGACTCGGTGACTTTACGAGTCATCTTATTTCCTTGTGGGTCCTTAATGACCCTTGAAGTCTTGGCGCGAATGTGCTCTTCACCCTTTTGCTTAGCACCATGGACTACGTAGTTCTTGATTCCATACGACTTGTAAGGAGTCCTCTGATTTGCTCGAACGATGTCCATGGTTTGGAGGAGTCCCGGTCCATCCTTAGCATTTTGACTTTTAAGGTTTTCGTGGGTTCTTAGCACGAGTTCCCAACTCGCCTCCTTGGTTTGCGCAATCCTTTACGCCAAACATCCCTAGTCGGTTGTATCGTAGGATCCAACTTCAATTACTCGTGCAATGTAATTGATTGTGATTTCCCGATGGTGCCTCGTGCGTCAAGGTCTTTTACGTAGGACACTATGTTTGGGTGGTTCATGGTTCCTTACCCAAGACTCACATTCGTCAATCGAGGCACACAAGTGCGCCACAAATCAATAAAATGAGGGGTTACGAAATCAGCACATTGTACCAGTGGGCGCGAGGTGGGCGGTTGTCCGCCTGCCAAGCTCCTGCGAAGGACCCGCCAAGGTCCCATCAAGGACCCGTTGGGGACCCGAGGGAAAATGACTAGGAAGAGTCAATTCCTTCGGGAAAGACCCCAAAAATGCACAGATTCATATCCTGACAAGTCCCATGCCCTTGTGCACAATAAAAGGGACTTGGATACATAGGATGACCCATCGTGCAATGTTTATTGATCCTTAAGCACGAGTTCTAGAGGTAGATATACATATATATATATATATATATATATATATATATCTATGTCTTCTTGGTCTGGGTTAAAGGAGTGTAAAATGTGCAAGGGCTAGGTTTCAAAGTCGAGGGACGGGTAGGGTCGATGTTTCCAAGGTCGTAATACAGGAAGGAAGGTTGCTACCTTGTACGGGATTTGTTTGTAATGAGGGATCAAGAGTGAGGTTTGGAGTGATAGGACGGACTCTTTAACGAAATGGTACTTGATTGGCAAGGGGAGGGAAAGGGGCTAAGGGCTCTTGGCTTCGAGTGATCATGCCTGTTTGGGGCTTGGTTCTGGCGTACAGTCGAACTGGTGATCCCTTTTCCTTGGCTTCGTTTGATTCTAAGATTTTCGTTTGATCTTCTCTTCCTGTGTTGAAGTCCCCTCCGTCTCTATTGCTTCCAAGGGAATTCTCGTGATGGTTTCCGTGTACGTTCCCCTCGGATGTTCAGGAGTCTGGACCCAGCCGGTTAGTGGGTCAAATCCCTAGGTCTTGACTCCTAATCCTTGCCGAGGGTTCTTAAGGGTCAAGGGGATTTCGGGTTAGCCTTTCTTGTTCTATTGGGTTTCATCCCTTCCTTGGTGGATGAAATTCTTAGCAAGGCTTTATGTCCTCCTTGAGGTTCGGCCTGTTGCACCTATTTGACGATGTTTTCTGTAGCGAGGGCCCCTGACACATTGTTATCTTTGGAACGTACTTGTTTGCCCACTCTTGTCAACTCATGGCATTCTTCGATGGCGTACGTGCCGGTTATAGTTTCTCGTAAAGCCTTCACGGTTTTCGTGCAAGGGTGGGATGATACGTATTCGTAACTTCCACCTATTTCGCCGATTCCTATCTAACAACTTATTTTAATATCGAATCAACGAACGTCGGTTCTTCACGCCCTGGGTAGGGTAAGGGCTTTATACTGCTCTATGGTTTTTAACAGGGTTTCCAAAGGAGTGGGTATATAAACTTAGAGTAATGGCGATGATTCCAATGCTTATAACAATTTAGGGTTTCCGAGGGTTTGGGTTAGGCGCAACAAAGGGTGAGCAAGGTCATGATGGTTGTGAATTTGCTCTTAAGGTAATTAAGGATTCGGGGTGGGAGTTTTCAACAAATAGGGATATCAAGATGCTGGGGTTTCAGGGCGGATGATATTTTAAATTGGGGTGGTGGGGTCGCAAGGTGTCGCGATATACTTACCTTGCACCGAAGGATTTAACTAATGGTGTCGTTCATTCGCTACTTTAATCAGCGTCCTAGTTCTCTTTCCTGTTTGTTGTGGCTGCAACCTGGTTTTGCCGAGGTAAAGTAACTTGTCGGAAGGTGCATGCCATTTGTCTAAATCGGGGGTTATCGTGGTTAACCCTGGGTTGGTGACTATTGCAGTCCGTCCCTTTTAGTAGTCCTGACGTCTTGATGCAACATCTTTTCACCGGCTCTTCTTAGTAGTCATCCAAATCTTCCTTTTCTTTGGTCACGATCCTTGTCGAGTCCTTTGACGGAAGATAGGACGAGGTGGTTTATCGGGTAAGTGTACGTTACCCAGTTGTGGAAGTAAACTTATCTACTCGCACCCTTACCTGGTGTGGTAAGCGTAGGGGGAGGTTCCTTTAAGTTAGAGAGGGATGAAGTGAGGGGAGGTTATGTGTAGGTTTCACAATCTCACCGCGCGTCCTAAGATTCCTGAATCCTATGTTCCTAAGTACCTAGAGTTCAAGCCTAGTGTCCTAAAGTCCGGTCTTAAGAGTCTTATCCTAGGGTCAAACTTAGGCTCTGATACCAACTGTAACACCCCAGATTGTTAAGACTTTTTAAAACTTATAATAAAGGCAGAATCTTATTAAATCCCAAAATATAATACAAGCGATCGGGGTGCTATGCCACACTTGGGCTAGAGAACCCAAGTGCACAGGCTAACTAACTAATATCCTCAAAGTGTAATTACATAAGTATGGAACGCAAGCCGAAAGGGAAAACTATCTACTTCTACGCTCCGAGTTCTAGCGCACTCCAGTGACTTAATCTTCTGTGCCTAAAAGCCAACGTGTTGAAATACAATACATATAGAGATATATATAGATATACAAAAACCATTTTGAGCATGAAGATATATCCTACGAACTCTAGCCTTAAAACCGGGGATGACTCGACAGATAAAGCCAGACACCAGCAACAGTTATAACAAGCATATGCAGTTCACAACAGATAAGGCAGATAAGGCAAAGCATAAACAATAATCACAATCCCAACATGAGCAATCCCCAATATAAATCCCATAGTCACATCCCCCAAGACACTCATAATCACAACTCATCCATATCACAACACATAGCACACTTTGTTGGCGCCACATGACCAATCGCATGCCCATACATGAGGGTCAGCGCATATAGCTCTGACATGGCCCCGCAGCACCCTGCCCCGTATCGCAACACGGAGGGGTCGATTGCAACCGACCGATGAACCGCAGCTCATCATAGTGTTTGATCGCAACCAAACAGTGGACCGCAGCCCAAGAGAAAGTCATATGACCGCAGCCAGGAAAGGGATGAACCGCAGCTCATATAGAAACGTTTGATCTCAACCAAACGGTGGACCGCAGCCCAAGAGTATCAATCTGACCGCAGCCAGCTTCTGAACCGCAGCTCAGGATAACCAATCCGATCGCAACCGAATTGGGGTAACACACACACATAACACATAATAAGCACATGCAACCCACATTACACATTGGGAAGGGGGAGAAAACGTATAACAAAACCTATGCGTGATCCATCACATACTAAGAATAATCCTAAGGGGCTCATGCTTCTTCCACCTAGGTCAACGGGATACCAATTCAAGTAGCATGCAATATAATAGACTCATAAACCTACGAACGGTACCCGAAATATCAACTAGAGATATGCACGATGAACGGAGTCCGTTGGGAAACCACGGGGATCGGGGGACATCAAACGGGGAAGCCGGGGTCCCGAAGGGGGATAATTTCCAGTGGGTAGCCAGTGGGTGGGGGGCCACCCGCCGGCTGCCCGCCGGTACCTCTGTTCCGGCAGCGGGTCGCCGGCGGGCAGCTGCCCGCCCGCCGGCTGCCCGCTGCCGGAAACACCCATTTGGTCGTGGGTAGGTGGCGGGTCCCCTACCCCACCTACCCCCCACTGACTCTTTTTCATCAATTACGCCCCGGGAACCGTTGTGGATCCCGGAACCATGCTTAGACACTTTACAACGCAATTAACGACAACACGTAGACAATTAACGGATCAAACACTAGCAATGAACGGCACATAACCTATCATGCTTTTCTAAACATAATCAACACCCAAACATGCGATTTCCCCACCCGATAATCCAAGAATAATATCATACGATACAACCTAGGGTTCTAATCACTTTTATATCAACAAGAATACGATTCGCCTTCTAAATGCAAGATTCGATAAGAATAACACATTAGCATCCGGAACATCACACAATTATCAAGAACAACACATAATCATCAAGAACTCCTCATAATCATCAAGAACACCATAATTATCAAGAATCTCCCAATATCAAGATTTTCAAGATCCCCCATGGGATCATCACATCAATCATCAATAATAATCACCACCAATCATTAATACACAATAATATGGGGAAACCCTAAGGGGAAATCATAACTATGAAAATAGGTTTTGTTGAGACATGGGTTACCTCTTAGCCTTAATTAATCCCTTGGCTATGAAGGGTCTTTCTTTAAGCTTTCTTGATTTCCTGATTTCTCCGAAGGGAATTCTTGGAATTCTTTGGGTGGTGAGAGATTAATGTGGTGGGGATTCTAGGTGCCTCCTAAGTTCCCTATTTATATATTTAAGACTCCTAGTCAGGGCCTGAATGGTATGGGTTTACTAATTCTATTCCTTATAGGGCTAGGGCTTGTTTTAGGGATAAGGGTCCATGGTCCATAGTGGACCATATTAATTAAAGAGAATCATAATCATAATCTGAATAGTAAAAGGCATACTTCCTTTATTCCTAATAGGCTTAGGACTCTTATTCGGGCAAGGGTCCACGGTTCATGGTGGACCTCACTAATTAATTAAAGGTAAACCTAACATAATTAAATCATATTTAATTATTATTAACGGAATTAATTAAATAATTAATCCGGGATTGAAGGCCGTAACACGGGGTGTTACAATGATAGATGAGGTGACCAAGATCAATCGGCAGTTGATGTCGAAATTTGTATAACAGAGAGGCCATCTTCTTATTGACAGTGTGCACAGAGACAATTGGGATCCAATTGCTAGAAGCTAGGTGAAACAGAACCGAATAGACTGCAGTAAGGACATTCGAAGGAAGACCATCTTTTGGCCAGATGTTGATCTCATTGTGGGTAAGATGTGATGCAAGAAAGCCCCCAGTAGGCTCAAAAAGATCATCACACGCATCACGCTGAAAATAAGCATTTATAATAGAAGGACTGAAATCATACCAAACATCCCGAAGGAAAACCTGATGATAATGCGGAGAGGCTGGCCGAAGAGAATCAGATGTGAGATTGGCGTCGAATTCCGGAATGAGCCGAGAAAAGTAAGCTCCCACATTCTGGATAGTCTGGAGAAGAGGAATGATATTGCACGTGCGAATGAGGTACTCAATACTGAAATTCTTCTCCACCAAGATATCACGATTTGAATGTTGTTGCCATACTGTTTCCAATGCAGGAGATAGCAAGATTGGTCTAAACAAGGTTTCCTTGGATACCTTAGAGGTCTTGGATCTGGATGATGCAGCTAGCTTTGAAACTGGAGCAGAGGCTGGAGCAGAAGATGGAGGAGGAGCTGGATTAGACACGCCAGTTCTCAATCGTGTACGCAGATCAAGACCTGTAGGACGATGTTCAGAACGCTTGCTAGGACGAGATTCAGAGACAAATTCAACATCATCGGACATATGAACTTTTCTCTTAGCCACTAGAGCTGGAACAGGTGCAGCCGCGTCATCTGGATCAGTAACTTTGGCTTTCCCTTTGGCCTTCGATGTAGCAAACGGCACTCTGATAATTGGGACAGTCGTTTGTGCACGGGCAGAGTTTGGCATATTTGCAATGGTGTCTAAGATGATGGTTGCTTGAACTGATGGATCCTCAGGCTCAGAAACTATGTCATGAATCGACACCTCAAAATCCTCTAGAACAGAGCCTAGAGCAAAGGCTGGATCATCAATAGCCGGATCTGACGCTGCAGCAATGGCTGGAATAGAAGCCGTAGCTGTGACTGGATCCTGTGAGTGCTCAGCCATTTTGGGAGTGGCCTCGTCGGAGCGTTGAGGTAGGGAACCTGTGAAAGCAATCATAGACAGAGGCACAATACACATACCAGCAGAGGGATCCTAATTACGCAAGACAAAAGCACAATCTGAAAAACACACCATACATAACCACAACAAAAAAGGCAAATTAAAGCATAAAAATGCGATGCATGCCTAATTAACAAGCAATAAGGTATTGCTTCCTAAGAGATTAGAGAAATAAAACCGTAGATTGAACCCGTAGTTGCCGAGCTCGAAGCTCTGCCTGAAGATTTTCCTCGTCTAAAACTTCATCAAGAGGCCATGGGTCATCCGTGATACCTGATGCTCTGGCAAATATCTCCTTGGAGTCCTTCACTGATAATTCCTCCATCAGAGATGGGTGTCGAAGTAGCGTTGCAAGAACCCGGCGAGAAGAGATGTCTGAAATCGGAGTTGTGCCCCAAAGGATTTGACGATAGAGATCTAAGCGCTCATCTTCCGTGTGGTAGAAAAGGAAAGGATTAAGATCAGAATGGCTAGCCATATGTGAGATAGGTAAAATCGGATCGATTGGGTAGTAGATTTAGGCTAGGATTTGAATTTGAGATGGAGAGCTTGAGAAGAGTTTAAAGGAAAGTGGGAGTGATTTTAGGGATTGGATTCTATAAATTTGGGAAGAAGGCGGTGCTGTATAACAGCCAGGAGAGAGAAAGAATTAAAAAAAAAATTGAGTATGTGGTGCGGTTAAAGGCTTATTTTCCGGTCTGGAGTACTTGCTGGAGCAGAGAGCATATCTGCACACTCCGAGAGCAGCTCGAAGTAACTCAAATCTTGTGTTGTCAAGAGGCTTTGTAAAAAGATCAGCTAGGTTTTTCTCTGTTGAAATGTACTCTAGGTTGATTTCCTTGTCTTCTACCAATTTTCTTATGAAATGATGTCGTATTTCAATATGTTTAGTCCGGGAATGTTGAATTGGATTTTTGGAGATGTTGATAGCAGTAGTGTTGTCACAATAGAGGGTCATGCACTCTTGATGTAGACCATAATCTTGAAGCATCTGTCTCATCCATAGGAGTTGAGTACAACAGCTACCAGCTGCGATATATTCAGCTTCAGCTGTGCTGAGAGATATCGAGTTTAGCTTCTTACTTAGCCAGGCAACTAAGTTTTTTCCAAAAAAGAAACAACCACCAGATGTACTTTTGCGGTCATCTGCATTTCCGGCACAGTCGGTGTAACACCCCAGAGTTTTTAAGACTTTTTCAAACTTATATAATAAAGGTAGAATCTCAATAAATCCCAGAATATAATACAGAAGTACGGGGTGTTATGCCACACCTAAGCCAGAGGACTTAGGTGCACAGACTACTAACTGAAATCCTTAACAATGACAATACGTAAACATGGCACGCAGGCCGTAAGGGGAAACTATCTATTCTACGCTCCAGTTCTAGCGCGCTCCAGTGCTCTAGTCCTCGGTGCCTGAAAGCCAAATATATCTGTTCAGCGAGAGATGCTGGTAACCCACTCCAACGCGTTGAAATACAATACATATAGTAATATATATAGATATACGAAAACCATTTTGAGCATGAAGATATATCCTACGAACTCTAGCTTTAAAACCGGGAATGACTCGATCGACAAGGTCAGACGCAAGCAACAGTTATAACAGTCATAAGCGGTTCACAACAGATAAGGCAAATAAGGCAAGCATAAACAGTAATCATAACCCATCATAAACAATCCCCAATATGAAACCCATAGTCACATCCCAAGACACTCATAGTCACAACTCGTCCATATCACAACACATAATGCACATTGTTGGCGCCACACGACCAATTGCATGCCCATACATGAGGGTCAGCGCATATAGCTCTGACACGGCCCCGCAGCACCATGCCCCGTATCGCAACACGGGGAGGTCGATCGCAACCGACCGATGAACCACAACTCATCATAATGTTTGATCGCAACCAAACAGTGGACCGCAGCCCAAGAGAGTGTCATTTGACCGCAGCCAGGAAAAAGGACGAACCGCAGCTCGTATAGAAACGTTTGATCGCAACCAAACGGTGGACCGCAGCCCAAGAGAATGTCATCTGACCGCAGCCAGGAATACCAATCTGACCGTAGCCAGCTTCTGAACCGCAGCTCAGGATAACCAATCCGATCGCAACCGAATTGGGGTAGCACACACACATAACACATAACAAGCACATGCAACCCACGTTACACATTGGGAAGGGGGATAAAGCGTATAACAAACCTATGCGTGATCCATCACATACTAAGAATAGTCCTAAGGGTTTCATACTTCTTTCACCTAGGTCAACGGGATACCAATTCATCTAGCATGCGATATAACAGACACATAAACCTACGAACGGTACCCGAAACATCAAACTAGACATAGGCACGACAAACGGGGTCCGTTGGGACACCACGGGAAACGGGGAAACATCAAACAGGGAAACCGGGAGCCCAAGGTAGGGTAATTTCCAGCGGGCAGCCGGTGGGTGGGGGTCCACCCGCCGGCTGCCCGCCGGCTGCCACTGTTCCGGGCAGCGGGTGCCCGGCGGGCAGCTGCCCGCCCGCCGGCTGCCCGCTGCCGGAGCTGCCCGAGAATGCCGCGGCTAGGTGGCGGGTCCCCTACCCCCACCTACCCCCCACTGACTCTTTTCATCACTTTTCGCCCCGGGAACCGTTGTGGAACCCGAAACCATGCTTAGACACTTTACGACGCAATTAACGACAACACGTAGACAATTAACGGATCGAATACGAGAGACGAACGGCACATAACCTATCATGCTTTTCTAAACATAATCAACACCCAACATGCGATTTCCCACCTGATAATCCAAGAATATTATCATACGATACAACCTAGGGTTCTAATCACTTTTATATCAACAAGAATATGATTCGTCTTCTAATTGCAAGATTCGGTAAGAACAACACATACTCATCAAGAATCCCAAATAAATCATCAAGAACACCATAATTACCATGAACAACACATAATCATCAAGAATCCCAATTAATCATCAAGAACGCTATAATCATCAAGAAAATCCCAATATCAAGATTATCAAGATTCCTCATGGAATCATTATATCAACATCAATAATAATCACAATAATTCGCCATTCACAATAATATGGGGGAAACCCTAAGGGGGGATCATAGCTATGAAAATAGGTTTTGTTGAGACCTGGGTTACCTCTTAGCCTTAATTAATTCCTTGGCTATGAAGGATCTTACTTTAAGCTTTCTTGATTTCTTGATTTCTCCTAGAGGAATTCTTGGAGCTCTTTGGGTGGTGAGAGATTATTGTGGGGGTAATTCTAGATGCCTCCTAAGTTCCCTATTTATAGATCTAGGGGTCTTATTTAGAGTCTAATCCTATTGGGATTAGGGGTTGGGTTTAGATATGAGGGCCCACGGACCATGGTGGGCCTTTTTCCCTAATTAATCATTTATAGTTTATTCTATCTTTTGGGCTATTGATCAGTTAATTAGTTAGCTTTAGGGGTCGTAACACGGGGTGTTACACTCTCCCCCCTTACAAGGGGCTTCGTCCCCGAAGCCCGGTGTGATAGTTCATCCTTCCACCCCTAGACATCTCGTAGCTTGGCCTCCTGACCAGGAATGTGGCCCTACGTTTGCCTTTGTTTGGGGTAGGCTGGACTTTTGATGGTGTTGTGATAGAGAAGTTTTCGGTTGTACCTCGGTTTCCTGCGCTGGAACTGGATGCCCCACGAGTGCCCAAGGCGGCCTCAATCGCTGCTACCCTCTAATCGAGTGCGCGAGTGGTGCGAATCAAGGATGAGAACCCCTCTTCCATGATTTGGTTCTGCCGGTTGAGTTGCGCGAGAATGCGCTCATTGACCGAACCCTCGTTTTGTCCCCTCGGGTCCCCTCCTGACCGTGGGTGCACTGACGAATTAGGCTCGTCGTCCTCCTCCTGTTCCTCATTTCCCTCCGAGCCCCCACAATCTTGCATGGCTCGTTTGAGCTTCTTGTTGGAGATATCCAACCGGTCAACCAATTCTCTTCGTTCTTCCTCGGGTTTTTGGCAGATTTCTTCGAGGGTAAGGTAGTGTCCTCCCTCGGTGAGTAGATGTCGTTGCGGCGGAGGTTTTGGGCATTGAAAACCATGTCGTTGGCGGTTTTGACCTCGGTGTGGCTTAGATCCACCCCCTTTTTTCTCCATGATCCAACTTAGGATCATCCTATAGGGTAGGCTAAGCCGGTTGTTCGTTTTAAAGAATTCCATATGCTTTAGCATGAGGGCCGGTAGGTTGAACTTGATTTTATGCTTTAGGAGATACGCAAAGGTGCACTCCAAGCTCCCCACGTCCTTGCTTTTGTTATTGGTGGGCAAGAGGCTATCGGTTACAATCATAACCACTATCTTTTGCTCCGCCGATAGCCACTTTCGGTTTGGTCGGGTGGCCGAGGTGAATCCGTCCTCTTTCCCGAGCAAGTACCCGAGGTAGTCCTTGTATCCCGTAGTTTGGGTGTCAATCCACCCCTTTCGGTCGTAGTTGGACACACCCGTGGTGGTCAATTTCAAGAGCTTGGCCAATCGGCCTTCGGAAAGCACAATTTCCTTGCTACGGACTTTGGTGGCGATTTCTACCTTGTCACCCCGTTTGGTAGCCACAAGGTGTTGATAGAATTCCTTCACCAATTCGGGGTACGTATCCCCTTTGATAGTGAGGTATGCATCTAGAAGGCCTTGGTATTTAAGCATATCAACCAATTCCGGAGAAAATTGGTCGGGTTCAAGTGCTTTACCTCCGATTACAGTGTAATCTGCGTTGCTCCACTCCGGGGTGTGGATTCCGAGGGGTTTCTTTGGCATCGTGATACTCGTTCGATGGGGGTGTTTGCCGGCGATTTTTTTCCGGTGAGGCGGCACGGTCTCCGGCGGGTTTTCCGGCGAGGCGACGCGGTTTTCCGGCGAGGCGGCGGCGGAATTTCGGCGTGTTCTTCGCTTGCGAGGTCGACGCCGGCGAGGTGGGGTCCGGCTCTGGTGCGTCGGGGGTGCGGTGGCGTCGTGGGGTCGGCTGGGTAGCGGGTTGAGGCTGGGCGACGATCGGGTGGACAGCGGGTGGTCTCCGGCAGCTCGGTCTGGACGGCGGCGAGGCGGGCGACGTTGCAGGGGAGTGGCCGGGCGGTGGCGGCGTCGGTTCGGCGTTGGTGGGAGGTGGCTGCTACGGTGGGGCAGTGGGTATATGCGAGAGGGAGGAGGAGGGGGTGTGGGGAGAGAGAAGGAGAAGAAGAAGAAGAAGAAGGGTTTTTGATTTGGGGATTTTGTGGGTTTTAGGGATTTAGAGGGGTTTAACAAGGGAGTATCCTCTTGAGGTTTCAAGAAACACTCATAGCTTAGTGGTTGGGACTTAGACTTGTAAATAGGAGGTCTAGAGTTCAATTCCTAATGGTAACATTAGGTATTTCTTGATGAGGTGATTTTTGTCCTTTTCCTTGTTTCGTATTTTAGTGAGAAAAGGTTGGGTTGGTGGCATAACTTGTGTTTTACTCTCGTAGTGGAATTGGAATTTGAACGAAAAGGAATCTTTATTCATAATAATTCCGAAATAGCTAAGTGAAGTAAGCGGTCTCTTCAGACACGGGGGTGGTTACAAGGGGAGTGACTGTTTATCCTAGACAGAACTCGCTTTCCGGATTTTCTTCTGTGGGTTCCGCATGGTCCTCGTCTTCCGGGATTGGGTCTGCCCCTTCTAGGTCCTCTTTGTTCCCGAGGTTGGCTTGAGTGTGGCTCATAACGAATACCTTCCCGGGAGCGCCGTAATTCCCTTGATGACCGGTGCCCCCGTGTTGACCCACGGTGGCGGGGCGCGGTCTTTGGGGTCGAGTGCACTGGAAGGCCTTGTGTCCTTCCTCCCCGCAGTTGAAGCATCGCCAGGGGTTGCCCGCGCAATCCTTGCCTCTGTGGCTTTTGTTGCACCTCGGGCAAGGGAAGCTTCTTGGGTTAGCTTCATTGTTCCCCAGGGGCGACCTCTGGTTGGTCGGGTTGTTCGACCGTGTACCGGTGTCGTTCGTGGTTCTTTTCACCGGCGGTGCCCCACTTCTGGTGTTCCTTCTTCGCATTTGTTCCTGAACTCCGCGTTGGAGTAGTTGGATTCGATAGAGATTTGCGGCACTGACGTAAGCCTCGTTGAGGGTCCGAGGTCTGCTTACCACTAGTGCCTTCCGGGCTTCAAAGCTGAGGCCCGATACGAATCTCTCTATCTTGGTTACCTCGGTGGGGACAAGTTCTGGCGCGAAGCGTGCCAGCTCGAGGAATCGTTTATGGTATTCTACGACGGTGGTCATCCCTTGCTTTAGATGAAGGAACTCTTCGTACATGGATGCCTTCACGTGAGTTGGGTAGAACCGTTCTCGTAATCGTGCCTTGAGGCTTTCCCAGTTGAACCCCGGTTCTTGTCGGTGGTTAGGTCCCTCGTGGATCCACCAGAGATCGGCCTCGTGTCCGAAGTAGAACGAGGCTATTTCCACGCGGCGTTCCTCCGGACATTCTACCACCCCTAGAATCTTATCAAGAGTCCGGATCCATTCCTCTAGGACCGCGGGGTCCTCTTCTCCGAAGAACGTGGGTGGTCGGTGATTTGAAACTTGTCGGGCGATGTCTGAGTTTGCGTTTGTCGGAGGTGCTGGGGGTCTGATGTTGCGAAGGGCCGCATCACTTAGTGCCTGCGCGACTTGTGTTAGTTGCTGTAGAGTCTGGGTCAAGGGGTCGTCGGTAGCGGGTTCTGGAGTTCTTGATTGTCTTCTGTTCGGTGCCATGCTATCGTCTTTCTGGTCAGTGTTTATAAGAACGTTAGGTTAGAGTCTATTGTACTTCTTATGAAGTGATAAGTGGGGAAGGGTTATAGAATGGGGAAGGGTAATGTGTAGGGAAGTTATGTGTCGGTTTCATAATCTCACCGCACGTCCTAAGATTCCTGAATCCTATGTTCCTAAGTACCTAGAGTTCAAGCCTAGTGTCCTAAAGTCCGTTCTTAAGAGTCTTATCCTAGGGTCAAACTTAGGCTCTGATACCAACTGTAACACCCCAGAGTTTTTAAGACTTTTTCAAACTTATATAATAAAGGTAGAATCTCAATAAATCCCAGAATGTAATACAGAAGTACGGGGTGTAATGCCACACCTAAGCCAGAGGACTTAGGTGCACAGGCTACTAACTGAAATCCTTAACAATGACAATACGTAAACATGGCACGCAGGCGGAAAGGGGAAACTATCTATTCTACGCTCCAGTTCTAGCGCGCTCCAGTGCTCTAGTCCTCAGTGCCTGAAAGCCCAATATATCTGTTCAGCGAGAGATGCTGGTAACCCACTCCAACGCGTTGAAATACAATACATATAGTAATATATATAGATATACGAAAACCATTTTGAGCATGAAGATATATCCTACGAACTCTAGCTTTAAAACCGGGAATGACTCGATCGACAAGGTCAGACGCAAGCAACATTTATAACAGTCATAAGCGATTCACAACAGATAAGGCAAATAAGGCAAGCATAAACAGTAATCATAACCCATCATAAACAATCCCCAATATGAAACCCATAGTCACATCCCAAGACACTCATAGTCACAACTCGTCCATATCACAACACATAATGCACATTGTTGGCGCCACAGGACCAATCGCATGCCCATACATGAGGGTCAGCGCATATAGCTCTGACACGGCCCCGCAGCACCACGCCCCATATCGCAACACGGGGAGGTCGATCGCAACCGACCGATGAACCGCAGCTCATCATAATGTTTGATCGCAACCAAACAGTGGACCGCAGCCCAAGAGAGTGTCATCTGACCGCAGCCAGGAAAAAGGACGAACCGCAGCTCGTATAGAAACGTTTGATCGCAACCAAACGGTGGACCGCAGCCCAAGAGAATGTCATCTGACCGCAGCCAGGAATACCAATCCGACCGCAGCCAGCTTCTGAACCGCAGCTCAGGATAACCAATCCGATCGCAACCGAATTGGGGTAGCACACACACATAACACATAGCAAGCACATGCAACCCACGTTACACATTGGGAAGGGGGATAAAGCGTATAACAAACCTATGCGTGATCCATCACATACTAAGAATAGTCCTAAGGGTTTCATACTTCTTTCACCTAGGTCAACGGGATACCAATTCATCTAGCATGCGATATAACAGACTCATAAACCTACGAACGGTACCCGAAACATCAAACTAGACATAAGCACAACAAACGGGGTCCGTTGGGACACCACGGGGAATGGGGAAACATCAAACGGGGAAACCGGGAGCCCAAGGTAGGGTAATTTCCAGCGGGTAGCCGGTGGGTGGGGGTCCACCTGCCGGCTGCCACTGTTCCGGGCAGCGGGTGCCCGGCGGGCAGCTGCCCGCTCGCCGGCTGCCCGCTGCCGGAGCTGCCCGAGAATGCCACGGGTAGGTGGCGGGTCCCCTACCCCCCACTGACTCTTTTCATCACTTTTCGCCCCGGGAACCGTTGTGGAACCCGAAACCATGCTTAGACACTTTACGACGCAATTAACGACGACACGTAGACAATTAACGGATCGAATACGAGAGACGAACGGCACATAACCTATCATGCTTTTCTAAACATAATCAACACCCAACATGTGATTTCCCACCCGATAATCCAAGAATATTATCATACGATACAACCTAGGGTTCTAATCACTTTTATATCAACAAGAATACGATTCGTCTTCTAATTGCAAGATTCGGTAAGAACAACACATAATCATCAAGAATCCCAAATAAATCATCAAGAACACCATAATTACCAAGAACAACACATAATCATCAAGAATCCCAATTAATCATCAAGAACTCTATAATCATCAAGAAACTCCCAATATCAAGATTATCAAGATTCCTCATGGAATAATTATATCAACATCAATAATAATCACAATAATTCGCCATTCACAATAATATGGGGGAAACCCTAAGGGGGAATCATAGCTATGAAAATAGGTTTTGTTGAGACATGGGTTACCTCTTAGCCTTAATTAATTCCTTGGCTATGAAGGATCTTACTTTAAGCTTTCTTGATTTCTTGATTTCTCCTAGGGGAATTCTTGGAGCTCTTTGGGTGGTGAGAGATTATTGTGGGGGGAATTTTAGATGCCTCCTAAGTTCCCTATTTATAGATCTAGGGGTCTTATTTAGAGTCTAATCCTTTTGGGATTAGGGGTTGGGTTTAGATATGAGGGCCCACGGACCATGGTGGGCCTTTTTCCCTAATTAATCATTTATAGTTTATTCTTTCTTTTGGGCTATTGATCAGTTAATTAGTTAGCTTTAGGGGTCGTAACACGGGGTGTTACAGTCGGCATCACTGTATCCTTCAAGATTCAGATTAGTATCATTCGAAAACCAAATGCCATAATTGAGAGTACCTTTGACATATTTAATTATTCTTTTCACGACTTTAAGATGTGATTCTTTAGGAGATGCTTTAAACCTGGCACATATTCCAACACTGAGCATAATTTCTGGACGGCTGGCTGTCAGATACAATAGACTCCCGATCATGCTCCTATATAAAGTAGGATCAATTGGCTTCCCTGATTCATCTTTGCTTAATTTTGTAGTTGTAGATATTGGCGTTCTTGCTTCTTTAGCTGACTCAAGTCCGAACTTTGTTAGCAGGCCTTTTGCATATTTTTCTTAAGGTTGAGCAACATATGTCTTCGGACAGATATCCATTTAGAAAAGCCGTTTTGACATCTAGCTGGAACAATTTTATCCCTAGAGCACACGCTATACATAGAAGAAGGCGAATAGAGTCTAGGCGTGCTACAGGTGCAAACGTCTCTTCATAATCGATACCTTCAATTTGAGAGTAGCCTTGTGCAACCAGTCTTGTTACGTTCAAATTGTCCGAGTTCTTCCTACGAAGCTTTAATCCAGTGTTCATCAGATAGTGCTTCTTTTACCGTCTTGGGTTCGATCTTTGATGTGTAACACGTATACCGTGCAAGCTCGAGGTAATTTCGTTTAATTCCTCCTTACTCCAGAGGATGAATCTCCTATGATACTTTGTGTAGGATGATCTTTGTGAAGGCCGATAGCCCCGTCGAGTGCTCCAGCATCTGGGTCTGGACCAGGTTCTGGACTAGTAGCTGGAGGAGTTGGAGTAGAATCTGATGATGTAGTTTCAGGGGGTTCTGGATTATTTGTGTCAGATTCTGGAGTAACTTCTGGGTTAGAGACTCTTATAACCTCGGTTATTTCCTCAGGTTGATCATCAACCACCACGTTTTCCGATTCCATGATGGATTTTGTAACTTTTTTGTAGACCCAGTAGGCGCGACTATTCGTTGAATACCCAAGAAACTACCCTTCATCACTTTTAGGCTCGAATTTTCAAGTTGGGTTTCGGTCCTTCAAGATAAAACACCGTGAGCCGAAAATATGAAAATAGTTAATATTAGGCTTCTTACCTTTCCAAATTTCATATGGAGTATGATGCGTTCTAGGTTGTAGATATACTCGGTTTATCGTGTGACAAGCAGTACTTACTGCTTCAGCCCAAAATCTGTGAGTCAAGTCTTTTGCATTGAGTAGAACCCGAGCCATCTCTTGAATCGTCCGATTCTTTCTTTCAACCATGCCGTTTTGTTGTGGCGTTTTAGGTGCTGAATACTCATAGAAAATACCGACTGATGCACACCAATCATCAAATACTTGGTTGTCGAATTCACGTCCATGATCACTTCTAATGCGTATGATTAGCTCATCTTTCTCTTTATGGAGTTTTAGGGCCAAGGCTTTGAAGGCTTCGAAAGTTTCTGACTTTTCCCTGAGAAAACTGACCCACGAAAACCGAGAAAAATCGTCAACACAAACTAAAATGTACCATTTACCTCCAATGCTTTATGTTCGGGTAGGTCCAATGAGGTCCATGTGAGTGAGTTCTAGGCAGTGTGTGGTATTGATCATATTTTGAGAGGTATGCGCTGCTCTAGTTTGTTTTCCAACTTGACAGGCACTGCATACTCCAACTGTTTCTACCTTGATATTAGGTAGACTATTAGACTCCAAAAATCATGCAGCAATTCATTCCTAAGACTCCAAAAATCATGCAGCAATTCATTCCGAAATATTAGACTCCATAAATCATGCATCCATTCATTCCTAAATTCTAGCAGTATAGAATAAAGGATTTCAGTTACAATACTTTTATCTTCATTATATATATGTTGAGGTTACTGGTAATCTTTGTATCAAGAAGAACATAACAATAAAACTATTATTTTCATTCTTTTCTCCTTCTTGATTCTGGATGTGAAGCTTCCGTCATGGTATCAGAGCCATGGCGCAATTACGTAGCCGTTGTCACCGGCGATCCCAGTCACAACACTACGCCGGTTGATCAGCCTCGTGTCGCAGCTTCTCAGGACGTTCCGCAGGGGAACATAACATCTCAGAATCAAAGGAACTACAACACTGGGGATCTAGAGGATCCTCTCTTCCTCAACGCCAATGATAGTCCATCGGCGGTTCTTGAGACTCCTCCATTAACGGGGAGCTCAAATTATGGCACTTGGAGTGTGTCTATGTAGATTGCATTAGAAGTCAAAAACAAATGGACGCTGGTTGATGGAAGTACTACACCACCGAGCAAAGAACATCCACACTATGCGGCTTGGAGGAGATGCAACTTGATGATCTGTTCTTGGATCTTCAAGTCACTGCATCCATCCATAGTGCAGAGTGTGATGCACTTCGACAAACCGGGAGACACCTGGGAGGATCTACGAAGACGCTTCTCACAAAGAGATGCACAGCGTATCTCTATCTTACAAAGTGAGATCCATAGCATTAAACAGGGATCTCTCTCCATCAACAAATACTATACTAAGAGTAGAACCTTATGGGAGCAAATGAATAATCTAAGGCCGATTCCTCTTTGCAAATGCACTCCAAAGTGCTATGTGATCTCGTTGAAGTCATCAGAAGTGAGAGAGAAGTGGATCAGGTAATTCTTTTTTTGCAAGGTCTAAATGAGTACTATGATAGCTTGAAATCAAACGTGCTTGTTTTAGATCCTTTGCCAGAAGTTTACAAAGTTTTTGTTATGGCTGAGAAACTAGAAAGACAAATTTCTTTGAGAAATTTGACTCTAAGAAACCTTGATCTCAATCAATCCAATGCGGTTCACAGCAATGCAAGTGAGGAAACTGTTGCAGCATCCTCATATAATGGCAGAAAATTTAATGGTGGTGCAAAGGCAAAATGTACATATTGTGGTATGACTGGACACACAGTAGATAGATGCTATAAAAAACACGGATTTCCTCCCAGTTGGGTTCAGGGCTATAAATCCAAGAGTAAACAGCCAGTCACAGCAGCAGTTTTGAATAACTCAGACCTGGGGATAACATTTGAACAGTTACAAAAGCTCATCTCAGTCTTGCAGAATCAACCATCTCAGCCATCCGGATCGTCTAGCTCGAATTTGGCTGCTGCAATTGCTTTAGCTCCTAAATTTGATGAACTACACACAGATAATGAAGGCAAGTTTTCTATTAACTCCCTTTCCCTAAATTCTTCAACTTGGATCCTTGTCTCGGGAGCCACAAATCACATATTGTGCTCCCTTGATTCTCTTACCACTTGTCACCTGGTGAATGGGGTTAAAGTGCACCTTCCCACTGGCCAATGCATAACAGTTGAGCATGTAGGGGATGTCAAGCTTAATAACAGTTTGTATCTAAAGGAAGCACTGCATATTCCATCTTTCAAATTTAATATTATTTCTGTGAGTAAGTTGATTGAAGATACTGCACATAGACTGACTTTCATGTCTAAACAGTGCATAATCCAGGGGATTCATGGGCAGATAGCTGGTTCAGCTAGAGAAGAAAAAAGGCCTATACATAATGGTGGAACCAAAGTCACAGAATAAGCATTATGTTATGCAGTGCATTAGCCCGGAGCTCTGGCACCAAAGGCTGTGACATTTTCCAACCAACAAGCTCCATCTCCTTTGTGACATTGATACCTCAAAAATTAAGAGTATAGCATGTGATGTGTGCCATTTAGCTAAGCACAAACGCTCTCCCTTTCCTTTAAGCACTACTTATTCGAAAGCTTGTTTTGATTTGGTTCATGTTGATATATGGGGACCTTTCCCGTTTTGTTCATTGAAAGGTGAATATTTCTTTCTTACTATAGTTGATGATTACTCACGATTTACATGGGTGCATTTGATGAAAACTAAAGCTGAAACTAGACAATTTGTGAAGCGGTTTCATGCATATGTATTTACTCTTGGTAAGATGATAAAAATCATTCAAAGTGACAATGGAGTTGAATTTAGAATGGATGATTTTTTCTTAGAAAATGGTATTGTTCATCAAAGTTCATGTGTCAACATTCCTCAACAAAATGCAGTTGTTGAGCATAAGCATCAACACATTCTTAATGTTGCTAGATCACTTCGTTTTCAAGCTCATCTTCCTTTGGATTTTTGGGGCCATTGCGTGATGCATGCAGTTTTCTTGATAAATAGGCTTCCTTCTCCAGTGATCAATCTCTCCACTCCGTATCATATATTATATGGAAGCGCCTCAGACATAAGATCCCACGTTCTTGTGTCAACACTCCTCAACAAAATGCAGTTGTTGAGCGTAAGCATCAACACATTCTTAATGTTGCTAGATCACTTCGTTTTCAAGCTCATCTTCCTTTGGATTTTTGGGGCCATTGCGTGACGCATGCAGTTTTCTTGATAAATAGGCTTCCTTCTCCAGTGATCAATCTCTCCACTCCGTATCATATATTATATGGAAGCGCCTCAGACATAAGATCTCACGTTCTTGTGTCAACACTCCTCAAAAAAATGCAGTTGTTGAGCGTAAGCATCAACACATTCTTAATGTTGCTAGATCACTTCGTTTTCATGCTCATCTTCCTTTGGATTTTTCGGGCCATTGCGTGATGCATGCAGTTTTCTTGATAAATAGGCTTCCTTCTCCAGTGATCAATCTCTCCACTCCATATCATATATTATATGGAAGCGCCCCAGACATAAGATCCCTTCGAGTTTTTGGCTGCTTGTGCTATGCTGCCAAAAATTCTAAGGCGAGGCATAAAATGGCTCCCCGGGGGAAAAGGTATATTTTTATTAGCATACCAGCTGGAATCAATGGATATTTATTATATGATATGGATGAAGGATCTACTATTATCTCTAGGGATGTTATATTTTATGAATCCTAATTTCCTATGGCAGAGAAGGGTATGCATAAACAAACTCAATCTCCACAACCATCTTTGCCCAATATTCCCACCTCCATGGACATAGAATTGCATGATCCGCTTGTTCATGATTTTGGCCAGCCATAATTCGGCCGTGCAATGGCTGATGTTAGTCCTTTACAGTCTTTGGATGTTGATGCAGATCATTCCAGCGATAACATTCTGCATACTATTGATACTCAGTCTACTGAATCTGCCCGAGCTAGCAGCGATCTAGCTCCTGTTGATTTGCAACAACGACTTACAGACAGAAACAGATGTGTTCCAAGTAAGCTCCTAGACTACTATTGCGATACAGTCGCGATGACGACTCAGGGCACCTCACCCCACAGTTTATGTAGAGTTATATCCTACAGCCATCTTTCTTTGCCTCACATGAAATTCTCCATGGCTGTAGCATCCATCAAAGAGCCACAGACCTATAGTCAAGCCATATGTGATGATCATTGGAAAGAAGCTATAGCTGCTAAAATCAAGGCACTACAAGACAATCATACATGGACCTTGGTTGATTTGCCCCCCAGGAAGACACCCATAGGGTGTAAATGGGTATATAAGTTAAAACTCAAGGCAGATGGATCGGTGGAACGCTATAAGGCCAGATTGGTAGTTTAACACCCCGAAATTTTTAAACTTTTGAAGCTTATATAATAAAGGTAGAATCTCGTTAAATCCCAAACACAATACAAAGAGTACGGGGTTTTATGCCACACCTGAGCTGGAGAACTCAGGTGCACAGGCTAGCTAGCTAATATCCTTAATAAAGAGAATGCATAACATGGCACGCAGGCCAAAAAGGAAACTATCTACTTCTATGCTCCAAGGTTCTAGCGCGCTCCTGTGCTTACTCTTTTGTGCCTAAAAGCCAAATATATCTGTTCAGCGAGAGATGCTGGTAACCCACTCCAACGCGTTGAAATATAATACATTTAGATATATACATAGATATACGAAAATTCATTTCGAAGCATGAAGATATATCCTAAGAGACTCTAGCTTTCAATTCAGGGAACTGACTCGACAAATAGGGGTACACACAATCCACAGTCATAATCAAGCATATAGAATTATCAACATAGGGCACAGTTATAGATAAGCACAACCAATAATCACAATTAAGCATGTACAGTTTACTAGCAAGAGTCCTATGGTCACGTTTCCATAACAGTCACAACATCAATCCTTCTCACCTCATCACATAGCACACTTTGTTGGCGCCACAGGACCAATCGCATGCCCATACATGAGGGTCAGCGCATATAGCTCTCACACGGCCCCGCAGCACCCTGCCCCGTATCGCAACACGGAGGGGTCGATCGCAACCGACCGATGAACCGCAGCTCATCATAGTTTGATCGCAACCAAACAGTGGACCGCAGCCCAAGAGTGTGTCATTTGACCGCAGCAGGAAATATGAACCGCAGCTCATGTAGAAACGTTTGATCGCAACCAAACGGTGGACCGCAGCCCTATATATTATTTATATACCTGACCGATCGCAACCGGCCTGGTTAACAGTTAGTATGGTTCTCAACCCATCCAACTGCCCGTATAACCAATTTGATCGCAACGAAATTGGGGTATCATGCACACATACACATAGCAAGCACATGCAACCCACATTAACACATTGGGAAATGGGAGAAATCGTATAACGAAACCTATGCGTGGTCATCCACAACCAAGAATGGTCCTAAGGGGTTCATACTTCTTACACCTTGGCCAACGGGATACCAATTCAACTAGCATGCAATATACAAGACTCTTTCAACCTACGAACGGTATCCGAACATCAAACTTGACATAGGCAAACGGGGATCGGGGTCCGTTGGGACACAACGGGGATCGGGGAAACATCAAACGGGGAAGCAAAAATCCCGGGTTGGGGTGATTTCCAGTGGGTAGCCGGTGGGTGAGGGTTCACCCGCCAGCTGCCCGTCGCGTTACTGTTCCGGGCAGCAGGTGCCCGGCGGGCAGCTGCCCGCTGCCGGAACTGCTCATCTTGGCCGCGGGTAGGTGGCGGGACCCCTACCCCCACCTACCACCCACTGACTCTTTTCATAACAAAACGCCCCGGGAACCTTTGTGGAACCCGAAACCATGCTTAGACACTTTCATATGTAATCGACAATAACACGTAGACAATTAACAGATCCAAAAGCAAGAACATACGGCACATAACCTATCATGTTTTTCTAAACATAATCAACACCCAAACATACGAATTCCCACCCAATATACCAAGAATAATACCATACGAATTCCACGATACAACCTAGGGTTCTAATTACTTTTAAATCAACAAGAACACAATTCATCTTCCAATATCAAGATTCGGTAGGAATTTCACATAAACATCAAGAACATCATATAATCATCAAGAACATCAAGAACACCATATAATCATCAAGAACCTCTCAAGATCATCAGGATCACCCATGGAATCATAACACCAATTACCAAGATCAATATAACGAATCATTAATCACACAAAAATATGGGGGAAATCCTAAGAGGGGAATCATATCTATGAAAATAGGTTTTGTTGAGACATGGGTTACCTCTTAGCCTTAATTAATTCCTTGGCTATGAAGGGTCTTTCTTTAAGCTTTCTTCTTTCTTGATTTCTTCTAGGGGAATTCTTGGAATTCTTGGTGTGGTGAGAGATTATTGTGGTGGGGGTTCTAGGTGCCTTCTAGTGTCTTACTTAGGGTCTATTCCTTCTAGGACTAGGGGTTGGGTTTAGAGATGAGGGCCCACGGACTATGATGGGCCTTTTTCCTAATTAATTTCTGTAATTTAATTCTTTCTTTTGGGTAATTGATTAAATGATTAATTGATTTTAGGGATCGTAACACGGGGTGTTACACTCTCCCCCCTTAACAGGAAGCTTCGTCCCCGAAGCTTGGTCCTTGTTGAGTGACTCCTTCTTAATTACCTGGTGTGAAGAGTTCGGGGTAGCGTTCCCTTATCGTGCACTTGAGTTCCCATGTCGCTTCCTCGGTCCCATGGTTGGTCCAGAGGACTTTCACCATTTCTATGGCTCAACGTTGGGTGGTTCTTGTCTTGGTGTTCAGGATTTTTACGGGTTTTTCTTCATATACTAGTGACTCGTCGAGGTCCACGACCTCGGGTTGAAGCACGTCGCTTGGGTCGTGCACGTATTTCTTTAGCTATGATATGTGGAATATGTTGTGTACTCGTTCTAGTTCAACAGGTAGTGCGAGGCGATAGGCTAGGTTCCCAACTCTTTCTATGATTTCATAGGGGCCGATAAATCGAGGGCTGAGCTTCCCATTTCTTCCGAATCTCATCACTCCTCGTGTGGGCGAGATTCTCAACCAGACCTTGTCCCCAGTGTTGAATTCGCCTTGTTTCCTCCTTAGGTCGGCGTAGGACTTCTGGCGGTCCTGGGCAGCCTTCATCCTTTCCTGGATGTGTTTGACCTTGGTTATGGTATCTTGTAGGTATTGGGGCCCTAGTGCTACTGGGTCAACCATGTCTTCCCAACATAAGGGGGTTCTACACTTTTGTCCGTATAGAGCTTCGTAGGTCGCCATACGAATGCTTGCGTGGTAGCTGTTGTTGTATGAGAATTCAATAAGGTCTAGGTGTTCCTCCCATGTCCCTTGAAAGTCTAACACACAGGCTCTTAACATGTCTTCGAGAGTCTGAATGGTTCTCTCGGTTTTGCCGTCAGTGGTGGGGTGGAAGGCAGTGCTCAGTTTTAGTTGTGTCCCCAAGGCTAATTGCAGCGATTTCCAGAATTGTGAGAGAAACCGGGAGTCTCTATCGGACACGATGTTCCGGGGGACTCCGTGGTACTTCGTTACTCGGCTCAAGTAGGCTTGGGCCAGTTGTGTCATTGTCCATGTTTCCTTCATGGCAATGAATCGCGCCGTTTTGGTTAGTCGATCCACTATGACCCAAATTTTATCCTTGCCGGTCTTTGTTGGGGGTAACCCTCCGACGAAGTCCATGGATATGGAATCCCACTTTCCTTGTGGTATCTCAAGGGGTTGTACGAGTCCCTTGGGTTTGCATCGTTCGGCCTTCACCCTTTGGCAATTCAGGCATTTGGCCACGAAATCTGCGATTTCCTTTTTCATGTTGGGCCACCAAAATGACCTTTTCACATCTTGGTATAGTTTGTCACCCCCTGGGTGAACTGAGTATGAGGAGTGGTGCCCTTCCTCCAAGATCTGTTGCTTCAAGTGGGGGTGTGTTGAGGGCACGCACCACCTACCTTGGTAACGGAGACTGCCGTCTTCGTGTATTTCGAAGGGCCCTTCCTTCCCTGGGTTAGGTCGAGACGGATTTTATCTAGTTCCGGATCCTGCTGTTGTCCTATTTTGATTTCCTCGAAGAGTGTAGGTATGATTTGCGTGTTGAATAAGTGGACGTCGGGGTGGATTTGATCTTGCTCTATTATTTCCAAATTCAGTCTTTGGAAGTCCTTGTACAGCTGGTCCGGTAGGATCCAGGTGGTGTTGAGGGAGTGGTTAGTCTTCATGCTTAGGGCGTCTGCCACAATTTTAGCTTTTCCATCGTGGTATTGGATGTCTAGATCGAAGTCCTTTATGAGTTCTAGCCACCTTCGTTGTTTCATGTTTAGGTCTTTCTGGTGAAGATGTACTTTAGGCTCTTATGGTCTGTGTAAATCTTGCATTGCACCCCATATAAGTAATGCCTCCAAATTTTTAGCGCGAACACGATAGCAGCTATTCGAGGTCGTGGGTGGGGTAATTCTCTTCGTGGGTTTTGAGTTGCCTGGATGCGTATGCTATTACCTTGCCTTTTTGCATTAGCACGCACCCCAATCCCTTTTTGGACGCGTCACTGAAGACCTCGAACCCTTCCTCCCTGGAAGGGATGGCGAGCACGGGTGCCGTGGTTAGCTTATCCTTCAATTCATGAAAGGCCGAGATGCAGTCGTTGTCCCTTCGGAATGGGGTTTCCTTTTTTAATGAGTTTGTTGAGAGGTTGGGCTATCCTGGTGAAGTCGGGTACAAACCTCCTGTAGTAGCCAGCCAAGCCTAGGAAACTTCGAACTTCTGAGAGTGAGCTCGGTGTGGTCCATTCATTAACGACACGGATTTTGGCAGGGTCCACCTTAATTCCTTCCTTGGCTATCACGTGGCCCAGGAAGCCCACACTGTCTTTCCAGAATTCGCATTTAGAGAACTTGGCGTATAGTTGGTGTTCTCTTAGAGTTTGCAGGGTTATGCGGAGGTGTCTTTCATGTTCTTTCTTGTTTCGGGAGTAGACTAGGATGTCGTCAATGAATACGATGACGAAGTCATCCAAGTGGGGTCGGAATACTCGGTTCATGAGGTCCATGAATATGGCGGGTGCGTTGGTGAGTCCGAAGGGCATTACTGTGAATTCATAGTGGCCGTAACGTGTCCGGAAGGCCGTTTTCTGAATGTCCTGTTTGGCCACTTGTATTTGGTGATATCCGGATCTTAGGTCAATTTTTGAGAATACCCCTGCCCCTTTTAGTTGGTCGAACAAGTCATCGATCCGGGGAAGGGGGTACCTATTCTTTATTGTGACTTGGTTAAGTTCCCGGTAGTTGATGCACAGGCGCATGCTTCCATCTTTCTTTTTGACAAATAGTACTGGTGCCCCCCATGGGGAGGTGCTGGGGCGGATGTACCCTTTATCTAGCAATTCTTGTAGTTGCGTTTTTAGTTCCTTCATTTCTTTTGGTGCCAACATGTAGGGTGGTTTAGAGATCGGGGCAGCGCCAGGTATGAGGTCTATGGTGAACTCGACTTCTCTGGCTGGGGGTGCCCCGGGGATTTCGTCCGGGAAGACGTCGGTGAATTCGTTTACCACTGGAATGGTTTGTGGTTCGGGGGTTTTGGTGTGGAGGTCCTCGACCGAGCATAGGAAGGCCTCGCTTCCCTTGTTTAGGAATTTCTTCATTTTTATCATGTTCACCAATTTGATCCCTGATTCCCGGTGGGTCCCGCGGTATGATACCCTTTTGCCGTTTGGTCCCCGTAGGACCACTTCTTGTTATCCGCATAGGATTTGTGTTTGGAATTTCCCTAGCCAGTTCATGCCCAAGATCACTTCTACCCCATCCAATTTGAATCGTATTAAGTTGCTGGGAAATTCCACCCCTTGGATGGTAATCATTACGTTCTCTTACATGCGGTCGCATTTTAGGATTTCGCCGGAGGCCACCTTGACCTGAAGTCGGACCTTGGTGCTGGTGTTGAGGCCGAGCTGAGTGGCAAACTTGGTTGCTATAAACGAGTTGGTAGCCCCCGAGTCAAATAATATAGTGGCGGGAGAGGCGTGTACCAGGAAGGTTCCGGAGACTATGTTGCTGTCTCCGATCCTAGCTTTGCTTAGAGTAAGGATCCTTCCCTGAATGGTTGGCGTCGTGACCTTGTGAGGTGAGACGGCCCTGGGGTTCTTTGGTCCTCGGGTGGGGTTTGTGTGATCCCCTTCAGGTTTCTTTTTGTACCCCAGGCGTGTTTCCCGGGGTTGGTTTGATACTTGTTATAGTTGGGATGCCTTGGCATAGGCTTCCCCGAGGGTTCCTGGCTCTTGTGTGGCCAGGGCTTTTTGGTGTTCAGGATCAAGGCCTATTATGAACTTCTTGATCTTGATCCTCTCGGTGGGTACTTGCTCGGGGATGAGGCGAGCCAGCCGGTGGAATTGTTGGTTGTATTCCGTGATTGGGGCTGCACCTTGTTTTAGGTGGAGGAACTCTTCGTAAAGATAAACATGGGACGACGCCCGGTCAGCAATAATGCTGGTAACCCACCAATACCTGTTAAGTATCATACATATATAGGTTATATATACAAAAATCATTTCGAAATGGAATACATATATATAAGTGAAAAACCAAGAGTAAACACCAACTCAAGACTCATCACTCTCAACAAACAACATAGGAACACATCCCAAGACCACAACGGACAACAACAACTCAAGGATAAAGACACGACAAACGGCACCACATGCCTTTGTGACTACACACGTCACAAGAGTGAACACACAACCACGGCTACACAAGCCCTCGTGACATCACCCGCCACGAGTTGATATGCCTTCCTTATGCCCTGTTCCAACCTTATGGCTACCCCCAACCTTATGATAACACATGTTATCCCAATAAAATCACGTGATCCTTACACAAAGGCCACAGCTCCATAATCACGTCACGGCCACCACGAGGACCGCTGCAATACCTTGGTGACTAGTGTCCCATACCACTAATCGTGCAATCCAAGTAAAGCCACACACGCATCACACCTCAACAAGAATCAACCAACGGATCACAACGAAGGTATGAAACATACTCAATCAAGGAATGGGTCACAGCCCAACAACAACAACGATGAATAACACAAGTTATCATCAATCAATCGGAAGGTACAAACAACACACATGCTACCATTTAGACATCGAACTAGCATGCTCATCAAACTGACAAACCAAAGGTAGTTCCGAGGAACACACAAGACTCCTCACGGTTCAACGAACACAATGTTGAACACTTAGCATGATTCAAGACACCAAAGTCCTACATGGATACCTACCATATAGTTCTAGACATACGAAACATCAAGAAGACACTCAAATAGTTCCACAAAAGAACATCGGGAAGTCAAAATACCAAATACCGAGTCAAAAGAATCACGGGGAACAAATCCCCAACAATGCCACATTACGTACCCGCGGTACAGGTCTCCCCGGCCAATGTACCCTGCGGGTGGGCGGCGGGTTGGATGCCTACCCGCCGTTCCGCCCGCGGGTACATCCCTGTACCACAAAACAACACTTCGCGGATTTTCATCTCCAAGCTCAAATTCAAGTCCAAAACATGCCAAATCTCACCCAACAAAAAAAAATGACTTGAATCATAGGAAATGCCAAGCAATGGCACAAAAGAACCCTAAACACAAGCTCTAGATATGTATTTTCACAAGACAAATGCATAAACACTCACATTTCATAGCAAAACACAAGTAGAATCCAAGAAATCACATACAGGTAAGCAAAATAGGTTTTAGTAGAGCATGGGTTACCTCTTGTAGACTAAAAGACTTCACTTTACACCTCAACAAGCTCCCCACAAGGCTTACTTTCCAAACCCACTTCAATATCAAACCAAAAGATCATAAAGATCCTACTTTTAAAAAAAAGACATCTAAGATGGAACCAAAAACACAAGATGGACTTAGATCTTACCCTCCTAGATGCCCAAATAGGTGAAAGGTTGAATCTTGGAAGCAAATCTTGGAATCTTGGCAAGGTCTCAACTTAGCTTGGAGGAAAAGCTACTCACCTTTCTAGAGAGATGGTAGAGCTAATATTTTAGAAAGTTTAAGGGATGAAATGAAGATGTCTTCTAGGTTAGGTTACAATACAAACACTTGGTGAAAGTTCAAAAATGCCCTTACTAACATTTAGAAAGTGTAAGGAACAAGGGAACTCCCCTCAAAGCTCAAGGTACAACATGACTTTGAAGTTGACTAGTCAAATACTAGTCCTTGAGTATTAAAAATCAGGATTTTGGGAATTACTTCCTCAATTAAGATAGGATTAATTACTCAATTAATCCTTGGATTGAATGTGAATTTTTAAGGTGTCACAAAAGCTGCCATGCCAGGTGGCATGTCGAGTAAAACTTGACAATAAAGTTGCTAAGAACTTTGAAGAAAATTTTGACACTGAATATAGGGTCAATATGATTTTGGATAACCTTCTAGTTGCTGTTCTTAGAGAAAGGCGTGACGTAACTCAGCCTAACACATATGAACATGGTTTCCGTGTTGGGTTCAAGGGGAACTATGGAGGGAGTAAAGTGGAGAAATATTTTATAAATAACCACTTGAGCTTTAGAGTTATGTATCACAAGGATCCTGAAACTGATACTACTCGAATAGTAAGATTTGAAATTACTCCAAACAGCATTAATCACGAGTATAAGGAGGGGGATGAGAAGAACGCCCAGGTGACAACCTGCACCCAGAAAACCAAAGATATGATTCAAGGGAGTACTATTCCACAAGAAGTAGACACAGATAAGGAGGTTATTTTCACTTATGATGTTCCGTTCAAGGAAAGTGACATAAAATGGGCTTCACGTTGGGATACTTACCTTCTAATGAATGATGATCAGCTTCATTGGTTTTCCATTATCAATTCTCTTATGATTGTTCGATTCCAATGATCAACTGTCCTTTTGTATCTAAGCTGGACGTGCAGGATCTACACGCTCTAGCTAACCTGGGGGGTGGGGGGTGGGGGGTGTTAGAGCATGAAAATAATTGTTAGTAGCATTACCCCTCCAACACATGTATATATACTTTAAAAAAATTAACATAATATTTCCATTTTAATTATATTGTATGTTAAAATACTTAAAGATAATACAAAGTCTTATTAATTTATGATAAAACCAATTATTTTAGTGAAGAAATAAAATTTGGTGCAGATTTTGGTGTAATGAGTTGGAGATGGAAAACTTTTGGTGTAAGAATATGCTGGGAATATTTCTTTTGGTGTAAAATTTGGTACGAAATTTGGTGTAGAGGGTTGGAGATGGCCTTAGACACTTAGGTTGTTTACTTGTTATTTGAACTTATGTTGTGTTTGGATTTTGAAATATGTAACTATTAACTTGTTTAGATTTTGAAATTTAAATTATTAGTGGAAATAAATAAATTAATATGTGATATTTAATTACAAGTTCAAATAAATATATAACGTATATTGTATTATAACTTTGATATTTAATTACAATATAATGTAGTGAATATAATTAGTTAATGAAAATAATTGTTAGTAGCATTGCCCGTCCAACACATGTATATATATAGGTTGTTATCATCTCATGTAATAGATGAAGTTTTCCACCATCTTCAAGTTCTGGTTTGCTCTTCTGTTTCATTACTCATACAGAGCTTTTACCTTCATGAATACAATGCTTCCTTGTTCCCCTTTCCACTGTGTTCGAGCGTTTAGACTAAATTCGTCAAAGTTTTCGTTGCGGACTTATCTATAAAAGAACTTGTCCCATTACTGTGCTTCTACTATTCACATCAAAAGTGCAGGTTAACACCGAGCCAATTTATGCTACCAATTTATATTATATTTAATTTCTTTTACATTACCTCTTGAATTCTTAAACATTCTGATGCACGATGTATTGACATATGCTGGAAGTTAGATGTCGTTATAGACTGAGTGTGTATTATGATCATATAATGACATAACGATGCATTTTTTGTCAAACTTATTTGTATTTAGTTTTTATTAGACTATCTCCAACGGCACGCCAAATCACCAAAACAACTAAAAAAAAAAGTACAAATGGACTCCAATGGGCACGACATCCCACCATATATTTGGTGTAAGATGAATTTGGTGTTGCACTGTTCATCTCACACAAAATTGTTTATTCCCAAATTGTCCTTTGTTTTTATTTATATATTTTATATTATAAAAATAAATTATATCATTTGAAAGATCTCATCGTTATGATTAAAATAAGTCCAATATTGAAGATTGAATAATTAAAAATGAAACTACATAAAACATAAATTTAACACAATTAAATCAAAAATTACTTTAAAAAAATTAACATAATATTTACATTTTAATTATATTGTATAATAAAATATTTAAAGATAATACAAAGTCTTATTAATTTATGATAAAACAAATTATTTTAGTGAAGAAATAAAATTTGGTGCAAATTTTGGTGTAATGAGTTGGAGATGGAAAACTTTTGGTGTAAGAATATGATTAGAATATTTCTTTTGGGGTAAAATTTGGTATGAAATTTGGAGTAGAGGGTTGGAGATGGCCTTAGACACTTAGGTTGTTTACTTGTTATTTGAACTTATGTTGTGTTGGGATTTTGAAATATGTAACTATTAACTTGTTTAGATTTTGAAATTTAAACTATTAGTGGAAATAAATAAATTAATATGTGATATTTAATTACAAGTTCAAATAAATATATAATGTATATTCTATTATAACTTTGATATTTAATTACAAGATAATGTAGTGAATATAATTAGTTAATGAAAATAATTGTTAGTAGCATTACCCGTCCAACACATGTATATATATAGGTTGTTATCATCTCCAGTAATAGATGAAGTTTTCCACCATCTTCAAGTTCTGGTCTGCTCTTCTGTTTCATTACTCATACAGAGCTTTTACCTTCATGAATACAATGCCTCCTTGTTCCCCTTTCCACTGTGTTCGAGCGTTTAGACTAAATTCGTCAAAGTTTTCCTTGCGGATTTATCTATAAAAGAACTTGTCCCATTACTGTGCTTCTACTATTCACATCAAAAGTGCAGGTTAACCCCGGGCCAATTTACGCTACCAATTTATATTATATTTAATTTCTTTTACATTACCTCTAGATTTCTTAAACATTCTGATGCACGATGTATTGACATATGCTGGAAGTTAGATGTCGTTATAGACTGAGTGTGTATTATGATCATATAATGACATAACGATGCATTTTTTGTCAAACTTATTTGTATTTAGTTTTTATTAGACTATCTCCAACGGCACGCCAAATCACCAAAACAACTAAAAAAAAAAGTACAAATGGACTCCAATGGGCACGACATCCCACCATATATTTGGTGTAAGATGAATTTGGTGTTGCACTGTTCATCTCACACAAAATTGTTTATTCCCAAATTGTCCTTTGTTTTTATTTATATATTTTATATTATAAAAATAAATTATATCATTTGAAAGATCTCATCGTTATGATTAAAATAAGTCCAATATTGAAGATTGAATAATTAAAAATGAAACTACATAAAACATAAATTTAACACAATTAAATCAAAAATTACTTTAAAAAATTAACATAATATTTACATTTTAATTATATTGTATATTAAAATATTTAAAGATAATACAAAGTCTTATTAATTTATGATAAAACAAATTATTTTAGTGAAGAAATAAAATTTGGTGCAGATTTTGGTGTAATGAGTTGGAGATGGAAAACTTTTGGTGTAAGAATATGCTTGGAATATTTCTTTTGGTGTAGAATTTGGTACGAAATTTGGAGTAGAGGGTTAGAGATGGCCTTAGACACTTAGGTTGTTTACTTGGTATTTGAACTTATGTTGTGTTTGGATTTTGAAATATGTAACTATTAGCTTGTTTAGATTTTGAAATTTAAACTATTAGTGGAAATAAATAAATTAATATGTGATATTTAATTACAAGTTCAAAAAAATGTATAACGTTTATTGTATTATAACTTTGATATTTAATTACAAGATAATGTAGTGAATATAATTAGTTAATGAAAATAATTGTTAGTAGCATTACCCGTCCAACACATGTATATATATAGGTTGTTATCATCTCCAGTAATAGATGAAGTTTTCCACCATCTTCAAGTTCTGGTCTGCTCTTCTGTTTCATTACTCATACAGAGCTTTTACCTTCATGAATACAATGCCTCCTTGTTCCCCTTTCCACTGTGTTCGAGCGTTTAGACTAAATTCGTCAAAGTTTTCCTTGCGGATTTATCTATAAAAGAACTTGTCCCATTACTGTGCTTCTACTATTCACATCAAAAGTGCAGGTTAACCCCGGGCCAATTTACGCTACCAATTTATATTATATTTAATTTCTTTTACATTACCTCTAGATTTCTTTAACATTCTGATGCACGATGTATTGACATATGCTGGAAGTTAGATGTCGTTATAGACTTAGTGTGTATTATGATCATATAATGACATAACGATGGATTTTTTGTCAAACTTATTTGTATTTAGTTTTTATTAGATTATCTCCAAGGGCATGCCAAATCACCAAAACAGCTAAAAAAAAAAAAAATGTGCAAATGGACTCCAATGGGCACGACATCCCACCATATATTTGGTGTAAGATGAATTTGGTGTTGCACTGTTCATCTCACACAAAATTGTTTATTCCCAAATTGTCCTTTGTTTTTATTTATATATTTTATATTATAAAAATAAATTATATCATTTGAAAGATCTCATCGTTATGATTAAAATAAGTCCAATATTGAAGATTGAATAATTAAAAATGAAACTACATAAAACATAAATTTAACACAATTAAATCAAAAATTACTTTAAAAAATTAACATAATATTTACATTTTAATTATATTGTATATTAAAATATTTAAAGATAATACAAAGTCTTATTAATTTATGATAAAACAAATTATTTTAGTGAAGAAATAAAATTTGGTGCAGATTTTGGTGTAATGAGTTGGAGATGGAAAACTTTTGGTGTAAGAATATGCTTGGAATATTTCTTTTGGTGTAGAATTTGGTACGAAATTTGGAGTAGAGGGTTAGAGATGGCCTTAGACACTTAGGTTGTTTACTTGGTATTTGAACTTATGTTGTGTTTGGATTTTGAAATATGTAACTATTAGCTTGTTTAGATTTTGAAATTTAAACTATTAGTGGAAATAAATAAATTAATATGTGATATTTAATTACAAGTTCAAAAAAATGTATAACGTTTATTGTATTATAACTTTGATATTTAATTACAAGATAATGTAGTGAATATAATTAGTTAATGAAAATAATTGTTAGTAGCATTACCCGTCCAACACATGTATATATATAGGTTGTTATCATCTCCAGTAATAGATGAAGTTTTCCACCATCTTCAAGTTCTGGTCTGCTCTTCTGTTTCATTACTCATACAGAGCTTTTACCTTCATGAATACAATGCGTCCTTGTTCCCCTTTCCACTGTGTTCGAGCGTTTAGACTAAATTCGTTAAAGTTTTCCTTTCGGATTTATCTATAAAAGAACTTGTCCCATTACTGTGCTTCTACTATTCACATCAAAAGTGCAGGTTAACCCCGGGCCAATTTACGCTACCAATTTATATTATATTTAATTTCTTTTACATTACCTCTAGATTTCTTTAACATTCTGATGCACGATGTATTGACATATGCTGGAAGTTAGATGTCGTTATAGACTTAGTGTGTATTATGATCATATAATGACATAACGATGGATTTTTTGTCAAACTTATTTGTATTTAGTTTTTATTAGACTATCTCCAAGGGCATGCCAAATCACCAAAACAGCTAAAAAAAAAAAAGAAGTGCAAATGGACTCCAATGGGCACGACATCCCACCATATATTTGGTGTAAGATGAATTTGGTGTTGCACTGTTCATCTCACATAAAATTGTTTATTTCCAAATTGTCCTTTGTTTTTATTTATATATTTTATATTGTAAAAATAAATTATATCATTTGAAAGATCTCATCGTTATGATTAAAATAAGACTAATATTGAAGATTGAATAATTAAAAATGAAACTACATAAAACATAAATTTAACAAAATTAAAGCAAATTATCTCATAAATTACTTTACAAAAAATTAACATAATATTTACATTATAATTATATTGTATATTAAAATATTTAAACATAATACAAAGTCTTAATTTATGACAAAACAAATTATTTTAATGAAGAAATAAAATTTGGTGCAGAATTTGGTGTAATGGGCAGGATATGTAAAACTTTTGGTATTAGAATATGCTGGGAATATTTCTTTTGGTGTAAAATTTGGTACGAAATTTGGTGTAGAGGGTTGGAGATGGCCTTAGACACTTCGGTTGTTTTCTTGTTATTTGAACTTATGTTGTGTTTGGATTTTGAAATATGTAACCATTAACTTGTTTAGATTTTGAAATTTAAATTATTAGTGGAAATAAATAAATTGTTATGTGATATTTAATTACAAGTTCAAATAAATATATAACATATATTGTATTATAACTTTGATATTTAAATACAAGATAATGTAAAAAGAAGACAATATATAATGTAGTGAATATATTTAGTTAATGAAAATAATTGTTAGTAGCATTACCCGTCCAACACATGTATATATATAGGTTGTTATCATCTCCAGTAATAGATGAAGTTTTCCACCATCTTCAAGGTCTGGTCTGCTCTTCAGTTTCACTACTCATACAGAGCTTTTACCTTCATGAATACAATGCTTCCTTGTTCCCCTTTCCACTATGTTCGAGCACTTAGGCTAAATTCGTCGAAGTTTTCCTTGCGGATTTTTCTGTTAGTGTTTTTATGTTCAAAAACCCCATATTATAATTGGCAATATTATTATGGCATACTAAGATAGGTTTAGAGTCTGTCTGGTTGGGTCTATAGATGGCTGATCAATAAGAAGCATCAATAGAAGAACTGACATTGAAGATCTGATTTAGGAAAGCTGTTTCCTTAAGAAGCTCACGCGGAATTATCAGCCCAGTATGAAAAGACGATCAACGTATCTTCAAAGAAGGTAATGGACCTAATCTGCTAAGATTACATTTCTCTTTTATAGTCCTACCTTCTATAATCAAAGACATCTATGGAGAGTGTTTATTGAAGGATCTATAAGTACCAGTTCTTGAAGGGAACTAGAGTTACGCCGAATATAAGAAGAAACTCTCTCTAGCTACTATATGAAGCTATATCTTTGATTGTTATGCATCTTCTCAATACAATATGTTCACGGTGATTAAGATGATGAACTTGAGAAGAACTACTGCTGCTTAAACGAAAGGACACTGAGATCACATCGTTGTGGGAACAACGTTAAAGAGCGTCATTGAAGTGGACTACATCGGAGTGGGCTCTCCAAGTGAAGGGACTTCATTGGACTTCTTAATGCATGGCTCTCCATCTTCAACAATCCACTAAACCTGTGTAGACTGGGTTTGTACCTTGTGTGGGGCACTTGGGTAAGATCATTGTATATCAACCTTTGTACATCGGATTATGATTTAGTGGATTGGACGCCTACGTGATCGTCCCCCAGACGTAGATACACACTGTATCGAACTGGGAAAACATTCTGTGTCTTTGATTCTTGTGCTGATTCCTTATCATTAGTTTTTCTCCATGATCTATCTCTACTGATAGATAACCTATCTGAATCAATCAGTAATCTCAGTCAGTCAGATAATCCTATTAATCCCGTAATAGTTAAAGGAGGAAAAGCAAAATTACATTATCTATAAAAGATCTTGTCCCGTTACTGTGCAGCTACTATTCACATCAAAAGTGCAGGTTAACCCCTTGTTAATTTACGCTACCAATTTATATTGTATTTAATTTATTTTACATTACCTCTAGAATTCTTGAACATTATGATATACGATGTATTGATATATGTTGGAAGGTAGATGCCATTATAGACTGAGTGTGTATTATGATCATATAATGACATAACGATGGATTTTTTGTCAAACTTATTTGTGTTTAATTTTTATTAAACTATCTCCAAGGGCACGCCAAATCACCAAAACAGCTAAAAATAAAAGTCAAATGGACTCCAAAGGGCACGACATCCCACCAAATATTTGGGGTAAGATGAATTTGGTGCTACCAGGGACGGATCTAGAAATTCGGTTGAGGGGGTGGGGGGGGGGGGCGAAAAAGTAGTGACGGATTCAAAAAAAATTTCCAGTAAAGGCGAAACATTAAAGCAAAAGAGATAGTTTAAAAATAAGTAAATAAATTACTTAAGAAATATAGTGGTAAATATTGTTGGATATGGACGAAAATTAAAACACATCGAAACTTTATAAAAATATTCATAATAAAATATGAAACATAATTAATTTAATAAAATAATTGGAATAGAAAACACATTATAAATTACACATCTCATTATTAATATAAAAGAATGTTATATATATATATATATATATATATATATATATATATATATATATATGTGTGTGTGTGTGTGTGTGTGTGTGTGTGTGTGTATTAAATATTAAAAAAGCTATTAAAAATAGCAATCTTAATGCTAGGACTTGAACCCTTAAACTTTACTAATGCCAAACATATGCTCTACCAACTACTCTAACTCACTTTTTGTTATTATTTAGTGGTTATTTTATACTAATACTAAAACATGTACTATATATATATATATAGTGAAAGGTTCCCGTGCGGTTGTGCGGTTGATTAATGTACGTGAGATTTGTACTCAATGTGCGTGAGTGTTGTGCTTAATGGGCCTGAGATTTGTACTTAATGTGCGTGAATGTGTAAAATGCAGCAGAAAATATGGATGTCAGCTTCTTCCCCATCCCCAATAGCTATTGCCCCATCCCTGATGATGATGATGCAGATGCGAGCTATGGTGGTTAAGTATTATGGAAATAATACAACAGAAATCCACATTTAGCTGGTGTGCAAATTTTACTGTGCGTGCATCATCTATATAAATATTCAACTGCACTGAAGGTAGCTGATAATCCAAAATCCATGGCCAAATTGAACGAAGAAGTAACAAGAAGCTTGGGCGTTAATGTGCGTGAGTTTTCTGTCCTTTGTTTTTATTTATATATTTTATATTATAAAAATAAATTATATCATTTGAAAGATCTCATCAAGATGATTAAAAAAATACTAATATTGATGATTGAATAATTAAAAATGAAACTACATAAAACATAAATTTAACACAATTAGAGCAAATTAAATCAAAAATTACTTTAAACAAAATTAACATAATATTTACATTATAATTATATTGTATATTAAAATATTTAAATTTAAATATAATACAAAAATCTTAATTTATGATAAAAAAATTATTTTAGTGAAGAAATAAAATTTGGTGCAGAATTTGGTGTAATGGGTTGGAGATGGAAAACTTTTGGTGTAAGAATATGCTGGGAATATTTATTTTTGTTGTAAAATTTGGTAAGAAATTTGGTGTAGAGGGTTGGAGATGCATGGCCTTAGACACTTAGGTTGTTTTCTTGTTATTTGAACTTAATGTTGTGTTTGGATTTTGAAATATGTAACTATTAACTTGTTTAGATTTTGAAATTTAAATTATTAGTGAAAATAAATAAATTATTATGTGATATTTAATTACAAGTTCAAATAAATATATAACATATTATAACTTTGATATTTAATTACAAGATAATGTAAAAAGAAGACAATAGATAATGTAGTGAATATAATTACTTAATGAAAATAATTGTTAGTAGAATTACCCGTCCAACACATGTATATATATATATAGGTTGTTATCGTCTCCAGTAATAGATGAAGTTTTCCACCATCTTCAAGTTCTGGTCTGCTCTTCACACTACTACAGAAAACGGATTTAACGTCACCATTATAACGTCGGTTTTTAAAAAATCCGACGTTAAATATTTAAAATTATTTTTTATTTTTTTTTAAGATACATATGACGTCGACGTCATATATATTCGAAATTTGAAAAAAAAAATAGTAAAATATTTACGACGTCGGCCGGTGTAATTGACCGATGTCGTAAACTAGTTAAAAAAATAAAATAAAATTTAAATAACATACGACGTCGGCAAATTAATTAGCCGACGTCGTATGCTATTTAAATTTTAAAATCAATTAATATTACCGATGAGATTTTTGGACCCAAGTCAATACCGTTAACTCATAAGCTGGAGCGGTTGAGGAAATATGATTTGGAGGTCCAGACGGCGTTTAACAATAGGTTGAATCCGGCTACGGGCTGCATGGAAACCAACGCTGTCAAGGTTGGGTGGACCAAACCACCCACCGGCTGGCTGAAGTTGAACGTGGATGGATGTTCAAAAAGTTCGGGTACGGCGGGATGCAGCGGCCTGTTACGAGATGCGCAAGGAATTTGGCGCCGGGGCTTCACGTATAACATCGGATGATGCACTGCGTTGGAAGCAGAAACTTTGGGGCTTCTGCAGGGTCTACGTATGGCGATAGACCACGAAGTAACGAAGCTTGTCGTGGAGTGTGACTCGAAGACTCTGATGGAAACCGTCGGTAGGAATATGGATAACCAAGCCGGAAGAACAAACCTCATCACGAGGTGTATGCAGGAAGCATCACGTATCCAGGAAGTAAATTTTGTACACGTGCTTAGGGAAGGGAATGCGGCCCACCCTATCGGCCTTCACCTTCCCACCGAGATTCCTAATGGGTTAGAAGAAGTCATTCGAAACGACAATCGTTATGCTATGCACCCGTGTCCAGCATGCATGCTGGACACGGGTAACAGTGCCGTTAGGCACTGTTATCTTTTTTTTTTTTTTTTTTTTTTTTTTTTTTTTTAATTCAGACCGCTTCGTTATAGAAGTATATGTTCATAATTTTATTACTATATGTTAATAATTGTACATTCATAACTCCATAACTGTACATTCATAACTCTATAATTGTACATTCATAACTCCATAACTGTACATTCATAACTCCATAACTGTACATTCATAACTCCATAACTGTACATTCATAACTCCATAATTGTACATTCATAATTTTCGAAGCTCTATGTTCATAATTTTATCACTATATGTTCATAATTGTAAGTTCATAATGTTAGAGCTCTTTGTTCATAATTCGATCAATAACTGTACATTCATAATTCTATAACTGTAGATTCATAATCTCATAACTGTAGATTCATAACCCCATAACTGTACATTCATAACTCCATAACTATACATTCATAATCTTCGAAGCTCTATATTCACAATTTTAAAGCTCTCATGGTAATAACTTTATCACTATATGTTCATAATTGTAAGTTCATAATGTTAAAGCTCTATGTTTATATTTTTCATAATTGCATAACTGTACATTCATACCGGCATAACTGTACATTCATAACGGCATAACTGTACATTCATAATCCAAAAAAAATAACGCCATTAACGGCAAAACACGCGCGATTATTTTTTTTTTTTAACTAAATGACGCGTTTTTTTTTAAAAAACGACGTCGTTTTGGGCCCGTGTCCACAATTCATTGTGGACACGGGTCCAGGGCATAATTTGCCTCGAAACGATCAATTAGGAGCTGTTGCCATCAGGCGCACTCGTGCGCATGGATTACTTTTGCTTAGTCTCTGTTTGGGGTCCCCCCCTCTCTCTTATAAAAAAAAAATTAATAATAATAATAATAATAATAATAATAATAATAATAATAATAATAATAATAATAATAATAATAATAATAATGACACAAACTAAAAATAAGGCAATTATTAATCTATAACTGTAGATTCATAATCTCATAACTGTAGATTCATAACTCCATAACTGTATATTCATAACTCCATAACTATACATTCATAATCTTCGAAGCTCTATATTCACAATTTTAAAGCTCTCATGGTAATAATTTTATCACTATATGTTCATAATTGTAAGTTCATAATGTTAAAGCTCTATGTTTATATTTTCATAATTGAATAACTGTACATTCATACCGGCATAACTGTACATTCATAACGGCATAACTGTACATTCATAATCCAAAAAAAATAACGCCATTAAAGGCAAAACACGCGCGATTTTTTTTTTTTAGAACTAAATGACGCATTTTTTTTTTAAAAAAATAACGTCGTTTTGGGCCCGTGTCCACAATTCATTGTGGACACGGGTCCAGGGCATAATTTGCCTCGAAACGATCAATTAGGAGCTGTTGCCATCAGGCGCACTGGTGCGCATGGATTACTTTTGCTTAGTCTCTGTTTGGGGTCCCCCCTCTCTCTTATAAAAAAAATTAATAATAATAATAATAATAATAATAATAATAATAATAATAATAATAATAATAATAATGACACAAACTAAAAATAAGGCAATTATTAAATATAATATATAAACAACTTGTTAGAGGAGCTTTGAATTCCATTAAACTCCATCTAAATATTTTATTGCTTTTGCCAAATGAGCGATTGATTATATTTTCAATACTGGAGATTCACGGGATAAGTCCAGATTCTTCATTTTGCATTTCTGATTTTTGTATTCATCCAGTCAAGATTCTGTAGTACAATCAAAGTTGTTCTAGGGGTTGCTACCACCTCTAAATTTGAAAAAAACTCATCCTGCAAGTTTTCATCTACAATGTTTGGCGGCCATGGTTGAAACCCTTCAAGGTTGACAAAAGAGATAGAGACAAACATCCAAATAAAAAATAAAGTTAAAAAACAACATAAAATTAGATTTTAGGATAAAGATAAATAGCTTTTTACCTTCAAAATGGATGGAATAGCATAGTAATTCTCTATGATATTACACCAAAAAAAAAAAAAAAAGGAATAATCCTTATTCACAGAGATTGAACAATGTTATTGATAAATCAACAAACTAAGCCTAAAATTATGCATGAAAGAAAAAATAGTATTAATATGAATATAAATATAAATTTTAATTTGAAAAATAGTTGTGAATATAAACATGAAAAAAAAAAAAACTAATACACATATTTAGGATCCGCACTCTCATTGAGTTGTCATCCCTACAAACTTCAACCACAGTCCCCTGATATGAACTGCTGCAGACCTGCAGTCACCTATCACTAAATCTTCTTCCACCACCGTCATAAAAATAACTACTAATTTAATCCAAAGCAATTCCAACTTCAGATTTGCAGAAAAAAAAACCAAAAAAAAAAAAACCAAAAACTTCCACACCGACACCGCCAAGACGAAGTCAAGATTGCTTTCGCCGGAAATTCCAAAACTTCGCTCCGCCTGTTGGCTCGCCTCCTCCATGTACGCTTTCTCTGCCATGGCCAGCTGCGACTGCTCCCTTACATCGTCTGTGATTTTGGCGACCGCAACACATCCATTCACGCATCTAAGCCCTCCGAATAAATAGATTGATTTCTAACCATAATGATATTTTGCTATTATGACAGTGAGGTAGAATAATAATCTAACCATAATTAAATATTCTTCTAAAGGATTGTTAGAGCCCAATTGCCTGGAATATTCTTCTAGTCTATATTGTTCTTCTATAATAATATTATATTCTTCTAGTATATTCTATAATAATATATTTATCATAATAAATATTCTTCTTCTATAATAACTAGTATTTGCCCTCGTGCGATGCACATAATGGATTTGTTGTAATATATTAAGAATATATGAATCGATATATAATTATTTAAATTATTAGAACATCAAATATTATATAGTGCAATTAAAGATATGGTTTGGATCGTTTATATATTTTGATGTTATCATTGCTTGAATTTATGCAAATAATTGCTCAAATTAATAACTAATATCTAGATGTACGTATGCAGTGCTATAACTTTGAATATTTTATTTAGATTTAATACCCATTTTGGTCCCTTGACTATTAGGTAATGCGTAATTTAGTCCCAAACTATTAAAAGTACCCAATTTAGTCATCTAAGTTGTAAACACATACCCAATTTGGTCCTCCGTTACAATTGTCATCCATTCACCGTTATAAAGAGGGACAAAAATGTCATTTTATCTAAAGTCGAGGGACCAAAATGAGTATTAACTTATTATTATTATTATTATTATTATTATTATTATATATACATATATACATATATATATATATATATATATGTATATATATATATATATATATATATATATATTTGTATATTTTCTTATTGATTTATTATTATATGTATTATTTTTAGGATTTAACCAACCGATTAACCGAATAAAAATGTACATAATTGTATATAAAAAAGCATATAATTGTACATCGTAATGTGCATAATCGCGTCAACTTCCTACACAACTTAACAAAACGACGTCGTTTTGGGAGGCATAACGATTGAGATAGATCAGAGTAAATTTTGAATTCCTGAGAGATAGTGGTTTTTTGTGGTACGTTTTAGTTTTTCAAAATAATAGGAACTAATATGGTGGTAGGAGACATTGTACCAATATCAAATATAATAATAATAATAATAATAATAATAATATTAATAATAATAATAATAATAATAAAAAAGTTAATACCCATTTTGGTCCCTCAACTATTAGATAATAATTGCTAATACCCATTTTGGTCCCTCGACTTTATATAAAATGACGTTTTTGCCCCTCTTTATAACAGTGGATGTATGACAATTGTAACAGAGGACCAAATTGGGTATGATTTTACAACTTAGAGGACTAAATTGGGTACTTTTAATAGTTTGGGACTAAATTGCGCATTACCTAATAGTCAAGGGACCAAAATGGGTATTAACTCTTTTATTTATCATTGTTTAGTATTTTCATAAATTAGGCAAATGTGCTCGTTCTCTAACAACTCAGTTATAGAAATGAATTTCTACCCTTATTCATTTGTATGGAAGATATATTTTTTTTGTCTAGATATATAGCAATTTTTTTATTTAAAAAAAAAAAACTTAATATCACCGATTATATTTACACATTATTGAAACCTCTTTGTAGACGACATTGGTAGTGACAACACAATCTTGTTCATCTTCGTCTAGAGCTAACACCTTCAATCAATCAAGACGGGTTACTTGGGTGAAAATATATAATGGTAGAATAACACTCAATTAGTTATCCTTTTATATTTTCAGTCAATTAGTAATATCAGATTCATTTTTAGTAACTTTAATTTTTTATTTTTATTTTCAGTCAATTAGTCAATTAGTATATCAAAATGCAGTGATATTTTTACCTAATTTTCGTTCCATTTTTATTTGATGATGTAGATATTATTATTATTGAAATATTTCCGTTCAAATTTTAATTTACCTTTACTATTGTTTAAAATATGCATTTACTATTGATAATGTAGAATATTATTATTGAAATATTTTCCTCCAATTTTTAATTTTCGTTCCATTTTTAATTAAAATGCAATGATCTGGCCATTTCTTTTTTTTTTTTTTTAGTCAATTATGGATCATTTTTTTTTTGTGGAAGAGAAGAAATGATAGGGTGTGGGGTAGAAAAGCTTGGACTCTACAATGGCATCCACCCGGACAAATCCATAATAAAGAATGTAAATGAAAAAATAATAACTTTTTTCACATAGATAAAAGTCGCTAGAAGATAAATTGTACATTTAATGCTTTGAAATATGCATATTAGTTTTAGTGGCTATTGAACCACAATGATTAAATTGATAAATGGGTGATGAGAGAGTCATCTCCAAGGGAAAAGAGAGATGCAAGGTAAAATGAAGACTCATAATTTTTTTTAGCCATCAACTCATTGTATTTATAGGTGAAAAATATGAAAATTATAAATTTGTAAGATTTTTCAATAGGAAAGTTATTTATTTATTTAAGGTATTGCCATAATCAAATCATTATATTGATATTTCTAATCAAGTCACTATATTAATATTAATATTTCTAATTAATTTTATTCTTAATTAATTCATAACATTGATATTACTAAATTGCCCTTAAGTTTGAGTGGGAAAATGAAATAGGAGGATTTTGTTTATATATATATATATATATATATATATATATATATATATATATATATAGTCAAGGGTTCTGGTGCAATTGGCAATGTTAGGTGCGGTTGCAAGGATGCCGTTCGTTTTTAATGAGGTAAAATATCCTGACCGTTGATCTCAAAGATTGAAATTCGCGTACTTTTTATTGTATTCGCGTACTAAGGGAAAAATTAGTAATTTTGATTAAATTAACCTTCATCGCTGTTCTCCATTGTCGTTCGCATTGCCGTCGCCGTTGTTTTTGTTTTTCAAAGAATCACTCAGTTGTCTATTGTTTCTCGATCGTTTAGCATTAGGATGTCCATCGTTTTTGCATCCAAATCTTTTTCCATTCTCTATTTTTATATAGTATTTATTTATCGTGGATCTACATTTGTTTTTTTTTTTTTTTCAGAAAATTGATCTAGTTTATTTGGTTATGAAAATGGAGAACGTTAAGTTATATTTTTGAAGCACATTGTGTAATACATGTACGCATAGTAAGTGTTAGACGGACGGATGCTCATTATAGAGATATGAGACGCATAGTAAAGATATATGAGACGCATTTTAAAGAGATATTAGACGCACATTAAAGAGTTACAAGACGCAAATTAAAGAGATGTGTGACGCATATTAAAGAGATATGAGACGCATATTAAAGATATATGAGAAGCATATTAAAGAGATTTGAGACGCATATTAAAGAGATATGAGACTCATAATAAAGGGTTATGAGAGAAATGACTTATTTTAATTGGTACTAAAACGAACAGAAATCAAGAACTGAGGTCCCGCACGTTGTACTTTAATAACTCGCACGTAATGGTGATTTTGAACGCACATTAATTTATTTGAATTTGTATTCTTTTTTTTTATATTTGTTTTTAATAATTATTATTTTTCATGTTATTTTAGTATGCAAATGAACGCACATTAAGTTATGAACATAAGCAAGTTGTAATGTAATTTTTAATACCGAATATCAACACATATCAACCGTGGTTTAAAAAAAATTTTAAGAATTTGCATGTTTTTGTTTTTTCAACTATTTATTTATCACGAAAATGAACGCACATTAATGTTTTTAAAAAGCACGTTCAAGGCTAAGTGGACGCATATTATGAATATCAATTGTATGAATTAATAAGCTGATTTTTAATATGCGTCCATGCAACATACAAGATGCGTGAAAATATATATTAATGTGTTTCAAAACCAAAGGAGTTTATATCAAGATGCTGAACTAATGTAACGTAATAAAACCTTTAACAATCAAAATATTCACTATTTTTTGTATTTAATACTAGCCTTTTCCATGTTTTTTCCAGACAGTTCATTGATTTCAGGAGTTAAAATTGTTGTAATGTATTTGACCCTGAGGTCTGCAAGATATGATGGTTTAATTTCACTACTGTCACTTTGAAAACCAGTCACTCCACCCCCCCATGTATGTTTGCATGTGGCACATTGTAAATACACCACAATCATCTTTCTTCTCGGTATCACTCCATTGCATTAGCGTTCTTTCAGGTGTAGTCTTTTTAAGTCTGTTTGCAGCACTGTATGAATCCCTTTGGTTCAAATATCTCACAAAGTAGTCTTTCTGCAAATAAATAGAAAAGCATTAAAAACAGAAAAAACTACACTTCATAAAATGTTTTATAATGTGTTACTTAGTACTCACCAAAAGAAATGGTATTTGACCATATTTGGCAATACCAGCACCATCAGTAGAAGAGTTGTCAAGTATGTGTATGCATGTATGATAGACATCCATATCAATGCATATGACATATATTTGATCAGCTGCAATCACTGAGAAAAAGAACTGCATTTTGTACATTTTAGTTCGGAGAAATTATAAATACAAATGTAATGTAACTATGTAAAATTTAATTTACCAAACGAGAGTTTATAGGGTCACCAGTAGCAGTGTCAATGTCATGATTAACACTTTCTCGAAACTTTTCATACAGTTGATCAGTACTGTATCCGGGTGGTTTATACACAATCGAAAATGCCTACAAGAGTATGATAATCTTGTCAGCAATGCAGTATGTGCTCTAAGACATTTGTTAATGTGCATGAAATCGTAAATCAATAATAAAATAACTTACAACTGGTGTTGTTGAGAAAAAGAATCTTCTTTTGTTAGGATACTTAAAGGTGTAGATCTCCATGTTATTTAGAATTAAAGCCCAAGTGTACAAAACACCAACTTCCACATGTTCACCCTTCCTCAATGACCTCAACTCAATCATCAGTAAACGTTTGTCTCCATGTTTAAAAACAAATTCACACCTACAAAAATGTTCATATATGAAGTAAAAAAATCAATAAGTAAATAAATAAAAAAGAAAACTTTAATAGTACAATTAATATATGTGTGTCTTTCTACAAAAACACATGTACCTTAAGTTTTAACAAAAATTCACATTAAATAAACAACCAAGTAAATTAAGAACAAAACTCACACATCTTAGGAACAAGACTCACAGACATTAAGCACAAAAATCATGCACATTAAGCACACAAATAATTCAATTTAATGTTTTAACAACTAACACAACAACTCGCACTAAGTAGACACTGACACACATTAAGCATAAAACTCACGCACATTAGACATTAAGCACACACACATTAAGCATTATACAAACGCATATTAAGCAGAAATCTCAGGCACATTAAGTATAAGACTCACACATCTTAGGAAAAAGACTCACACACCTTAATGACAAAGGTCACGCACATTAAGCACACAAATCATGCAATTTAAATTTTTAACAACTCATACAACAACTCGCACCAAGTAGACACTAATGCACATCCAGCATAAAACTCACGCATATTAGGCATTACACATGCACATTAAGCATTACACAGACGCACATTAAGCAGAAATATTAGGCACATTAAGTATAAAACTCACACACATTACTAACATCTAATAGCACACAGGAAACACTAACCTGTTATGAAACTCATTTTATACATAGGTGTTAGTGTTTTTATGTTCAAAAACCTCATATTATAATTGGCAATATTATTATGGCATACTAAGATTGGTTTAGAGTCTGTCCGGTTGGGTCTACAGATGGCTGATCAATCAGAAGCAACAACAGAAGAACTGACACCGAAGATCTGATTTAGGAAAGCTGTTTCCTTAAGAGGCTCACGCGGTATTATCAGCCCAGTATGGAAGGACGATCAGCGTATCTTCAAAGAAGGTAATGGACCTAATCTGCTAAGATTACATTCCTCTTTTATAGTCCTACCATCTACAATCAAAGACATCTATGGAGAGTGTTTATTGAAGGATCTATAAGTACCAGTTCTTGAAGGGAACTAGGGTTACGCCGAATATAAGTAGAAACTCTCTCCAGCTACTATATGAAGCTATATCTTTGATTGTTATGCATCTTCTCAATACAATATGTTCACGGTGATTAAGATGATGAACTTGAGAAGAACTACTGCTGCTTAAACGAAAGGACACTGAGATCACATCGTTGTGGGAAAAATGTTAAAGAGCGTCATTGAAGTGGACTGCATCAGAGTGGGCTCTCCAAGTGAAGGGACTTCATTGGACTTCTGAATGCATGGCTCTCCATCTTCAACAATCCACTAAACCTGTGTAGACTGGGTTTGTACCTTGTGTGGGGCACTTGGGTAAGATCATTGTATATCAACCTTTGTACATCGGATTATTATTTAGTGTCTTTGATTCTTGTGCTGATTCCTTATCATTAGTTTTTCTCCATGATCTATCTCTACTGATAGATAACCTATCTGAATCAATCAGTAATCTAAGTCAGTCAGATAATCTTATTAATCCCGTAATAGTTAAAGTTGGAAAAGCAAAATTACATGTGGTATCAGAGCTTTTAAGTCTACATAGTGACTTGATCCGACGGGGTGTTTTAGTTTTGCTTTATTTCTGATTTTGTGCAAGTGCTTCTGTGTGTTCGTTGGCTAGTTGTTGTTTTCAGGATGGATGCGAGTATGAAACCACCTGAACTAGATGGTCACAACTACTCTTTCTGAAAGGCTCGCATGGAGATATATCTTCAAGCATAAGGTACCAGGGTTTATCGCACTGTCCTAACTGGATGGAGTCGCCCTACCACTCAGAATGCACAAGGAGTTGCTGAAGAAAAGCCCATGGAGACTTGGACATATGATGAGATGAATGCCTTTGATCTAAACAACAAAGCATTGAATTCTATTGTTGGATCCCTGCATGAATCTGTGTTTACTCTTGTTACAGGAGCAAAAAAGGCTAAACGAGTATGGGAAATTCTTAAAACCAGATTTGAAGGAACTATTGATGTTACACAGTCAAAGTTACAAATGGTTCTATCAGAATTTGAAGCCCTCAGAATGATTGAAGAAGACACCATCTCTACCTTCCATAGTAGAGTTCAGAACTTGATGAACCGAGCCTCGATTCTTGGAGAACCATTCACTGATGAGAGAGTGGTTAAAAAGATCCTTTGGTCTTTGCCCAAACGCTTTCGGATGAAAGTAACTGCTATTCAGGAACACACAGGTTGGGAAAAGATGACTGTCGGAGAACTTATGGGAAGCTTACACACGTACGAACTAGAAGTTCTTGCAGATGATGATATTGGAAAAAATAGAAAAGGAAAGTCGGTGGCCTTTGTGGCTGAGGCTGATCGAGAATCTGACACAGACGACATAGATGATGAAACCTTGGCTCTCCTAACCAAGAACTTCAAGAAAATTTTGAAGGGTTTCAACAGAAAGGGTCAAGGTCAGTCTACCAGGACACAATACAAAGGCAACAACTCTTCATATCAAAAGGTGGAAACCGCCCCTTTCTCACAGAACACTCAATCTCAGGCTGGGCGATCAAGACAAAACAGAAACATTTCCACAGACACAGGAAAATCTCTCAATCGGTCAGTACAGTGTAGGGAATGTGAAGGATATGGACACATACAGGCTGAATGTGCAACATATCTTAAAAGGAAAAAGGCTTTGTCTGTAGCTACCTTCAGTGATGATGAAGAGGAAACTTCAAATGAAAAATCAGATGATAATGTATGAAACTTTGTAGCCTTCTTCACTGCTACAGATCCTCAGTCAGACGGAGATCAATCAGATGGAGAATCAAGCTGGTTGCTAGCTGGGAACAACTTGTAAAAGTGAATAAGAATCTGAATGATGATCTAAAGCAAAGAGATGATCTTATAAAGAAATTGAATGCAGATCTTGTCATAAAAGAAGATCTCATCACTCAGATACGATCAAGAGAAGGAAAATTAATCAAGGAATTGGAGAGTTTGAAGAAAAATATCCAAATGATGGATACCACATCCACCCTAGATAAGATTCTAGACTCTGGCAGAAATCCGAATGATAAAAAGGGTCTGGGATTTGAACAAGGAGAATCTTCAAAAAGCGCTCCTAAATTCATCAATGAGGGTATGTCTAAAACCAAAGCTGATCACGGGTATGAACAAGGACAGTCATCTGAGTCTGTTCATGTAACACCCCAGATTTTGAGACTTTCAAAACTTATAATAAGAAGATAGAATCTCATTAAATCCCAAAGTACAATACAGAGGTTCGGGGTGCTATGCCACAACTGAGCTAGAGAACTCAGGTGCACAGGCCAACTAACTAACATCCTCAGGAAAGTAAAAGCATAACATGGCACGCAAGGCGAAGGGGAAACTATTCTACCTCTACGCTCCAAATCTAGCGCGCTCCGGTGCCTTAATCCTCTGTGCCTGAAAGCCAAATATATCTGTTCAACTAGCATGCAATATAATAGACTCATAAACCTACGAACGGTACCCGAAACATCAAACAAGACATAGGCACGATAAACGGAGTCCGTTGGGACACCACGGGGATCGGGGGAACATCAAACGGGGAAGCCGAAATCCCGAGTGGGGTATTTTTACAGCGGGTAGCCGGTGGTTGGGGGGGCCACCCGCCGGCTGCCCGCCGGTTTCACTATTCCGGGCAGCGGGTCGCCGGCGGGCAGCTGCCCGCCCGCCGGCTGCCCGCTGCCGGAGACGGTACTTCGGCCGTGGGTAGGTGGCGGGTCCCCTACCCCCCACTGACTCTTTTCATCACGTTAACGCCCCGGGAACCATTGTGGAACCCGAAACCATGCTTAGACACTTTCAAACGTAATTAACGACAACATGTAGACAATTAACGGATCAAACACGAGAAACGTATGGCACATAACCTATCATGCTTTTCTAAACATAATCAATACCCAAACATGCGATTTCCCCACCCGATAAACCAAGAATAATATCGTCCGATACAACTTAGGGTTCTAATCACTTTTATATCAACAAGAATACGATTCGTCTTCTAATTTCAAGATTCGGTAAGAATAACACATAAGCATCAAGAACAACACACAACTATCACGAACATCACATAATCATCAAGGATTCCATATAAACATCAAGATCCCCATATAATCATCAAGAACACCATAATTATCAAGAATCTCCCAATATCAAGATTATCAAGATCCCCCATGGGATCATCACACCAATCATCAATAGTAACATCACAATTCATTAATACACAGTATTATGGGGAAACCCTAAGGGGGAATCATAGCTATGAAAATAGGTTTTGTTGAGACATGGGTTACCTCTTAGGCTTAATTAATTCCTTGGCTATGAAGGATCTTTCTTTAAGCTTTCTTGCTTTCTTGATTTCTCCTAGGGGAATTCTTGGAACTCTTTGAGTGGTGAGAGATTATTGTGGTGGGGGTTCTAAGTGCCTTCTAGGTTCCCTATTTATATATCTAGGGGTCTTATTTAGGGTCTAATCCTTTTGGGATTAGGGGTTGGGTTTAGAGATGAGGGCCCACGGACTATGGTGGGCCTTTTTCCCTAATTAACCATTATAATTTATTCTTTCTCTTGGGCTATTGGTTAATTAATTAATTTGCTTTAGGGGTCGTAACACGGGGTGTTACACTCTGCCCCCTTACAAGGGGCTTCGTCCCCGAAGCCCGGAGTGATAGTCCATCCTTTCACCCCTAGACATCTCGTATTCCGGCCTTCTAGTTAGAAATGTGGCCCTACGTTTGTCTTGGCTCGGGGTAGGCTAGGCTTTTGGTGGTGCATGTGATAGAGAAGTTCCGGGTGTACCTCGGTTTCCTGCGCTGGAACTGGATCTCCCACTAGTGCACAAGGCGGCCTCGATCGCCGCTACCCTCCGATCGAGTGCGCGCGTGGTGTGAATCAAGGATGAGAACCCTTCTTCCATGATTTGATTCTGCCGGTTGAGCTGTGCGAGAATACGCTCATTGATTGAGTCCTCGTTTTGACTTCTCGGGTCCCCTCCTGGCCGTGGGTGCACCGGCGGGTTGGTCTCGTCATCCTCCCCCTGTTCCTCGTTTCCCTCCAAACCCCCACAGTCTTGCATGGCTCGCTTGAGCTTTTTGTTGGAGATGTCCAACCGGTCGACCAATTCCCTCCGCTCCTCCTCGGGTTTTTGGCAAATTTCTTCGAGGGTGAGGTAATGTCCTCCTTCGGTGTAGTAGATGTCGTTGCGGCGGAGGTTTTGGGCATTGAAAACCATGCCATTGGCGGTTTTGACCTCGGTGTGGCTTAGGTCCACCCCCTTTTTCTCCATGATCCAACTTAGGATCATCCCGTAGGGTAGGCTCAGCCGGTTGTTTGTCTTGCAGAATTCTATGTGCTTTAACATGAGTGCCGGCAGGTTGAACTTGATTTTATGTTTCATGAGATAAGCAAAGGTGCACTCTAGGCTCCCTACGTCCTTGCTCTTATTATTGGTGGGCAAGAGGTTATCGGTTACAATCATAACCAATATCTTTTGCTCCGCCAATAACCACTTTCGATTTGGTCGGGTGGCCGAGGTGAACCCGTCCTCCTTCCCGAGTAGGTACCCGAGATAGTCCTTGTACCCCGTGTTTTGGGTATCAATCCACCCCTTTCGGTCGTAGTTAGACACACCCGTGGTGGTCAACTTTAAGAGCTTGGCCAAACGGCCTTCGGAAAGCACAATTTCCTTACCACGGACCTTGGTGGTGATTTCTGTCTTGTCACCCCGTTTGGTAGCGACGAGGTGTTGATAGAATTCTTTCACCAATTCGGGATACGTATCCCCCTTGATGGTGAGATACGTGTCTAGAAGACCTTGGTGCTTAAGCATATCAACCAATTCCGGAGAGAATTGGTCAGGTTCAAGACTTTTACCTCCGATCACGGTCTAATCGGCGTTGTTCCATTCCGGGGTGCGGATCCCGAGGGGTTTTTTCGGCATCGTGAACCTTTCCTTGGTGGCGAGAACTTCCGGCAAATTTTCCGACGGTTTTCTGGTGGGCCTCCGACGAGTTTTCCGGCGAGATGGGCGGCGCTCCGGCGTGTTTTCTCGGCGGGGCGGCGTTCTCCGTTTGCGAGAGAGGCGGCGGCGGGGCGGGGTCGCGGTGAGGGGAAGATGGCGTGGTGGTGGCGTCTGGGCAGTGGTGGCAGCGGGTCTCGGCTGGGTGGCCTCCGGGCGGCATCGCGGTCGATCTCCGGTGGTGCGGCTGGTCAGCGGCGCGGTGGTGCGAGGTTGATGAAGGTCGGTCGGGTGGCGACGGCGTCCGGCTGGTGGCGTCGTGTGGTTGGGGGTGTTTCTACGGTTGGGACAGTGGGGTGTGTGGAAGAGAGAAGGAGAGGGAGTGGGGAGGAAGAAGAAGAAGAAGGGTTTTTGATTTGGGGGTTTTGTGGGTTTTAGGGACTTGGAGGGGTTTAACAAGGGAGTATTCCCTTGAGGTTTCAAGAAACACTCATGGGCTAGTGGTTAAAGCTTTAACTTGTAGACGAGAGGTCCAAGGTTCCATTTCTAATGGTAATATTGGGTATTACTTGGTGTTGTGGTTTTTATCTTTTTCCTTATTTTGTCCTTTAGTGGAGGAAGGGTTGGGTTGATGGCATAACTTGTGTTTTACCTCCGTAGTGGAATTGGAATTCGATCAAAAGTCTTTATTCATAATAGTTCCGAAATAGCTAAGCTAAGTAAGTGGTTCTTACGAAAAAGGGGGGTGGTTACAAGGGGTGTGACGGCTTATCCTAGACAGAATTCGTTTTCTCGATTTTCTTCCGCGGGGTCCGCATGGTCCTCGTCTTCCAGGATTGGGTTTCCCTCTCCGAGGTCCTCCTCGTTTCCGAGGTTGGCTTGAGCGTGGCTCATAACAAATATTTTCCCGGGAGCGCCGTAATTTCCTTGGTGACTGGTGTTCCCGTGTTATCCTGCGGTGGTGGGGGGTGGTCTTTGGGGCTGAGTGCACTGGAAGGCCTTGTTCCCTTCCTCTCCGCAGTTGAAGCATCGCCAGGGGTTGCCCATGCAATCTTTGCCTCTATGGCTTTTGTTGCATTTCGGGCAAGGGAAGCTGCTCGTATTAGCTCCATTGTTCCCCAGGGGCGGTATTTGGTTGGTTAGACTGTTTGATCTTGTGCCGGTGTCGTTCCTCGTCCTTTTTACAGGCGGCGCCCCACTTCCAGTGTTTCTCTTTCGTATTAGTTCCTGAACCCCACGTTGGAGTAGTTGGATTCGATAGAGATTTGCGGCACTAGAGTAAGCCTCGTTGAGGGTTCGAGGCCTGCTCACCACTAGTGCTTTCCGGGCTTCGAAGTTGAGGCCCGATACGAATCTTTCTATCTTGGCCACCTCGGTGGGGACAAGCTCTGGCGCGAAGCGTGCCAGTTCGAGGAATCGTTTATGGTATTCCATGATGGTGGCCGTTCCTTGTTTCAGATGGAGAAACTCTTCGTACATGGATGCCTTTACGTGAGTTGGGTAAAATCGTTCTCGTAGCCGTGTCTTGAGGCCTTCCCAGTTCAACCCCGGTTCTTGTCGGTAAGTGGGTCCCTCGTGGATCCACGAGAGATCGGCCTCGTGTCCGAAGTAGAACGAGGCTATCTCTACGCGACGTTCCTCCGGGCATTCTACTACCCCTAGAATTTTGTCAAGAGTCCGGATCCATTCTTCTAGGACCGTGGGGTCCTCTTCTCCTGAGAACATGGGGGGTCGGTGATTTGAAACTTGTCGGGCGATGTCTGAGTTTGCGTTTGATGGCGGCGGTGGGGGCCTGCTGTTGCGAAGGGCTACGTCGCTTAGTGCCTGTGCGACTTGTGTTAGTTGTTGCAGAGTCTGGGTTAAGGGATCGTCAGTGGCGGGCTCTGGAGTCCTTGATTGTCTTCTGTTCGGTGCCATGCTAACGTCTTTCTGGTCAGCGTTTACAAGAGCGTTAAGTTAGAGTTTGATGAATTTCTTATGAAGTGATAAGTGGGGGAAGGTTTTAGAATAGGGGAGGGTAAAGTGCGGGGAAGTTATGTGTCGGTTTCACAATCTCACCGCGCGTCCTAAGATTCCTGAGTCCTATGTTCTTAGATACCTAGAGTTCAAGCCTAATGTCCTAAGGTCCGGTCTTAAGAGTCTTTTCCTAGGGTCAAACTTAGGCTCTGATACCAACTATAACACCCCAGATTTTTAAGACTTTCATAACTTATAATAAGAAGATAGAATCTCATTAAATCCCAAAGTACAATACAGAGGTTCGGGGTGCTATGCCACACCTGAGCTAGAGAACTCAGGTGCACAGGCCAACTAACTAACATCCCCAGGAAAGTAAAAGCATAACATGGCACGCAGGCCGAAGGGGAAACTATTCTACTTCTACGCTCCAGATCTAGCGCGCTCCGGTGCCTTAATCCTCTGTGCCTGAAAGCCAAATATACCTGTTCAGCGAGAGATACTGGTAACCCACTCCAACGCGTTGAAATACAATACATATAGAGATATATATAGATATACGAAAACCAGTTTGAGCATGAGGATATATCCTACGAACTCTAGCTTTTAAAACCGGGAATGACTCGACAGATACGGCTAAGCACAAGCAACAGTTATAACAAGCACATACAGTTCACAATAGGCAAGACAGATAAGCTAGGCACAATTAATAATCACAACCCAACATAACAATCCCCAACATAAATTCCGTAGTCACAACCCCAAATACTCATAACCACCATTCATCCATATCTCATCACATAAGCACACTTTGTTGGCGCCACAAGACCAATCGCATGCCCATACATGAGGGTCAGCGCATATAGCTCTGACACGGCCCCGCAGCACCCTGCCCCGTATAGCAACACGGAGGGGTCGATCGCAACCGACCGATGAACCGCAGCTCATCATAGTTTGATCGCAACCAAACAGTGGACCGCAGCCCAAGAGAATGTCATCTAACCGCAGCCAGGAAATATGAACCGCAGCTCATGTAGAAACGTTTGATCGCAACCAAATGGTGGACCGCAGCCCAAGCGAATCAATCTGACCGCAGCCAGCTTCTGAACCGCAGCTCAGGAATAACCAATCTGATCACAACTGAATTGGGGTAACACACACACATAACACATAGCAAGCACATGCAACCCACATTACATATTGGGAAGGGGGAAAAAGCGTATAACAAAACCAATGCGTGATCCTTCACATACTAAGAATAGTCCTAAGGGGTTCATACTCCTTCCACCTAGGTCAACGGGATACCAATTCAACTAGCATGCAATATAATAGACTCATAAACCTACAAACGGTACCCGAAACATCAAACTAGACATAGCCACGATAAACGGAGTCCGTTGGGACACCACGGGGATCGGGGGAACATCAAACGGGGAAGCCGAAATCCCGAGTGGATTATTTTTCCAGCGGGTAGCTGGTGGGTGGGGGGGCCACCCGCCGGCTGCCCGCCGGTTTCACTATTCCGGGCAGCGGGTCGCCGGCGGGCAGCTGCCCGCTGCCGGAGACGGTACTTCGGCCGTGGGTAGGTGGCGGGTCCCCTACCCCCCACTGACTCTTTTCATCACGTTAACGCCCCGGGAACCATTGTGGAACCCGAAACCATGCTTAGACACTTTCAAACGTAATTAACGACAACACGTGGACAATTAACGGATCAAACACGAGAAACGTATGGCACATAACCTATCATGCTTTTCTAAACATAATCAATACCCAAACATGCGATTTCCCCACCCGATAAACCAAGAATAATATCATATGATACAACTTAGGGTTCTAATCACTTTTATATCAACAAGAATACGATTCGTCTTCTAATTACAAGATTCGGTAAGAATAACACATAAGCATCAAGAACAACACGCAACTATCACGAACATCACATAATCATCAAGGATTCCATATAAACATCAAGATCCCCATATAATCATCAAGAACACCATAATTATCAAGAATCTCCCAATATCAAGATTATCAAGATCCCCCATGGGATCTTCACACCAATCATCAATAGTAACATCACAATTCATTAATACACAATATTATGGGGAAACCCTAAGGGGGAATCATAGCTATGAAAATAGGTTTTGTTGAGACATGGGTTACCTCTTAGGCTTAATTAATTCCTTGGCTATGAAGGATCTTTCTTTAAGCTTTCTTGCTTTCTTGATTTCTCCTAGGGGAATTCTTGGAACTCTTTGAGTGGTGAGAGATTATTGTGGTGGGGGTTCTAAGTGCCTTCTAGGTTCCCTATTTATATATCTAGGGGTCTTATTTAGGGTCTAATCCTTTTGGGATTAGGGGTTGGGTTTAGAGATGAGGGCCCACGGACTATGGTGGGCCTTTTTCCCTAATTAACCATTACAATTTATTCTTTCTCTTGGGCTATTGGTTTATTAATTAATTAGCTTTAGGGGTCGCAACACGGGGTGTTACAGTTCAGAACAAAGGAAGAAGGTACGACCAGACTACTAATACTGGCCTGGAAAGATTAACTCATCAATCTCACTATTCAAGGTTCAAAAATAAGTTTGTCAAAGTTAAATATTATACTCCCATCTGTCACTACTGTCAAACAAGAGGTCATACTCGACCTGAATGTTAATTCTTCTACAGAGATCAAAGGAAGGAAACATATCAGAATAAGACTATTACTCCTTTCACTAGACAGGTTTGGGTCAGAAAGTCAGAAGTTATCTGTTACCCCACCATTGTTCTGACTGCATCTACAACTGATGCTAGATGGTATTTCGACAGTGGGTGTTCCAGGCATATGACTGGAAATGTTAAGTGTCTGACGGCTGTTCAACCTAGCAGTGGAGCAGTGACATTTGGAGATGGAAAAAAAAGGTAGAATTGTTGGGAAAGGTATCTTGAATGTACCAGGTCTACCTCAATTGGAAGAAGTTCTTCTAGTCAGTGGGTGGAAAGCAAATCTTATTAGCATCAGTCAGTTGTGTGATCAAAATTGGAATGTGTGCTTTAATCTTAACTGCTGCAGAGTTAGTGACAAAGCAAATCAACTTGTCATGGAAGGAACTCGGTCCTCAGACAATTGTTATGTTTTGACAAATGAAACCACGTGTCACCTATCCAAGTCCGATGAATCAAAACTCTGGCACAGACGACTACGCCACATAAACTTCAGAGATATGGATAAGTTGATAAAACTGGAAGGAGTGAAAGGTGTACCAAAGATCAGAATTGACCTAGAGAGAGTCTGTGGGGCATGTGCGATTGGGAAGCAAATCAGAACGCCACACAAAGCAGTAAGAGACATCACCACTGAGTAATGCCTTGATCTTGTTCATATAGACCTCATGGGGCCAACCCAGACTGAAAGCATCGGGGGAAAGAAATACATATTTGTGTGTGTCGATGACTTCTCTCGATACAGCTGGGTATACTTTCTGAGAGAAAAGACAGAAGCTTTCAAGGTCTTTAAAACTCTATGCATAAGAGTTCAGAAGGAAAAAAGTGAGGCTATTATAAAAGTCCAGAGATTGAGGAGTGATCATGGAAAGGAATTTGAGAAACTCTCTACACTTAGATTTCTGCTCCGAGCATGGTATTTCACATGAGTTCTCAGCTCCTAGAACTGCTCAACAGAATGGAGTAGTGGAAAGAAAAAACCAAACTTTACAGGAAATGGCTAGAGTTATGTTACTTGCCTCACATCTACCTCAGCGCTTTTGGGCTGAAGCAGTTCGCACAGCTTGTCATACAATAAGTGGGGTTTATCTTAGACCAGGTACAACGAAAACTCCATATGAGATCTGGAAGGGAAAGAAGCCAAATTTGAAATATTTTCATGTGTTCGGGACAAAGTGTTATGTACTGGCAGATAGAGAACAAAGAGGGAAGTTCGAACCAAAGAGTGATGAAAGCATCTTCCTTGGATACTCTCCAAACAGTCGTGCTTACAGAGTCTACAACAAGAGGACTCGGTCTGTGATGGAGTCAGTAAATGTGATTATCGATGACAATCCAGAAGAATCAGTGGATTCAACAGTGACAGAGACTTCTCTAAAGGATCCTGCTGAAAATAACAACAGTCAGCCCAAACCACAAGAACTGTCCGATGAAGATCAAGAAAGTTCAGAATAGGAGATAGACCTCATAAATGAGGTAGGTAAAGACAAACCCACCAGAACTCAGAAAACTCATCCATCAGACAACATTATTGGGGATCTATCTGATGGAATGAAAACCAGAAGCAGAATCAGAAATAATCTGACAGAAGTATCTGGGTCTGCGTGCTACACCTCAAAGATAGAACCCAAAAATGTCAAAGAAGCGTTACAGGATGATCTGTGGATCAAGGCAATGCAGGAGGAGCTACATCAGTTTGAACGGAATCATGTCTGGAATCTAGTCCCAAGACTTGACGGAGTCAACGTTATTGGAACGAAGTGGATCTTTAAAAATAAAACTGATGAAGCTGGAAATATTTCCAGAAACAAAGCTCGGTTAGTGGCTCAGGGTTATACTCAGATTGAAGGGATTGACTACGACGAGACTTTTGCTCCTGTAGCTAGACTCTAGTCAATCAGGATATTGTTAGCTGTCGCATGTATTTTGGGGTTCACCATATTTTAGATTGATGTCAAGACAGCTTTTCTGAATGGATATCTCTACGAAGACATCTATGTGGCTCAACCTAAAGACTTCGAAGACCCAACACATCCTTCATATGTTTATAAACTTCGAAAAGCTCTCTATGGTCTTAAACAAGCCCCACGGGCATGGTATGAACGACTGGCACAGTATCTGCTCCAACATGGATATAAACGGGGAAGTGTTGATAAAACTCTGTTTGTAAAAACTACTGGAAATCATGTAACCATAGCCCAAATCTATGTGGATGACATTGTGTTTGGATCAACCTTGCAGAAATATACAGATGAGCAGGTAAAAGTGATGGAGGAAGAGTTTGAAATGTCCATGGTTGGTCAATTGATGGATGTTCAAAAAGTTCGGGTACGGCGGGATGCAGCGGCCTGTTACGAGATGCGCAAGGAATCTGGCGCCGGGGCTTCACGTATAACATCGGACGATGCACTGCGTTGGAAGCAGAAACTTTGGGGCTTCTGCAGGGTCTACGTATGGCGATAGACCACGAAGTAACGAAGCTTGTCGTGGAGTGTGACTCGAAGACTCTGATGGAAATCGTCGGTAGGAATATGGATGACCAAGCCAGAAGAACAAACCTCATCACGAGGTGTATGCAGGAAGCATCACGCATCCAGGAAGTAAATTTTGTACACGTGCTTAGGGAAGGGAATGCGGCCCACCCTATCGGCCTTCACCTTCCCACCGAGATTCCTAATGGATTAGAAGAAGTCATTCGAAACGATCAATTAGGAGCTGTTGCCATCAGGCGCACTGGTGCGCATGGATTACTTTTGCTTAGTCTCTGTTTGGGGTCCTCCCTCTCTCTTATAAAAAAAATTAATAATAATAATAATAATAATAATAATAATAATAATAATAATAATAACAATAATAATAATAATAATAATGACACAAACTAAAAATAAGGCAATTATTAAATATAATATATAAACAACTTGTTAGAGGAGCTTTGAATTCCATTAAACTCCATCTAAATATTTTATTGCTTTTGCCAAATGAGCCATTGATTATATTTTCAATACTGGAGATTCACGGGATAAGTCCAGATTCTTCATTTTGCATTTATGATTTTTGTATCCATTCAGTCAAGATTCTATAGTACAATCAAAGTTGTTCTAGGGGTTACTACCACCTCTAAATTTGAAAAAAACTCATCCTGCAAGTTTTCATCTACAATGTTTGGCGGCCAGGGTTGAAACCCTTCAAGGTTGACAAAAGAGATAGAGACAAACATCCAAATAAAAAATAAAGTTAAAAAATAACATAAAATTAGGTTTTAGGATAAAGATAAATACCTTTTTACCTTCAAAATGGATGGAATAGCATAGTAATTCTCAATGATATTACACCAAAAAAAAAAAAAAGGAATAATCCTTATTCACAGAGATTGAACAATGTTATTGATAAATCAACAAACTAAGCCTAAAATTATGCATGAAAGAAAACATAGTATTAATATGAATATAAATATAAATTTTAATTTTAAAAATAGCAGTGAATATAAACATGAAAAAAAAAAAAAAACTAATACACATATTTAGGATCCGCACTCTCATTGAGTTGTCATCCCTACAAACTTCAACCACAGTCCCCTGACATGAACTGCTGCAGACCTGCAGTCACCTTTCACTAAATCTTCTTCCACCACCGTCATAAAAATAACTACTAATTTAATCCAAAGCAATTCCAACTTCAGATTTGCAGAAAAAAAACAAAAAAAAAAACCAAAAACTTCCACACCGACACTGCCAAGACGAAGTCAAGATTGCTTCCGTCGGAAATTCCAAAACTTCGCTCCACCTGTTGGCTCGCCTCCTCCGCGTACGCTTTCTCTTCCATGGCCAGCTGCGACTGCTCCCTTACATCGTCCGTGATTTTGGCGACCGCAACACATCCATTCACGCATCTAAGCCCTCCGAATAAATAGATTGATTTCTAACCATAATGATATTTTGCTATTATGACAGTGAGGTAGAATAATAATCTAACCATAATTAAATATTCTTCTAAAGGATTGTTAGAGCCCAATTGCCTGGAATATTCTTCTAGTCTATATTGTTCTTCTATAATAATAATATATTATTCTAGTATATTCTATAATTATATATTTTATCATAATAAATATTCTTCTTCTATAATAACTAGTATTTGCCCTCGTGCGATGCACATAATGGATTTGTTGTAATATATTAAGAATATATGAATCGATATATAATTATTTAAATTATTAGAACATCAAATATTATATAGTGCAATTAAAGATATGGTTTGGATCGTTTATATATTTTGATGTTATCATTGCTTGAATTTATGCAAATAATTGCTCAAATTAATAACTAATATCTAGATGTACGTATGCGGTGCTATAACTTTGAATATTTTATTTATCATTGTTTAGTATTTTCATAAATTAGGCAAATGTGCTCGTTCTCTAACAACTCAGTTATAGAAATGAATTGCTACCCTTATTCATTTGTATGGAAGATATACTTATTTTGTCTAGATATATAGAAATTTTTTTATTTAAAAAAAAACTTAATATCACCGATTATATTTACACATTATTGAAACCTCTTTGTAGACGACATTGGTAGTGACAACACAATCTTGTTCATCTTCGTCTAGAGCTAACACCTTCAATCCATCAAGACGGGTTACTTGGGTGAAAATATATAAAGGTAGAATATCACTCAATTAGTTATCCTTTTATATTTTCAGTCAATTAGTAATATCAGATTCATTTTCAGTAACTTTTTTATTTTTATTTTCAGTCAATTAGTCAATTAGTATATCAAAATGCAGTGATATTTTTACCTAATTTTTGTTCCATTTTTATTTGATGATGTATATATTATTATTATTGAAAAATTTCCGTTCAAATTTTAATTTACCTTTACTATTCTTTAAAATATGCATTTACTATTGATAATGTAGAATATTATTATTGAAATATTTTCGTCCAATTTTTAATTTTCGTTCCATTTTTAATTAAAATGCAATGATCTGGCCATTTCTTTTTTTAGTTTTAGTCAATTATGGATCATTTTTTTTTGTGGAAGAGAAGAAATAATAGGGTGTGGGGTAGAAAAGCTTGGACTCTACAATGGCATCCACCTGGACAAATCCATAATAAAGAATGTAAATGAAAAAATAATAACTTTTTTCACAGAGATAAAAGTAACTAGAAGAGAAATTGTACCTTTAATGCTTTGAAATATGCATATTAGTTTGAGTGGCTATTGAACCACAATGATTAAATTGATAAATGGGTGATGAGAGAGTCATCTGCAAGGGAAAAGAGAGATGCAAGGTAAAATGAAGACTCATAATTTTTTTTAGCCATCAACTCATTGTATTTATAGGTGAAAATATGAAAATTATAAATTTGCAAGATTTTTCAAAAGCAAAGTTATTTATTTATTTAAGGTATTGCCATAATCAAATCATTATATTGATATTTCTAATCAAGTCATTATATTAATATTAATATTTCTAATTAATTTTATTCTTAATTAATTCATAACATTGATATTACTAAATTGCCCTTAAGTTTGAGTGGGAAAATGAAATAGGAGGATTTTGTTTATATATATATATATATATATATATATATATATATATATAGTCAAGGGTTCTGGTGCAGTTGGCAATGTTAGGTGCGGTTGCAAGGATGCCGTTCGTTTTTAATGAGGTAAAATATCCTGACCGTTGATCTCAAAGATTGAAATTCGCGTACTTTTTATTGTATTCGCGTACTAAGGGACAAATTAGTAATTTTGATTAAATTAACCTTCATCGCTGTTCTCTATCGTCGTTCGCATTGCCGTCGCCGTTATTTTTGTTTTTCAAAGAATCGCTCAGTTGTCTATTATTTCTCGGTCGTTTAGCATTACGATGTCCATCGTTTTTGAATCCAAATCTTTTTCCATTCTCTATTGTTATATAGTATTTATTTATCGTGGATCTACATTTTTTTTCTTCAGAAAATTGATCTAGTTTATTTGATTATGAAAATGGAGAACGTTAAGTTATATTTTTGAAGCACATTGTGTAATACATGTACGCATAGTAAGTGTTAGACGGACGGATGCTCATTATAGAGATATGAGACGCATAGTAAAGATATATGAGACGCATTTTAAAGAGATATTAGACGCACATTAAAGAGTTACGAGACGCAAATTAAAGAGATGTGTGACGCATATTAAAGAGATATGAGACGCATATTAAAGATATATGAGAAGCATATTAATGAGATTTGAGACGCATATTAAAGAGATATGAGACGCATATTAAAGAGTTATGAGAGAAATGACTTATTTTAATTGGTACTCAAACGATCAGAAATCAAGAACTGAGGTCCCGCACGTTGTACTTTAATAACTCGCACGTAATGGTGATTTTGAACGCACATTAATTTATTTGAATTTGTATTCTTTTTTTTATATTTGTTTTTAATAATTATTATTTTTCATGTTATTTTAGTATGCAAATGAACGCACATTAAGTTATGAACATAAGCAAGTTGTAATGTAATTTTTAATACCGAATATCAACACATATCAACCGTGGTTTAAAAAAAATGTTAAGATTTTGCATGTTTTTTTTATTTATTTCAACTATTTATTTATCACGAAAATGAACGCACATTAATGTTTTTAAAAAGCACGTTCAAGGCTAAGTGGACGCATATTATGAATATCAATTGTATGAATTAATAAGCTGATTTTTAATATGCGTCCATGCAAAAAACAAGATGCGTGAAAATGTATATTAATGTGTTTCAAAACCAAAGGAGTTTATATCAAGATGATGAACTAATGTAACGCAATAAAACCTTTAACAATCAAAATATTCACTATTTTTCGTATTTAATACCAGCCTTTTCCATGTTTTTTCCAGACAGTTCATTGATTTCAGCAGTTAAAATTGCTGTAATGTATTTGACCCTGAGGTCTGCAAGATATGATGGTTTAATTTCACTGCTGTCACTTTGAAAACCAGTCACTCCACCCCCCATGTATGTTTGCATGTGGCACATTGTAAATACACCACAATCATCTTTCTTCTCGGTATCACTCCATTGCATTAGCATTCTTTCAGGTGTAGTCTTTTTAAGTCTGTTTGCAGCACTGTATGAATCCCTTTGGTTCAAATATCTCACAAAGTAGTCTTTCTGCAAATAAATAGAAAAGCATTAAAAGAAATGGTATTTGACCATATTTGACTCCACTTCATAAAATGTTTTATAACGTGTTACTTAGTACTCACCAAAAGCAATGGTATTTGACCATATTTGGCAATACCAGCACCATCAGTAGAAGAGTTGTCAAGTATGTGTATGCATGTATGATAGACATCCATATCAATGCATATGACATATATTTGATCAGCTGCAATCACTGAGAAAAAGAACTGCATTTTGTACATTTTAGTTCGGAGAAATTATAAATACAAATGTAATGTAACTATGTAAAATTTAATTTACCAAACGAGAGTTTATAGGGTCACCAGTAGCAGTGTCAATGTCATGATTAACACTTTCTCGAAACTTTTCATACAGTTGATCAGTACTGTATCCGGGTGGTTTATACACAATCGAAAATGCCTACAAGAGTATGATAATCTTGTCAGCAATGCAGTATGTGCTCTAAGACATTTGTTAATGTGCATGAAATCGTAAATCAATAATAAAATAACTTACAACAGGTGTTGTTGAGAAAAAGAATCTTCTTTTGTTAGGATACTTAAAGGTGTAGATCTCCATGTTATTTAGAATTAAAGCCCAAGTGTACAAAACACCAACTTCCACATGTTCACCCTTCCTCAATGACCTCAACTCAATCATCAGTAAACGTTTGTCTCCATGTTTTAAAACAAATTCACACCTACAAAAATGTTCATATATGAAGTAAAAAAATCAATAAGTAAATAAATAAAAAAGCAAACTTTAATGGTACAATTAATATATGTGTGTCTTTCTACAAAAACACATGTACCTTAAGTTTTAACAAAAATTCACATTAAATAAACAAACAAGTAAATTAAGAACAAAACCCACACATCTTAGGAACAAGACTCACACACATTAAGCACAAAAATCATGCACATTAAGCACACAAATAATGCAATTTAATGTTTTAACAACTAACACAACAACTCGCACTAAGTAGACACTAACGCACATTAAGCATAAAACTCACGCACATTAGACATTAAGCACACACACATTAAGCATTATACAAACGCATATTAAGCAGAAATCTCAGGCACATTAAGTATAAGACTCACACATCTTAGGAACAAGACTCACACACCTTAATGACAAAGGTCATGCACATTAAGCACACAAATCATGCAATTTAAATTTTTAACAACTCATACAACAACTCGCACCAAGTAGACACTAATGCACATCCAACATAAAACTCACGCATATCAGGCATTACACACGCACATTAAGCATTACACAGATGCACATTAAGCAGAAATCTTAGGCACATTAAGTATAAAACTCACACACATTACTAACATCTAATAGCACACAGGAAACACTAGCCTGTTATGAAACTCATTTTATACATAGGTGTTAGTGTTTTTATATTCAAAAACCCCTTATTATAATTGACAATATTATTATGGCATACTAAGATAGGTTTAGAGTCTGTCCGGTTGGGTCTACAGATGGCTGATCAATCAGAAGCAACAACAGAAGAACTGACACTGAAGATCTGATTTAGGAAAGCTGTTTCCTTAAGAGGCTCACACGGTATTATCAACCCAGTATGGAAGGACGATCAGCGTATCTTCAAAGAAGGTAATAGACCTAATCTGCTAAGATTACATTCCTCTTTTATAGTCCTACCTTCTACAATCAAAGACATCTATGGAGAGTGTTTATTGAAGGATCTATAAGTACCAGTTCTTGAAGGGAACTAGGGTTACGCCGAATATAAGAAGAAACTCTCTCCAGCTACTATATGAAGCTATATCTTTGATTGTTATGCATCTTCTCAATACAATATGTTCACGGTGATTAAGATGATGAACTTGAGAAGAACTACTGTTGCTTAAACGAAAGGACACTGAGATCACATCGTTGTGGGAACAACGTTAAAGAGCTTCATTGAAGTGGACTGCATCAGAGTGGGCTCTCCAAGTGAAGGGACTTCATTGGACTTCTGAATGCATGGCTCTCCATCTTCAACAATCCACTAAACCTGTGTAGACTGGGTTTGTACCTTGTGTGGGGCACTTGGGTAAGATCATTGTATATCTACCTTTGTACATCGGATTATGATTTAGTGGATTGGACGCCTACGTGATCGTCCCCCAGACGTAGATACACACTGTATCGAACTGGGTAAACATTTTATGTCTTTGATTCTTGTGCTGATTCCTTATCATTAGTTTTTCTCCATGATCTATCTCTACTGATAGATAACCTATCTGAATCAATCAGTAATCTTAGTCAGTCAGATAATCCTATTAATCTCGTAATAGTTAAAGGAGGAAAAGCAAAATTACATGTGGTATCAGAGCTTTTAAGTCTACATAGTGACTTGATCCGACGGGGTGTTTTAGTTTTGCATTATTTCTGATTTTGTGCAAGTGCTTCTGTGTGTTCGTTGGCTGGTTGTTGTTTTCAGGATGAATGCGAGTATGAAACCACCTGAACTAGATGGTTACAACTACTCTTTCTGGAAGGCTCACATGGAGATATATCTTCAAGCACAAGGTACCAGGGTTTATCGCACTGTCCTAACTGGGTGGAGTCGCCCTACCACTCAGAATGCACAAGGAGTTGCTGAAGAAAAGCCCCTGGAGACTTGGACAGATGATGAGATGAATGCCTCTTATCTAAACAACAAAGCATTGAATTCTGTTGTTGGATCTCTGCATGAATCTGTGTTTACTCTTGTTACATGAGTAAAAGAGGCTAAACGTGTAACACCCCGTGTTACGATGTAACACCCCCATTTTTCAAAACCGAAATTTTCCTTTAATTCTTTTATCTTAATTTACAATTTTACAAAAATCATAGCAGAAGCATTAACTAACCAAAAGAAAAATGGGTGTTACCGCCACGCTCAGGTATTTTTCTTACACCCAAACGCTAAGGCTAAAAATTACCAAACAATCTAAACAATAATCCAATAACTAACTATTACAAACTTGATCTTTCTCATTGAAAATAATCTATCACTTTGATCAAACTTATGGCCAAGCTCTCTTTCTTCTTCATCCAAAATCATTTACCTGTATACATATAATTTTCAAGACATACAAAAATAACAAATAAAGTTAGCAACACTTTGCTAAGTAAAGTTTACTCCAGCCTGTAAAATAGTTTTTTATTTTTTTTAATACATAATAAACCATTCCAAAATATACGTGGATATATACTTTTCCAAAAAAATCAATTTTCGTTCATACACATGAGGATTAATATTTATATAGGGAGAAATAATCATCTCTTCAAAATCATTGGAATCTGAATCAAAACCTGTGTGCACACCCCCAATAGATTCCAAGCCACTGGGTAGTATATGATCCAAGTAGTCAGACTTCTTTCTGACTACCACGCAACCAATTTGGAAACTGGATCATAACCTATGTGATACACCCTCACGAGATTCCAAGCCCAATGAGTAGTAATTGATCCAAGTGAACAGTAACTCTCTTTTACTGAAACACCACACAATATTCTGGTTCCTCTAAAATAAACCATTTAAATACCTTTCTCCAAAAATAATTTTTTCCAAAATATATAATTTTCTACAAAATATTTTCCTCCAAAATATTGCTCGATCATATTTTTTTCTCCACATAATTTATCAAAATCATTTTTAATCCACGCACAGTACACATATATGAATTCCAATAATTATATATATGTTTGCAAAACATATGTACACATAGTACATAATAGTATATGTACAACTTACGACACTATATATATACTAAATAAATAGTTTCTTTATTATTATTATTATTATTATTATTATAAAACATTAATATACATACGACAACCAGAAAGACGTACAAAGCAAAATATACATGCATATTAACAAAATCATATATACAAATTACATTGCACACACGGATACTTATAATATCACAAAATACATACATCCTTATACGAAAATTTTATATTTTTATACCACATCAAATACATCACGAATATACCCAAATCATGATTTACAGGGCAAAAGTAAATTTTTGTGGACATAAACACTTACTTGAATTTTCTCTAAAAATCATCAAGGAAACTTCAAGCCTACACTTGCTCTTCTATAATATCATCACCCCTTGAACAACTTGATACTCTAATCTTTGTTGAAGAGAGCAATTTTTTTTTTTTTTTGTTAAAGTGAACGGCAAAGAGAGACCAAGAGAAGGGAGAAGAAGAAGAATTAATCCCTTTCTTTTTGTTAGAATAATTCGGCCAATTCAAGGAGAGAAAGAAGGAGATTAAATCATCCCATCATTATCTTTAATTATCTTTAATTAAATGAAATAATCAAATATGAAATGTAATTATTATAGGATTTGTAACAACTATTCACCATCATTATCCAATTTAATTTAATTTTATTAAATCCCTTTTAACCATAACATGTATAAACAAATATAGTCATTTTTCTCTTATGTTATGCGTTTTACATGCTTGTCTTTTAATTCACATACTAGTTACAAGTTAAGAAATTAAAAACAAATATAGACCACTTTAGGAAATTAACTTAACTTGCACGATCATAATAAGGGAAAATACTTCAAAAATTTCAAAACATGTTTTACAGAGAGTTTCGAAAAAAGATCAGATTACCTCTTCTGCCTCTTATCACTTTTTCCGTTCTTCAAAACATCTTTGATGTGTTCCCTCATCTTGTACACATCATTCTTAATACGTTCACAGAAGAATTCCTTGTTGAATTGTCCGACGAGGTAATTTTCATAAGCTTCTTTCAGAGTTGATCCCGGTATGACTCCAGCTTCAATCCATTCTATGCACTCATTGAAGCTTCTACCGTGACCAAGAGAATTTCCTGTGGTTCCAGTGAGTTTTTGTAACTCAAACCACATATCCATCTTCTTTCTCTTTCTCTGTTCTTCTTTATTCTTTTTGCTTACCCAGTGAGCTACTTCAACTGGGGATTGCTTCTTAATCATGGCAGGTGCATTCTCTTTGGTCCACACGATAGATGGTATATCGGTTTTTGAGCAATTGAACCAATCGTCAGATTTTCCTTTGGATGAACCTGCACCTAAACCAGAGTTAGAAAATTGAGCAAAACCTAACACACTTGGAGATGTTTGGCGTCCACGGCTTCGGCCTCAGCCACTTGGTGGTGTAGCTTGTGTTTGCCCAATAAAATACTCATGTTGTTGAGCTGCCATATGACTGAGATATTCTTCCCCCCTTTTGGCTTTATCAACAAGATAATTGAGAGTACGGGTATCTCGGTCTTGGTTGGCCATCACATGCTTGATTCCGTCATTGGCCACGTCAGAAGTATTCTGCAAGGTTTCCAACTTCTGAGTCATTAATGATAGCTCAACTTCAAGCTGGTTGATTCTTCGTTCTTGTTCTTGAATGGCCTTCAGTTGCCTGATATGTCTTTCATAATTTATCTTCTCAGCTTCTTCCTTCTCTTTCTTCAGGTTTTTGATCACTTCAATCAAACTGGCGGTGATATTGGCCTTCAAACGGTCTTCAGTTCTTTCAATCTTGGATTCCAAAGACACATGCTTTTCGAACATCTGTGTGAAATTTGACCTTGTGTTGTCAAATTCCTGCATTGCTAAGTGTCCTTGATCTCTCAAAGTAGCTCCGATCTTGTGGCAGATTGTATCACCGGATTCGGATACTTTCGCAAATAAAGTAGTCAAGAGATCGTCTTCATCTTCTTCAGGTCGATGATGTGCTGTCCAGTTCAGATTATGTAATGATCTGAGAAACTTCCTTCTTGAATCTGCTAGAACTGGAGTTTCTACAAGTTGTAGGCTTCTTCCCTCAGATGATTCGGCCATGGTGGTATTTTCTCGACAACTGGTTTCTTCTTCTCTTTCAGTGTTGACTTCCTCTTCTCCTTGATAATTATCAATATCTTGTGAGAAGCTAGGATTTGAAAGAATTGGTTGCTCAGACAAGGGTCTGTCTTTTAGTGGGGATTGGAAGACTGTAGTAGCTTTGACAGAGACATTTTGTACTGCCACTTCAATTAATTGTTCCCCCCCAATTAATTCTCTATTTTCAGTCTGAACTTCATCTATTACTGGTTCTCCCACCTCTTCTCTTATCTCATCTCCATCATCTGCTCTAACTTCTTCTCTGACCACGTCAACATCATCTCTGGCAGAGATATTCACTTCGGCTTGTGGACCATCAACATTACTCAAAATTTGGTCATTATCAATCTGTCTTTCGGCTTCAGTGACAGAAACATTTACCAAATTTAAATCACCAATCACAGCAGTAGATTGGTCATTAACATTTAACACGGGTGCACACACAGATATAATATCCACTTCATTCCTTTCTCTTAAAGCATCGAGCAGATTATCAGCAATATTAAGAGAAGGTTCACCTGGATTGTGATGAGTGTCCACAATTGACCTTTGCAGCGCAATCTGTAATTGAGCTTCATTGATCTTTTCCAATTGAGCCGGCGAGATTTGTGTCACATTTTCTTCGGCCACAGCTGCAACAGATTTGCCTCGTGCATTTTTCTCATCAAGTTTTAATCTGTAAACTTGATCAATGTTCATTCTGAGTGCCTCATGTATTGAATCTGTTCCGCACCATTCCAAAGCAAATTCTTCACTTCCTATCAATTCCGAAGTGGTCTTTTGGATGAATGAATGATATTTTTCAGTTCTCCAATTTATCCATTCTTGGACTCTGTACTTCTCGTTCAACAAATCTGGATCATCTCGGATGGTGTTGAACACTATCGGTCCGGCACTTGCTTCTCCTGTAGATTGGCTTGAAATTCTTCTTTGCAGCTCGTTGGAAACTCGCACTTCAACTCCTGCTAGTTCCATCCGTGTTGTGTCATTAATGGGTTCGGTTTGCAATCCCGGATGACATACATTCTGAGCTTCATTCTCGATTAACCCTTGAAAAGGTATAACTGCCATAGCTGTACTCGTGGCTTCTTGTTCTCTGATGGTCGGATTACTAGACCCCATAAAATTACTGGCAGTTGATGCGGCCCTGTTGCTTTTGATTTGGGATCCTCGTGATTGAGGTGTTTTTGTGCTTGCAGAAGTTCCTCCTTTGGATGCCTTTCTCTTCTGACTTTTCTTCCCATAATCTGCTGAATATTTCCAGAACAAATACCTATAGATTCCAACACTTTTGTGTTTTCTCAAAGGTATTTTCTTCTTCCTTAGAATTTCTCCAATGACAAGTCCATAGCCTACACCTTGAAGAAATTGATCTCCTTTGAGTGAACTTCCGTTTGGCTTTGCAGCGAGAATAAATCCTATTGTTTTTGTGAAAATGTAGTTCGCCCAATTGAACTTGATACCGCTCATGATTCCGTTCATCAAGCAGATATACGGAGCAGAGAATTTATTCAACGTTCCCAATTTATTGTCCAGAGCTTTGTAAATCACGTCCAACAGCATCTCATATTCAAGCTTCAAGAGATTCTTCTCATCGCATAAATCTGGTATTTCTGGTGCTTTTGGGCCTCGAATTTCATCCCAGAAATTTTGAAGATCATAATGATGAGTGTCCACAAGAGTTTGGGAATTTGTAAGGTTGAAACAACTTCTGATGTCTTCTTCTGAAATTTCAACTTGCGTTCCTCCAACAGTAGATAGAATTCGGCCACTGTTCACGTTTGCATAGAGATAGAATTCTACTACATCTTCTTCGAATGCTCCAGAATACTTGTAAGAGAGAAGATCATATAGTCCACAGTCTTTCAGGGCTTGTATGATTTTTTCCGGCTAGAACTTTGTCTTGTGCTCCATTCAAGAAGTATTCTTCATTGAGAACCATTCCTACCGTGAGTTGTTTCACAAGCATGGTCAAATCCTTGGATTGTTCTGTTTGCGCCATTGATTGATTCGGACGGATTGAGTCGGTTGGGAGAGAGATTTTGGCAATCTGAGATTTTTCTTTTGCTAGAGAAGATGAATAGTTTTGTATGGGAGCGGGTTTTAGAAGGTTTTTCCAGAGAGAGAGGGTATGGACGATTAAGTCCTTTGTGTAAGGGTTCAAAAAGTGACTCTTTAAGGATAGATGTGTCTTTTAAGTGAGGGTGGGTTAGGAGAGAGAAAAAGCAATCATTGCTTAGACAGCAGCATTTAATGCTCACAATTTTTAAGAAATCCTTTAAGCACGTAAGAGATTTCTGAAGAGACACATAAAGTGGAGATTGAGTAGGAGAGGAGGTTTAGGATTTGATTTTAAGAGGAGATTAGGTAGGAGATCAGGTTGGAGAATCGGTTTAGGATGTAGATTCTGCAACAAACAGGTTAGTCACTCACAAAATAATAAATAATATCACATAAAATATCTCCATCTTTCAGAAATTGAATTTTCTTTAAATAAAATAACCACCACACGATTTAGAATTAAATTAAAATGCTTTGGTGGTATCAAATGCCTTTTAGGATTTAGTTACCAAAAATAATTAGGAAACACACATTTACATATATATAAATATATATATATATATATATATATATATATATATATATATATATATACACACACACACACACACACACACGTTAATACATATATAAACAACACAAATTTTGGCAAATAATTAATTTTGTAACTTCTTCCCAAAAACAAATTTTAGAAACCAAAAAAAGAATTTGATACGAATTTTTTAAAACCTTTTCGTATGGTAAATTCCAAATCAAAACAAATAATAATTAAACACATATGACTCATGCAATTAACGTAACAATTATTTATCATGCCACAAATAATTTAAAAACAATTTAAGAACAAACAGGCATGTAAATAAAACATTCATAAAGACTAATACACATGTACGAAAATTTTACTTGCATTTCAAGCAACAATTTAAACAAACATGCGATTAACCTCAAAAATTTCGAAAATTGCGTATTTAACAAACAATTTTGCATGGCACATATACATACGTAAAACATCACATGCAAATATATAAACATATAGATAACACATATTGCAACATTATTCACGTAATTTTCAACTAAAAAACATGAACACACAATACTAAATAAATTAAATTGAGCTTGCGTATCAATTAAAAATATGGAAATTTAGTCCAGTGATACTTAGCTCAACTCGATCATTCCCAATTCGTGCCTTAACGTAGCATATCTCGTTTCGCATAAAGGCTTTGTGAGAATGTCTGCAACTTGGTTCTCCGTAGGGATATACTCGATTTTTAGATCTTTCTTTTCAACATGATCCCTTATGAAGTGATGTCGAATGTCGATGTGTTTGGTTCTTGAGTGAAGCACCGGATTGTGAGTAATTGCAATTGCACTAGTATTATCACAATAAATACTAACGTCATCACAATTTACTTCGTAATCTTTTAATTGTTGCTTCATCCATAATATTTGCGCACAACAACTTCCTGCAGCAATGTATTCGGCATCAGCGGTACTAGTTGCGATGGAATTTTGCTTTTTGCTAAACCGAGAAACAAGCCTTCCCCCCAAGAATTGGCATGTCCCGGAGGTGCTTTTTCTGTCTATTTTACAACCTGCAAAATCCGCATCTGAAAAACCCGTTAGAGTAAAATCTGTACCTTTAGGATACCATAATCCTACGTTGATTGTTCCTTTTAGATATCTTATGATCTTCTTCGTTGCGGTGAGGTGGCTTTCTTTTGGATTTGCTTGAAATCTTGCACACACTCCCACAGCATATGATATGTCTGGCTGGCTTGCAGTGAGGTATAGAAGTGAACCAATCATTCCTCTATATTTGGTTTGATCGACATCTTTTCCTTCTTCGTCCTTGTCTAGCCTCAATGACGTACTCATAGGAATTTTGATCGATGATTTCCCGTCAAGGCTAAACTTTTTGATCAAGTCGCGGGTGTACTTGGCTTGATTGATGAAAATTCCTTCTTTCATTTGTTTGACTTGTAAGCCCAAGAAGTAATTTAGTTCACCCATCATACTCATTTCAAATCTTTTCTGCATAAGCTTAGAAAATTTCTCACACAAAGAATTGTTAGTGCTTCCAAATATAATATCATCAACATATATTTGCACTAATAAAATATGTTCACCATCTTGAATTCTAAATAAAGTTTTGTCAACTTGGCATTTGGTGAATCCACAGCTTATCAAGAACATTGATAAGGTATCATACCAAGCTCTTGGTGCTTGTTTTAACCCATACAATGCCTTTTTAAGTTTGTAGACTTTGTCACCTTCGCCTTTTACCTCAAAACCTGGGGGTTGTTCGGCATAAACTTCTTCTTCAAGTAATCCGTTCAAGAATGCGCTCTTGACGTCCATTTGGTAGATGGTGAAGTCCTTGTGTGCGGCATAAGCTAGGAAAATTCTTATTGCTTCAAGTCTTGCTACGGGTGCAAAGGTTTCATCAAAATCTATTCCTTCTTCTTGCGAATATCCCTTTGCAACGAGCCTTGCTTTATTCCTAACAATTACGCCGTCTTCGTTGGCTTTGTTCCGGAAGACCCATTTTGTTCCTACAACACTATGATCACATGGTCTTGGAACAAGTTCCCAAACGTCATTCCTTTTGAATTGATCAATCTCCTCTTGCATGGTGTCAATCCAACTTGGATCATTTAAAGCTTCGTCCACTTCTTTCGGTTCAATTTGAGATAAATAGCACGTGAACAATGCTTCCATGGTTGAGGATCTTGTCTTCACGCCATCGCGTACATTTCCAATGACTAAATCTGGAGGGTGATTTTTGAGCCATCTCAAATCTGGTTCAAATGGGTGCATGATACTGGATGGGTTTGCTGGTTGAGAATTGGAGTGCACTGTTCGAATTTCAGCATTAATTCCTTGGTCTCCAATTTGATTTTCAACCTCATCTCTAATTGGTTCTCCAACTGGATCTCCAACCTCTTCTCTAATTGGATCTCCAATTGGATCTCCCACCTCATCTCTATTAATATTATAAGTAATTGTGCCACTTGCACTTTCTGGATGAGAGATGGGATTTTCTAGAGAATTGGTTTCCAGCTCATCTAAACCCTGCAAAACATCTTCACACGTATCATTAATATCACCAAAATCAATTTGACACCTGTTACCATTTTGCATGTCATCCACGTCCAGTGTCACATTATTGACGTGCGATTTTTCGTCAAACACCACGTGTATAGACTCTTCAACCACCATTGTTCTTTTGTTTAATATTCTGAAAGCTTTGCTGGTAGTCGAATATCCTAGAAAAATTCCTTCATCTGCACGCTCATCAAAAGCTTTTAGATGCAATTTATCATTAATATGAATAAAACATTTGCATCCAAAAATATGAAAATAATTAATATTTGGTTTTCTCCCTTTGTATAATTCATATGGCGTCTTCTTGTACTGCTTGTGAATCATGCTTCTACTTTGTGTGTAGCAAGCAGTGTTGATAGCTTCCGCCCAATATCTTTTCGGGAGACCGGATGCACTAATCATCACTCGTGCGGCTTCTTTAAGCGTCCGGTTTCTTCTTTCGGCTACGCCATTTTGTTGCGGCGTCCTTGCGACAGATAGTTGATGAGAAATTCCTTGTACATCTCAAAATGATTGAATCATGCTATTCACGAACTCGGTTGCACGATCGGTTCGGATTCTTGATATTTTCATATCCTTCTCATTTTGTAGTTGCTTCAACAGCTTTGGTAGCACTTGCTCAACCTCGCTTTTCTTCTTGATAAATACAGTCCAAGTGTACCTGGAAAAATCATCAACAAAAACAAGAGTATATTTCTTACCACTCACACTTGTTGGATCGACCGGTCCAAACAAGTCCATGTGTAGTAAGCTTAGCGGTCTTGATGTTGACTCTTGCGTCTTTGATTTGAATGACGATTTAATTTGTTTTCCACGTTGGCATGCGTCGCACACTTGGTCCTTCTTGAAGACAATATTTGGTAAACCTTCAACAAGATCTTTCTTTGCAAGTTGATTGATTGTCTTGAAGTTTAGATGGTTGAGCTTCCTATGCCATTCCCAATTTTCTTCATTCGAATTTCTGGCCATTAAGCATACTGACTCTTTGCTTGAGCTCCAATCAACAACGTACATATTTTTCTTCCTTGCTCCAGCGAGTACTACTTCCTTTGTTGCTTCATTTTTGATTAGGCACTTATCTTTGGAGAATTCCACAAGATAGCCTTTATCACAAAATTGACTAGTACTCAGCAAGTTGAACTTCAATCCTTCTACGTACGATACATCTTCAATTTTTATTCCATTTCTTTCAATCGTAGCAACTCCTTTGGTTATTCCATAATTTTGATTTCCTCCAAAAATCACTTTTGGTCCATCGATTTTCTTCAAATTCACTAGGTATGATTTATTTCTCGTCATGTGGCGGGAGCAGCCACTATCGATGTACCAAACATCCTACAAAAAAGATTAAGTATTTTTAGGTACCCATTCTTGTTTGGTTCCTTTGTTGTTAGTGATTTTTGGTAACCAAACCCACTTAGATCTTATTGAATTAAGATAAGGTGGTTTGTAACCATTTGAGACTTGATAATCATAATTAACTCTAGAAAATATTTTTGGTGCCAGATTTTGAAAATTATTTTTATGCTTTGGCACCAGGGAAGAGGATTGTTGTTTTGGTCTATAAAAAGCATTAAAACAAGGTTTGTACAACCAATCCTTTTGAGTGGGATAAAGTCTCCCAGCTTTATTTCAAGAAAAGCTTCCCTCTTATCTATGAAATCTTTTTGCACTTAACTCATTGGCATATCTTTTGTACTTATTGAACCTTTGTTGCTTAGCCGTGATATTAACGTGGTTCGGCCTAGCAATATTCATTTTTCCATTTGATTGATAGCCAAGTCCTCGTTTCATTGTGCTATCCTGACTTTTCACAAATTTTACTACTTGCACTTTATTATTTTAAGTAGCAGTAAGATTAGTCAGTTTTGGAGGGGTTTGAGAACATGTGGAGTCATAACCAATTCCGGTCTTATCTCGTTATGGCTTTTGCATGTTTACCATTTTATCCATTATTTTGGACGAATTAGTAAACGTAGCAATGGTAGCTCTTAGATTATGTTCTCTAACCTCTCTAGCTTTACACTCTTCTTGAAGACAAATATTTTTACTCTTCAAGTTACTCACTTCAAGTAAAGCATCTTGCAATTTTTTATTCATCTCTTCTTTTTCAAGAATTAGAATATTATTGCGCTCCTTGAGTTGAGAATGAGTGGCTAAGATCTCTTGCCAATCTCGCATTAGATTGTCAATAGATTCACGAGAAAAGGAAGAACTAACTGAAGTAAAAGAACTAGATGTTACCTCATCTTCCTCTGCTCCAAGATCCATTAGACAATCTTCACTCATCTCATTTGATTTGCATACTAGCGCCGTATCGTTATCCGAGCTTGAGCTTTCGTCACTTGACGATTCATCGGATTCATCTTCTTCATTCGGCTCATTGCTTAGTAGCGCCTTTCTTTTGTCACGTTTGAATCTTCGATCTTTGTTATCGAATTTATTCGGTGTAGATTCAAAGTTTTTGCCTTGATATTTGCTAACGATCGGATGCGGACAATTTATTTTAAAATGTCCGGGTTTGCGGCAGTTGTAGCATAGATCGTTCATTTCATCAACTTTTTCTTCATTCGGCTTCCATGCGGCATTTTGATTTCCACGACAGAAATTTTGATTTCTTCGTGATGAATATTTGTTGTCTCCTTTTCGCATGAATTTCCTGAATTTCTTAACAAAGAAGGCAAACTGTTCATCAGTCATAAAATCATTATTTTCTACTAACCTGGAGGTTGACGGTTGTTCGGCCAATAAAGCTGGATTTTGAACTTCATAATCTTCATCATTTTTGGCCTTCATTTCAAACTCATATGCTTTGAGATCACTAAATAATTTGTCGGTTGACAACGTTCTTAGATCTCGGTGATCTCGCATAGCCGTAACCTTCATGTCCCATGCGGATGGTAAGCCTCGTAGAATTTTGAGATTAATTTCTTTTTGGCTAATCTCTTTGCCAAGATCATTAATCTCTCCAAGAATTTTAATCATTTTTGCTTCCATATCAACAATGCTTTCACTTGATAGCATCTTAAAATCATCAAACTTCTTCATGGCTATCGTGAGCTTGTTGTCTTTCTCTTGTTCATCGCCTTCACCGATCTTGATGAGTGTATCCCAAATTTCCTTCGCGGTTGTGCATTTTCGAATTTTTGGGAATATTGTATCATCAACGGTTTTGAATAGAATATCTTTGGAAATGTTGTCAAGATTATTTCTTTTTCTATCGTCGGATGACCATTCCGGTTTCGGCTTTGGTACATATTGTTGAGCATCTGGTGATAGAAGAAATGTCGTGTTGACTTTCAATATTTCTATCGGTCCATTAGAAATGACTTCCCACATTTCATCGTGTAAGGCCGATAAATGAACCTGCATACGAACTTTCTAATCATCAAATTTATCAAGTGAGAATAATAAATTTTGAGCTAAATCCTTATTCATTTTCACGTGGGAAAAGAATAATATAATCCAATCACACACTGGTAAAATGGATCTGCCTAGCAGTTAGAAACAAGCTAACTCAGATAGGCTACAGGCTCTGATACCAATTGTTGGTCCCAATGGGTGTGGTAAAAGTCTAGAGGGGGGGGGGGGGGTGAATAGACTTTTAAACTTTTCGCGAATGCAACAATTGCTAAGGCGACAGAGATATCAAAACTCTTAACTAAATTGTTAGAGTCTTGTACGCAGCGGAATAATTAAAGTGTGTGTGATGATTGTGTCAAGTATATCAACGTGATAAGCAGTAAGTAAATAAAGCAGTAAATGACACAAGGCAATTTATAGTGGTTCGCGAGGTGATGTAATCCTCCTACTCCACTTGCTATTTTCTCCAAGAGCTAATTCACTATATCCACCACTTCTTGGTTCCAAGATACAATGAATTTCCGTGATCTAGTGCTTTGATCACTAAGCTCACACTAATCACGCCCAGTGCCTCCGACACTGCTGCTTCGGATTTCACAGCTCCGTGCTACTTTCCCCCCGTCTTCCACGATCCGGTCGACATATCCCGTGATCTGGTGCTTTGATCACCAAGCCCGCACTAATCAAGCCCAGTGTTATCCAACACTGCTATCTCACTTGTTTGTAGAAAAACAAGTTTCACTGGCTTCCAACTTCTGAGACTTCTTGAATAGATCTTCAATGTGCAGCAAGTCTCTCAATGATGAAGAATTAAACACTCTTGAATATTTTCTCTTTGAGCTCTCTGAGTGTTTATCTCACTTGAATATTTTCTCACTTGAGTATAGCACTTGTTCATATATGCAGTTCGTTGCTTGTGTTGGAAGTGCTCTGCATCTGCTTCATTCTTCATCCTTTTATAGCTGGTTTTGAGAAGTTGTCCGTTGGAAAAAGACAATCTCAAATTTGAATTGTAGATCTTCAAATTTGAATTCCAAATCTCGGATTTGAATTCTTGTAGCCTTTTGCAGAAGATCTGTAGCTTTTTCAGAGGATCATATTAAAAATAATATCTCTCTGTATTTCGGTCGTTGCTCTGTATGTAGTCCATGTGAAGAGATTTAAAATATTTCTGCTGTAGATCTTATCTTCACGTGAAGGCTCTTTAAAATAATCTGATGTAGATCTTGCCTTCTTGAATTTCCATCTTCTGTGTATTTTATTCTTCTCTGTAAGTTGGCTACTGATGACGTATTTTCGGCCATTGAGATGTCTGGGTCTCATTTTGATGGTGAGATTTCAATCCTTGATTGAAACTTAATCTCTAACTTCAGCTCTTACTATTTATAGCTTTGGAACCTCAGCTCCAACTTCAGCTCTTGCTATTTATATCTGCTCTTACTATTTATGGCTTTGGAACCTTAGCTCCAACCTCTGCTCTTACTTCATCTCTTGCTTCTTGCTTCATATTGACTTGACTTATGAAGACTTGACTTTGCAAACCGCATCTCTTACTTCATCTCCAATTATTTAATTGATTATTCGAAACTGATTGACTTGACTTATGAAGACTTGACTTTGCAAACCGCATCTCTTACTTCATCTCCAATTATTTAATTGATTATCGAAACTGATTGACTTGACTTATGAAGACTTGACTTTGCAAACCGCATCTCTTACTTCATCTCCAATTATTTAATTGATTATTCGAAACTGATTTTGGAACCCTCTGCTCTTACTAATCTTGAAACCTCAGCTCCAACTTCTATTTCCAAATTACTAATCTTGAAACCTCAGCTCCAACTTCTATTTCCAAACCTCTTTGGAAACCTCTGCTCTTACTTCATCTCCTTTTAGTTTCGAATTTCCTAACCTCAGCTCCTACTTCATCTCTTGGAACTGATTTAAGGCTTCTTTATAAAATTGTAAAGAGTGAGTTTTGAACCTGAGACCTTACAGTTTCCACATCAAGCTTCCATCCATCTCAGCTGTACGGATTATTAGTAAATATTGCATTCCTCTTGATGTACTTCTTTCTTTCCATAGATGCTTGAGCTTCAAGGTAACTTCATGAAATTTGCGGTTGCTTCTCATTTTCTTCCATATGAGATTCATCAATATGACTTTCATCTTGAGTTGGGCGTGTGGGCTATTATGTATACATATCATACGCATACATCTTCTTCTTTGTATTTTTCCCTTTTCTTCATATTTGTTAATTTTCCTTTTGTGGTCTATGACACGGCTAGACTTAACAAATAAAATTGGGGATTCTAAAATACAATTTGGCATATCAAAATCTATTACAATTATTCCTAACACTCAGTCTGTGATGGAGTCAGTAAATGTGATTATAGATGACAATCCAGAAGAATCAGTGGATTCAACAGTGACAGAGACTTCTCTAAAGGATCCTGCTGAAAATAACAACAGTCAGCCCAAACCACAAGAACTGTCTGATGAAGATCAAGAAAGTTCAGAACAGGAGATAGACCTCATAAATGAGGTAGGTAAAGACAAACCCACCAGAACTCAGAAAACTCATCCATCAGACAACATTATTGGGGATCTATCTGATGGAATGAAAACCAGAAGCAGAATCAGAAATAATCTGACAGAAGTATCTGGGTCTGCGTGCTACACCTCAAAGATAGAACCCAAAAATGTCAAAGAAGCGTTACAGGATGATCTGTGGATCAAGGCAATGCAGGAGGAGCTACATCAGTTTGAGCGGAATCATGTCTGGAATCTAGTCCCAAGACCTGACGGAGTCAACGTTATTGGAACTGTAACACCCCCCCCCCCCCAAACATACGACTTATAGACAAGTCTTAACACCTGCAGATCAAGCACAAAACTAGCACAGCGGAAGATAAAAGATAACTTGGATATAAGAAATCCAAAATCCGGGGTGTAAAACCACGTATACCACACTTGGCATACGCTACGGCGACAATCTGCAAGCGTAACTACAATCCCAAAACAACAACATACTACAACCAGTCTAAAACATGGGCACGCAGGTCACAAAACACTGTCTAAAGTAAACAGTTGCTACTCTACCGGCTCTAGACATCGCGCTCAACACCTGAAAGATACAAAGATAAACATCGGGGCGACGCCCGGTCAGCGAAAGATGCTGGTAACCCACCAATACCGTTAAGTATCATAAATAGGTAGATATATAATATGAAAACCATTTTCGAAACGGAATACATATATATAAGTTAAAAACCAAGATCAAAAGACAACGTAAGACTCACCACTCACAATGACAACACCGGGAACACATCCCAACCACAAAGGACAACCACAGACAACGATAAAGACTCACGCAATGGCAACACATGCCAAAACACACAAACCTCCGTGACTACACACGTCACGAGAGAAGACAACTCACCACACACCGGCTTCACAAGCCCTCGTGACATCACCCATCACGAGTTGATATGCCTTCCTTTTGCCATGTTCCAACCTTATGGCTACCCCCATCCTTGTACCTTCTATGCCACCCATTACCTCCGGAAAGCCCCTGTACAGCCAAGTCCAACCTTGTTCCTCCAGGACCGTCGTACCCCACCTATAACCACCAACGAAAACCCACCAATTTTGTGGCACACGGGCCCGGATAACACAATGTTATCACCCCAAAATTTTGTGGCACACAGGCACGTGGACTCTGCCACCTCCATGAATTCACGTCACGGCCACCACGAGGACCGCTGCAATACCTTGGTGACTAGCGTCCCACACCACTAATCGTGCAATCCAGGTAGAGCCACACACGCACCACCACTCTCTCGAAACAATCAACGGATTGCAAGAAAAGGTACGAAACATACTCACAAGAGAAGGGTCACCACCCAACAACACAACGACGCTAGCATTAGAATAATAACTAGCAAGCTCAACAAAGAGGAAACTCAAGATAGTTCCGAGGAACTCACAAGACACCACACGGTTCAAACCAAAAGATCATAAAGATCCAACCTTTAACAAAAAGACAACTAAGAAGGAACCAAAAAGACTAGACAAGCTTAGATCTTACCCTTCTAGATGCCAAAATAGAGGAAAGATTGAATCTTGGAAGCAAAACTTGGAATCTTGACAGAGGTTTCTTTTGGCTTGAAGAACAAGCTACTCTTGTTTTCTAGAGAGAAGATGGAGATATTTTCTAGGGAATGTAAGGGATGAAATGAAGTAGTCTTTTAGGTTTAGGATACAAAGAACTAGCTCATGGTGAAAAGACAAGGTTACCCTTACTAACTCTCAAAAAGTGTAAGGAACAAGGGAACTACTCTCAAAGCACAAGGTACAACACCACTTAAAGATTGACTAGTCAAATTCTAGTCCTTGAGTATAAAAAATCAGGATTTTAGGAAACAATTCCTCAAAAGAAATAGAATTTATTACTAAATTAATTCATGGTTTGGAATGTGGATTTTTGGGGTGTCACAGGAACGAAGTGGATCTTTAAAAATAAAACTGATGAAGCTGGAAATATTGCCAGAAACAAAGCTCGGTTAGTGGCTCAGGGTTATACTCAGATTGAAGGGATTGACTATGACGAGACTTTTGCTCCTGTAGCTAGACTCGAGTCAATCAGGATATTGTTAGCTGTCGCATGTATTTTGGGGTTCAACTTATTTCAGATGGATGTCAAGACAGCTTTTCTGAATGGATATCTCCACGAAGACATCTATGTGGCTCAACCTAAAGGCTTCGAAGACCCAGAACATCCTTCATATGTTTATAAACTTCAAAAAGCTATCTATGGCCTTAAACAAGCCCCACGTGCATGGTATGAACGACTGACACAGTATCTGCTCCAACATGGATATAAACGGGGAAGTGTTGATAAAACTCTGTTTGTAAAAACTACTGGAAATCATGTAACCATAGCCCAAATCTATGTGGATGACATTGTGTTTGGATCAACCTTGCAGAAATATACAGATGAGCTGGTAAAAGTGATGGAGGAAGAGTTTGAAATGTCCATGGTTGGTCAATTGACTTACTTCCTAGGTCTACAGGTTAAGCAAAGTTTGGAAGGATACTTTATTTCACAGGAGAAGTACGCTAAGAATCTTGTCAAAAAATTTGATTTGGAATCATGCAAATCATCCAGAACACCTATTTCCACCTCTACAAAAGTATCAAAAGATGAATCTAGTGTATCAGTGGATAACACAGTTTATCGTAGCCTGATAGGCACTCTGCTGTATCTAACAGCCAGTCGACCAGACATAATGTTCAATGTTGGAATTTGTGCAAGGTATCAATCGGATCCAAAGGAATCTCATCTGATAGCTGCAAAACGCATCCTGAAATATGTTAAAGGAACTATACAGTATGTCCTCTGGTACTCCAATGACAGTGAACTGAATCTGGTAGCATACTGTGATGCTGATTGGGCAGGAAATATTGATGATCGAAAAAGTACTTCTGGGGGATGTTTCTTTTTTGGTAAAAACTTAGTATCATGGCTCAGCAAGAAACAGAATTCAATATCTCTAAGCACTGCAGAGGCAGAATACATAGCAGCAGCTAGTTGCTGTACTCAGTTGGTATGGATGAAACAGATGTTTCTGGATTATGGTCTTACACAAGGAACAATGACACTCTTTTGTGACAATGTCAGTGCTATTAACATCTCCAAGAATCCTATTCAACATTCCAGAACGAAGCATATTGACATCAGGCATCACTACATTAGAGACCTGGTTGAATCCAAGGAAATTGAGTTGGAATACATTCAGACTGACAAACAACTAGCGGACATTCTGACTAAACCACTGCATGCTAATCGTTTTGAAATTCTCAGATCTGCTCTGGGAATTTTCAAAATCCAAATTTCCTTGGGATTTGTTTCCTTCCTAAAAAGAAGCTATACCGTTGTGTCAATCAATCACGTCTGCATGGTATTTGACAAGCCGCATTGACTAGGGTTCATTATTCTTAAGGCTGTTTATTACTGGGTCAAGAAGAAAGAAATCATCTCTACTCCATCTCTCTATTACTCTTGTATATCTGCTCTCAGAGATTTTTCCTTCTCCTTACGCATAATCTTCTATGGCGGATCCCATGAGAAACATTATCATCAAACTCGGAAGGAAGGTACATTCTCCGGCGACAGCCCTGAAACATATTCAGACGCTTCTACAGTTGGCTATGAAGAAGAAGCTCAAGCTTGATCCTCTGCTACGAGACGAGATTCTGGTGACTGTTATGTCTAACTACCCAGAATTTTATGCTGAATGGTCGGCAAATGATTTGACTGAACTACTTGTGATGGTTGCCGAAGCCAATGATGAAGTCTCTCCAGTATCTATTCCAGAACCCGCTGATGGAAATCGGGCCGGGGCATTCCTCCAATTCTTTGCTCAGCATGCCCTAGAATCTGATGAAGTAGCTCGACAACGAGAGGAGTCCCAAGCTCTGTATCTCGAAGCTGCTCAGAGAGAAGCGACACAAAGACAGGAGATTCTTCGACAACGGGTAAATGATTCTGAAACCACTATTGAAATTTCTCCTGATAGACCTGTTGATTCTTCTATTCCATCGTCTGTGTCTGTTATGCCTGAAAATCTATCTGCTTTGGACTCCGAGAAGTCCCCTGTGAATGTTGATCCCCTATCTTTGCCTGTGATTGATTTTGCTTGTGAAAAACTGATGTGTTGCATGTGTCTGTTGAGAAAACAAAGTCCTCTGATGAGCCAAATCCACTAAGTCTAGTTGTTTATGCTTCTGAGAATATTGCTCTGCCTCTGTTTAAGACTATTAATATCTCTAAAGAATCTTGCTCTGCTGTTGATCCTCCTGTCTTACCTGAATCTGTTGAAACTGTTGATTTATCAAGTCCCCACAAGTCTGAGAAAATAGGTGGAATCCCTGTTTACACTGCAACATCTTTAGGAGAGAGCCTAGAACATGTGCGGCATTTTGCTGGGCTACCAGCTGCTTCAATCCCTCAACCTTATCGAGTGATTCATCCTTCAGAATCCTCCAGCGAAGATGATAAGATACTGGTTGAGGTGTATGGATCCCAAGCATCTTCATCTGCTGCTCCTACTGTTGAGGCAACTGCTCATCCTGACTCCACGAAATTCAGAATTCGAGAGATATCGAATTTTGTTGGGAGCTCATCTGCAAATGTTTCTGATTCTAGCCACTCTGTGACTCCAGTCCAATCCCCAACTAGAGAAACAAGACGGACAAAAAGGAAGAATGTTCCAGCAAAGGTTGTTGTTGAAACCAGTGGTGATAATGCTGATGTGGATCAGCCTGCGAAGAAGAGAAAGTCGAGTGAGACTGTTAAGCCTAAAGGAGACCCACCTATCCATCAAGTGTTCAAGACTCTGCGTTCATCTGTTAAGCAACAAGGACCTACTGCTGCTTAAGCTACATTTGCACCAGCCTCGTCTGTCAGAAAAGGGAAACCGTCCACAAGGTCAAGAGGTCAAAGTGTAACTCCGGAGGTTCCACCTATTGAAGGAATTGACACAATTGTTTACAAACCTCAGTTTGTATCCCCTGCTGCACAGACCAAATGGGCCACTATGGTCAGAAGGGAGCTTATTGTTCAAAGAACTGTGGATGAGAATCAACTGAACTCCGTTTGTGACATTCTGCCCTTGCTGAATGAAGTTGGTCTTTTGAAAACTGTTACAGATGTTTGTCCTTACTCCAAGCTACTCACATATGAATTCTATTGCAATCTCATTGATGAGATTGACAGTCTCACAAGGCCACGACCGATGCAGATCTTCATCAAAGGGAAGTGGTATGCTTTTGGGCCAGATGTGATAAATAAGTACTATGACTTGCCTGCAGTGCGAATTTTTGTGTTTGTGTGTTTGAAGTACCTTCTGGCCCTAGCTGGGCGATATGTTTGGATGTTGTTTTTGATCTTAGACTGCTTTGGAACCTATGTTTTTTTGTTGTTTTATTCTACGTAATCAGATCGGACATGGGTTGCTTCTTTTCAATAACCTATCTTAGTTCTTTTTATATAGTTGAGTTGTTTTGCCAAATAATAGCCAAAGGGGGAGTTTGTTAATGTTTTTATGTTCAAAAACCCCATATTATAATTGGCAATATTATTATGGCATACTAAGATAGGTTTAGAGTCTGTCCGGTTGGGTCTACAGATGGCTGATCAATCAGAAGAACAACAGAAGAACTGACACTGAAGATCTGATTTAGGAAAGCTGTTTCATTAAGAGGTTCACGCGGTATTATCAGCCCAGTATGGAAAGACGATCAACGTATCTTTAAAGAAGGTAATGGACCTAATCTGCTAAGATTACATTCCTCTTTTATAGTCCTACCTTCTACAATCAAAGACATCTATGGAGAGTGTTTATTGAAGGATCTATAAGTACCAGTTCTTGAAGGGAGCTAGGGTTACGCCGAATATAAGAAGAAACTCTCTCCAGCTACTATATGAAGCTATATCTTTGATTGTTATGCATCTTCTCAATACAATATGTTCACGGTGATTAAGATGATGAACTTGAGAAGAACTACTGCTGCTTAAACGAAAGGACACTGAGATCACATCGTTGTGGGAACAACGTTAAAGAGCATCATTGAATTGGACTGCATCAGAGTGGGCTCTCCAAGTGAAGGGACTTCATTGGACTTCTGAATGCATGACTCTCCATCTTCAACAATCCACTAAACTTGTGTAGACTGGGTTTGTACCTTGTGTGGGGCACTTGGGTAAGATCATTGTATATCTACCTTTGTATGTTGGATTATGATTTAGTGGATTAGACGCCTACGTGATCGTCCCCAAGACGTAGATACACACTGTATCGAACTGGGTAAACATTCTGTGTCTTTGATTCTTGTGCTGATTCCTTATCATTAGTTTTTCTCCATGATCTATCTCTACCGATAGATAACCTATCTGAATCAATCAGTAATCTCAGTCAGTCAGATAATCCTATTAATCTCGTAATAGTTAAAGTAGGAAAAGCAAAATTACAATATGAATTTCAAATGTAACTTACTTATTCGTATTATTGGTGGTATAAACCCAGTTGTTGAGCATGATTTCATTCGGAGTGTGCGGTGCAGTGAAGTTCAGTTTCATTGTAAAGCAAGGAGAGTCCATTGCATATATCATTTTGCTTTGCACATAGTGTCTCTGTAGTCTACCCTCAACAGGTGTTGCTGTTTCCTTTGCAGCTTCTTTAACACTTGTCTTGTTTGTATTCTGATTCTTATGTGTTTCAAATTTTTTAGCAAGAACATGTTTTTCAACATGGACTTTATTTGTACTGTCAGCATGGTGTTCTTCGTCACGAGACTTAACCTTGTCATTTTTGTTCCCATTCGAAGTAGTCTGCTGAAGATCATCAACAACGTAGCAAGCAGCAATATTTAAAACCTCATCTGAAATACTTGTTTTTGTCTGTGCTTCCCTTGGATTGGAAGTGGCAACGGGGGTCACTGTAGCACTATCAGCATTGCTGCAAGTGGGGTTTGGTGTTGGTGTTTTTAAAAGGTTGAAACTGGGAAATTCAAACAGCTGTTCTTCCAAATATTCTTTCCTTTTTTTTTTTGTATTACAAGGTCATTTGCAATATATGTTTGTGGATCGCCCCAAAAGGAGTCTTGGCTGCTAAATGCTTCTCGCTCTTCCTGGGAGAGACATGATTGCACGCATTGAACCACAGGACTGAGTGCCTTTATAGCCATTGAATGCAGGTTTTCACATTCTCATTGTTTTCAAACATGGCTAGTTAATTTTTTGAGTAGCCAATCAGGTTTACCATCTCATCAGAAAACCTTTGCAGAGACTGTGCATAACAAGTGCAGAATTCCTATTGTAAGAATTAATGTGCGTACGATTATGACATAATGTGCGTGGAATATGATCTTTAACTTCCACGCACATCTATTATTGTGTGTGTGATGGTAAAACATAATGTGCTTTACAATTATACAGTAATATTGTGACACCCCAAAAATCCAAATTCAATTCATGGATTAATTGAGTAATTAATCCTATTTCAATTGGTGAATTAATTCCTAAAATCCTGAAATTCAATACTAGGGGACTAGTATTTGACTAGTCAATCCCAAAGTCAAAGTTTTACCTTGAGCTTTGAAGGGAGTTCCCTTGTCCCTTACACTTCCTAATGATAGTAAGGGCATCATAGACCTTTCACATGGTGTTAGTATTGTAACCTAACCGAGTAGACATCTTCATTCTATCCCTTACACTTTCTAAAAATCTAGCTCTACCTTCTCTCTAAAAAGGTGAGTAGCTTTTCTTCCAAGCCAAGTTGGGACCTTGCCAAGACTTCAAGAGTTGCTTACTAGATTCAAACTTTCTTGTATTTGGGCATCTAGGAGGGTAAGATCTGAGTTCATCTTGTGTTTTTGGTTTCATCTTAGGTGTCTTTTCTTAAAAGTAGGATCTTTATGATCTTTTGGTTTGATCTTGAAGTGGGTTTCGAAGGTGAGCCTTGAGAAGAGCTTGTTAAGGTGTAAAGTGACTTCTTTAGTCTACAAGAGGTAACCCATGCTCTACAAAATCTATATTGCTTACCTATATGTGATTTCTTGGATTCTACTTGTGTTTTGCTATGAAATGTGAGTGTTTATGCATTTGTCTTGTGAAAATGCATATCTAGAGCTTGCGTTTAGGGTTCTTTTGTGCCATTGCTTGGCATTTCCTTTGATTCAAGTCATTTTGTTGTATTGGGTGAGATTTGGTATGTTTTGGACTTGAATTTGTGTTTGGAGATGAATTTCACGAAGTATGGTGTTGTGGTACAGGTTGTACCCGCGGGCGGAACGACGGGTAGGAGGCCCACCCGCCGCCCACCTGCGGGGTACACTTCATGTGCGGGCTATACCCGCGGGCGGAACCGCGGGTAGAGGCCAACCCGTGGGTACATGTGTGGTGATTTTTTGGGATTTGTTCCCCGTGATTCTTTTGGCTCGGTATTTGGTCTTTGAACTTCCCAATGTTCTTTTGTGGAACTATTTGAGTGTCTTCTTGATGTTTCGTATGTCTAGAACTATATGGTAGGTATCCATGTAGGTTTTGGTGTCTTGAATCGTGCTAAGTGTTCAACATTTTGTTTTGTTGAACTGTGATGAGTCTTCTGTGTTCCTCGGAACTACCTTTGGTTTAACTATTTGATAAGCATGCTAGTTTGGTGTCTAAATGCTAGCGTGTATGTTGTTTGTACCTTCCGATTGGTTGATGATAACTTGTGTTATTCATCGTTGTTGTCGTTGGGTTGTGACCCATTCCTTGATTGAGTATGTTTCATACCCTCATTGTGATCCGTTGATTGATTCTTGTTGAGGTGTGATGCGTGTGTGCCTTTACCTGGATTGCACGATTAGTGGTATGGGACACTAGCCACCAAGGTATTGCAGCGGTCCTCATGGTGGTCGTGACGTGATTATGGAGCTGTGGCCTTTGTGTAAGGTTCACGTGTTTATTACTGGGATATCATGTGTTATCCAGGGTATGTGTTGCCATGTGTTTGTACGGTACCCTCGTGTACTATGAAATCGGTGGCTTTGTTGGAGGGATTGTTAGAGGGGGAACGACGGTTCCCGGGGGAATAAGGTTGGACTTGGTGTATAGGGGTCCTAGAGGTAAAGGTTGGAACTAGATATAAGGTTGGGGGTAGCCATAAGGTTGGAACAGGGCATAAGGAAGGTATATCATGTAACACCCCGTGTTACGACCCCTAAAACCAATTAATTAATTAACCAATAGCCCAAGAGAAAGAATCAATTATAATGATTAATTAAGGAAAAAGGCCCACCATAGTCCGTGGGCCCTCATCTCTAAACCCAACCCCTAGTCCCAAAAGGATTAGACCCTAAATAAGACCCTTAGATATATATAAATAGGGAACCTAGAAGGCACCTAGAATCCCCACCACAATAATCTCTCACCACCCAAAGAGTTCCAAGAATTCTCAACAAAACCTATTTTCATAGCTATGATTTCCCCGTAGGATTTCCCCCATGTTATTGTGTTTTAACGATTGATAATGTTATTGTTGATTATTGGTATAATGATTCCATGGGTGATCGCGATGATCTTGATGATGAGAGATTCTTGATAATTATGGTGTTCTTGGTGATTATATGGTGTTCTTGATGTTCTTGTTGATTATATGATATCCTTGATAATTGTATGATGTTCTTGATGTTTATGTGATATTCTTACCGAATCTTGATATTAGAAGGATAATTGTGTTCTTGTTGATCTAAAAATGATTAGAACCCTAGGTTGTATCGTTTGGTATTATTCTTGGTATATTGGGTGGGAATTCGCATGTTTGGGTGTTGATTATGGTTAGGAAAGCATGATAGGTTATGTACCGTATGTTTCTCGCATTTGATCCGTTAATTGTCTACGTGTTGTCATCGATTACGTTTAAAAGTGTCTAAGCATGATTTCAGGTTCCACAACGGTTCCCGGGGCGTTCTTGTGATGAAAAAGAGTCAGTGGGGGGGTAGGTGGGGGTAGGGGACCCGCCACCTACCCACGGCCAGTTTGGGCAGCCCCGGCAGCGGGCAGCCGGCGGGTGGCCCCCCACCCACCGGCTACCCGCTGGAAGGTCTCCCACCTCGGGACCTTGGCCTCCCCGTTTGATGTTTCCCCGATCCCCGTGGTGTCCCAACGGACTCCGTCTATCGTGCCGTGTCTAGTTTGATATTTCGGGTACTGTTCGTAGGTTATGAGTCTTATATATTGCATGCTAGTTGAATTGGTATCCCGTTGACCTAGGTGGAAGAAGTATGAACCCTGTAGGACTATCCCTAGTATGTGAAGGATCACGCATAGGTTTTGTTATACGTTTTCTCCCCCTTCCCAATGTGTAATGTGGGTTGCATGTGCTTGTTATGTGTTATGTGTGCATGATACCCCAATTCGGTTGCGATCGGATTGGTTATTCCTGAGCTGCGGTTCAGAAGCTAGCTGCGGTCAGATTTACACTCTTGGGCTGCGGTCCACAGTTTGGTTGCGATCAAACGTTTCTACATGAGCTGCGGTTCATATTTCCTGGCTGCGGTCAGATGACATTCTCTTGGGCTGCGGTCCACTGTTTGGTTGCGATCAAACTATGATGAGCTGCGGTTCATCGGTCGGTTGCGATCGACCCCTCCGTGTTGCGATACGGGGCAGGGTGCTGCGGGGCCGTGTCAGAGCTATATGCGCTGACCCTCATGTATGGGCATACGATTGGTCCTGCGGCGCCAACAAAGTGTGCTTGTGTGATGAGATATGGATGAGTTGTGGTTATGAGTATATTGGGGATGTGGCTATGTGATATATGTTGAGGATTGTTTATGTTGGATTATGATTGTTAATTATGCTCAGCTTTATCTGCCTTGCCTGTTGTAAACTGTATATGCTTGTTATAACTGGTGCTTGTGCCTAGCTCTATGTGTCGAGTCTATCCTGGTTTCAAAAGCTAGAGTTCGTAGGATATAACTTCATGCTCAAAATTGTTTTCGTATATCTATATATATCTCTATATGTATTGTATTTCAACGCATTGGAGTGGGTTACCAGCATCTCTCGCTGAACAGATATATTTGGCTTTCAGGCACGGACGAGTAGATCACTAGAGCACGCTAGTGGTGTGGAGCGTAGATTAGATAGTTCTTCCCTTTCGGCCTGTGTGCCCCATTTGTACTGATACTAATTGAGATTGTTAGAATCTAGCCTGTGCACCTGAGTTCTCTAGCTCAGGTGTGGCATAATACCCCGTGTTCTTATAAACGTATCTTGGTTTTATGATCATTTACCTTTAATATATTGTCTTTAAATGTTTTAAAAATCTTGGGGTGTTACATATCAACTCGTGATGAGTGATGTCACGAGGGCTAGTGTAGCCGTGGTTGTGTTCTCTTCTTGTGATGTGTGTAGTCACAAAGGCATTTGTTGCCTAGACATGTGTTGCAATTTGTCGTGTCTTTGTTCTTGAGTTGCTGTTGTCCTTTGTGGTCTTGAGATGTGTTCCCGTGTTATCTTTGAAAGTGTGGAGTCTTGTGTTGGTGTTCACTCTTGGCTTTACACTTATATATATATATATATATATATATATATATATATATATATATATATATATATATATTCCGTTTCGAAATGATTTTGTATATATATCCTATTTATGTATGATACTTAACATGTATTGGTGGGTTACCAGCATTATTCGTTGACCGGGCGTCATCCCATGTTTATTTGTGATCTTTCAGGTGATCTCTACACGAGCGCGATGTCTAGTGCCCGATAGCATAGCTTCTTACGTTTGTTTTACGGCCTGTGAGCCGAATTAGATGTAGACTTGTGAGTTTTGGGATAGTTGTGAACCATGCAGATTTTGCCGTAGCGTTTATCATTGTTGGTAAACGTGGCATAACACCCCATGACTGGGATTTACGTTTATCCAGTTATCTTTTAATCTTCTGCTGTGCTAGTGTTTAGTTGTGTAATCTTTTATAGCATGTGTTTTGGGGGGGGGGGGGTGTTACAGTTGGTATCAGAGCCTAGGTTTGAACCTAGGAAGAGTTAAGTCTAGACTTTCTAAGTGGCTAAGTGTGGTTTGAGACCTTTAAGCGACCTTAAGAATCTAAGTGTTAGGCTTAGTACTCTAGGCTGGGCGGTGAGCTGTGTGTTGTTTTCTGTTCTTTGCTTGTTTGCTATATCTTGGTAGCCGTGTTGTTGTAGCAGAAGTTTGCGATGTCTCCTCGTCCTCGAGCACGCACTCCGGAGACCCCGACCAACGAGCAGCTCGCTCAGAATCTCCACCAGCTGACACAGACCATGCAGACGCTCAGTGAAGCTTTTTTGAACAACAATCACGCTGTGCCGCCTCCTCCCCCTGCTAGGCACCGTGATATAGGTCATTTGGTGTCGGGACATCGGCCGCCAACCTTCGCTGGCGAGGAAGACCCGGTAGTCATGGAAGAATGGCTAAGGGTATTCGACAAGATCTTTACCGTTGTGGGTTGCCCCAAAGAGAGAAGAGTGGAGTTGGCAACCTTTTACTTTTGCCATGAAGCGGATTTGTGGTGGGTCCATGAAGGTCCGGCTCTTCTTGAAGAACCCGAGTTCGACTGGTTCGCGCTCAAGGACAGAATGCGCGAGAGGTTCTACCCAGCACATGTGCGAGCCGCCACGTATGAAGGGTTTCTCCACCTACAGTAGGGATCCATGTCTGTGGTTGAATACCATAAGAGGTTCTTGGAGTTGGCACGTTTTGCGAGGATGCTTGTGCCTACAGAACTCGCTAAAGTCGAGAAATTCGTGGCTGGTTTGAACTATGAGGCGCGAAAAGCTTTGACTGTGAGTAGGCCAAGTTCTCTTAAGGACGCTTACGTGTGTGCCGTTGATCTATATCGCGTGTAGCAGCTTCAGAGAGGATTGTACGAGCGAGCTAGGAAGAGGACTGAAGGCGGAGGTTCTTCTACCTTTAAGAAGCCAAGACCAAGTTTCCAGGCCAAGAACGTGTCATCTTCATCTCAAGGACCTAACCAGACGGAGCACGGGAACCAAGCCAAGGCAATTCCTTGTCAGCGTTGTGGAAAGATGCATGTGGGTCAAAGTTGCAACGGGTATGTGCTCCGGTGTTTCCGATTTGGAGATCGTGGTCACAAAGTCGCGGAGTGTCCTTAGCAAGCCGGTCAGAGAGCGTTGCCGCCACCCCCGGGAACCGGAAGAGCATCGAGAGTTGGTTCGAGTCGTGGAGCAGTTGGAGCAAGGCCACCGAGGAGGTACTTCGTGATGGCGCGTTCGCAGGCTGAGTCGGAGGGCTTGTTGGAGGAAGAGTTGGCTGTAACCCTTTTTCCTAACCTATCCTTGTTTTCCGCGATCATCGTGTTCTTTGTTGCCTTGGGTGTTATCTTGTGTTTCGTAGTTGTCTATTTGAGTTACTTGGCAATCCTTGGCATGCTTTTCTTTGGTAGTAATTCTTTTGGAGCTTAGTGTAAACCCTTCTTGCTAAGTGACTTGCTTAGTATTGGCACATAAGTTCGTTGTGAATTTAGTTATCCATCTTTGGAATGATTTGTGTTTGGGTCAATTCTACAATCATTATACTTGGTTGTTCTTACAACAATTCCTTTGTGAACTCCATAAATTTTCCAAGTATTCCTTGAATTTGGAGTTAGCCAATTTATACCAAAATTCCTTCTTGTGTAGCTTAAAAATCAAGCCTAATGTTTAATTATAACTTTTGGGTTTCAAACCCGAGCCTATTCGTTATCAATCAACCCTCTAAACCACTTGAGCTGATTTTCTTTCTTGAAACCTACCCAATTTTAATTCCATTTAAACCATAAATTCCCACTATAGCCAAAATCCCCAAATTAAATCCATTTTTTCCCCAATTTCCCCCAAATCCCTAAGATTTCAAACTCCCCTTCTTCTTCTTTTCTCTACCCGTGAGACCACTGAAACCCCACCCCCTACCCGTAGCTTCACCGCAACCCGCCACCACCACCTGCCCGTCGCCCCACCACCGCCGACGCCACTCCTGCCGCCATCGTCGCCGGAGCCGTGCCGCCGCCGACCTGCTGTCGCCGTGAGAGAACAGCGAGGGAGAGAGAGAGCCGTGCTAGAGAGAGAGGGAAGCGAGAGTGAAGAGAAAGAAGAGGAAGTTGTGGACACCTTGTTGTTGAGCTTTGGGTTATCTCTTACCATGCCTAGAAGATCAAGTTTGGCTAGAAAAGTGGAATGGGTAGATGACCACTACCTTGTTCTTAAAGGTAAAGCTTTTGATCCGGAATCTTTTCCTAATTCCTTTTTGGATATGCTTAGATTTCAGGGCTTGTTGGATGGGTTTCTCGCCATAAGGGCCGAGACATACCCGAGTTTGGTTAAGGAGTTTTATCGTCACATGGTTGTGACAAAAGAGGGTGAGAAGCTTGAGATCACTTCCAAAGTGAGAGGTGTAAAGTTGGTGCTTTCTGAAAAGAGGCTGGCTCAGCTTTTGAGTTCGACTGCTTCCAGAGTGGCTCAGTATAGTGACCATTCTTGGATTAGTACGAATACCATGGGGTACCGTGACTACTTGAGCTATTTGTTGGGCTGTACGAGTGGGTTCACTCAAGCTTCAAGGCCGGAGAAGAAGTGGTTGACTGCGGAACAAAGGATTTTGGTAATGTTGGTATCGGACTGTTTGTTGCCTAACAACAACAAGAGCAAGTTGTTGGGTAAGTTGGAGTGCACTTTTGCCTCCTGTCTCAAGAATATGGTTAAGTTCAACTTGCCTGCTTTGATGTTGCAACACATGGTGTTCTGTCGGGATGACAATCAGAAGAGCTTACCATACGGGATGGTGTTAAGTTGGATCTTGGTTAGGAAGGGTGTCAGTGTGGATGGTGGTCTCCCTAAGGCCGTGGGAAAGTTAGTGTTGGATGCCACCAACCTCCGGAGTTTTAATCTGTTTCAGATGGATGATGGTGAGTACATCACGCTGGAGGAAGTTGCAAGGAAAGCACCCAAAGAAAGGGCAAAGTTTGCAGCTGAGCATGGAATTCATGCTGGGAAGTTGAGTCTCGCTGTTCAGAGCTTGAGAGGTGATGAGGAAGCCGAGGATGAAGCCGATCGTGAGGATGAGATTGGAGCACCAGAAGCCGTTGAAGCTGATGAAAGTGACTCGGAAAGCGAAGAGAACCAGCGAAGAAGAGAAGCTCGCACCAAGAGGGATCACGACTCCATGTCGCTCGAAGAACGTGTTGTTGCTTTGCTTCGTCAGCAGAACCGCATGATCAAGGAGGGCTTTGCCTACATGAAGACGAAGTTCGTCGCCGTGCACCACCGGCTAGACCAGTTCGAAGCCAGCTCGAGTCATAGAAGAGAAGACGAGGAAGAGTCCGAGGAGTCGGAGAGCGAGTCCTTCTAGAAGCTGTGGTTACCTTGTTCGCCTTTTTCCTTAGTAGTTGTATCTCCCTAGCCATTGTAGCCGTTGTTGTTTGTTTGTTGTTGCTTTCGTGCTTGTTTTGCTTGTTGCCTTGTGGCTTAGTTAGCTTAGTAGTAGTAGTGGGTGTTTTGTGTTGGTTGTCTTGTTCTTAGTGTTTGGCTAGAAGTTGATGTTGGTATTAAGACTAGAGTTCGTGATGCTCAATCTTTTCCTTTGTTACTCTTGCCAATTCTTGATTGATATACCTTCCTTCTTGTTTTGAAACTCTTGTGAAATCTTTTGAGTTTTGACGAAAAGAATTCGTTTTTGAACCTCTTGTCACAATGTTGTTTCCTATCACCGTTTGCTTTTAATTCATCGTACCCAAGCTTCGGGGACGAAGCTTCTTTGAAGGGGGAGAGGATGTCACACCTCAAAAATCCAAATTTAATTCATGGATTAATTGAGTAATTAATCCTATTTCAATTGGTGAATTAATTCCTAAAATCCTGAAATTCAATACTTAGGGACTAGTATTTGACTAATCAATCCCAAAGTCAAAGTTGTAACTTGAGCTTTGAAGGGAGTTCCCTTGTCCCTTACACTTCCTAGTGTTAGTAAGGGCATCCTTGACCTTTCACATGTTGTTAGTATTGTAACCTAACCTAGTAGACATCTTCATTCTATCTCTTACACTTTCTAAAAATCTAGCTCTACCTTCTCTCTAGGGTTCTTTTGTGCCATTGCTTGGCATTTCCATTGATTCAAGTCATTTTGTTATATTGGGTGAGATTTGACATGTTTTGGACTTGAATTTGTGTTTGGAGATAAATTTCGTGAAGTATGGTGTTGTGGTACAGGTTATACCCGCGGGTAGGAGGCCCACCCGCCGCCGACCCACGGGGTACACTTCTTGGGCGGCCTGTACACGCGGGCGGAACTGCGGGTAGAGGCCTACCCGTAGGACTACCCGCGGGTACATGTGTGGTGATGTTTGGGGATTTGTTCCCCGTGATTCTTTTGGCTCGGTATTTGATCTTTGGACTTCCCAATGTTCTTTTGTGGAACTATTTGAGTGTCTTCTTGATGTTTCGTATGTCTAGAACTATATGGTAAGTATCCATGTAGGTTTTGGTGTCTTGAATCGTGCTAAGTGTTCAACATTGTGTTTCGTTGAACGGTGATGAGTCTTGTGTGTTCCTGGGAACTACCTTTGGTTTACCCGTTTGATAAGCATGCTAGTTTGATGTCTAAATGCTAGCGTGTGTGTTGTTTGTACCTTCCGATTGGTTGATGATAACTTGTGTTATTCATCGTTGTTGTTGTTGGGCTGTGACCCATTCCTTGATTGAGTATGTTTCATACCTTCGTTGTGATCCGTTGATTGATTCTTGTTGAGGTGTGATGCGTGTGTGGCTTTACCTGCATTGCACGATTAGTGGTATGGGACACTAGTCACCAAGGTATTGCAGCGGTCCTCGTGGTGGTCGTGACGTGATTATGGAGATGTGGCCTTTGTGTAAGGATCACGTGTTTATTACTGGGATAACATGTGTTATCCAGGGCATGTGTTCCCATGTGTGTGTACGGTACCCTCGTGTATTATGAAATCGGTGGCTTTGTTGGAGGGACTGATAGAGGGGGAACGACGGTTCCCGGGGGAATAAGGTTGGACTTGGTGTACAGGGATCCTGGAGGAAAAGGTTGGAACTAGATATAAGGTTGGGGGTAGCCATAAGGTTGGAATAGGGCATAAGGAAGGTATATCAACTCATGATGAGTGATGTCACGATGGCATGGTTATGTTATCTTCTTGTGACGTGTGTAGTCACTTAGGCATGTGTTGCCTAGACATGTGTTGCAATTTGTCGTGTCTTTGTTCTTGAGTTGTTGTTGTCCTTTGTGGTCTTGGGATGTGTTCCCGTGTTATCTTTGAGAGTGTGTTGTCTTGTGTTGGTGTTCACTCTTGGCTTTACACTTATATATATGTATTCCGTTTCGAAATGATTTTGTATATATATCCTATTTATGTATGATACTTAAAATGTATTGGTGGGTTACCAGCATTATTCGCTGACCGGGCGTCGTCCCATGTTTATTTGTGTTCTTTCAGGTGATGTCTAGACGAGCGCGATGTCTAGTGCCCGATAGCATAACTCCTTACGTTTGTTTTACGGCCTGTGAGCTGAATTAGTTGTAGACTTGTGAGATTTGGGATAGTTGTGAACCATGCAGATTTTGCCGTAGCGTTTATCGTTGTTGGTAAACGTGGCGTAACACCCCATGACTGGGATTTACGTTTATCCAGTTATCTTATAATCTTCCGTTGTGCTAGTGTTTAGTTGTGTTATCTACATGTGTTAAGGTTTTTATAGCATGTGTTTTGGGGGGGGGGGGGGGGGGGGGGGTGTTACAAATATAAGTGAAAGTAGTTTGAATAAAAATAAACAAAAACATCATAGAATGAAAAACACACCTTCACTCCTTCAAGTGGCACAAGTTGGACTTCAGTCTATTTTTGACCTTTGACAGCAGGAAAAGGTGGCAAAGCTCGTTGATCACTACATGTCAATACTTCCATTTTTGGTTGATCATTACAATCAAATTCTTCTGAATATGTTTGAGTGGGCACAAACTGGGGATTACGTTTATGAATTATGCCTGGTCCAAAAGCCCTAGACTTAAACTCTTCCAACTCTCGGTCTTTTAAATGTTTAGTTGCCCATCCTATTAAAGCTGGAATAGCTCTTTTAATAGGTCTATGGAATTGTAACAGAACACGATCAACATAATGTACCTGAATACAAATGACAAATGTTAGCAACATAACTTACTATGTTTTGTATTTTAAATAGAACAAATACATATTTAAGACTTACAAGCATGAACAGGAGGGACCCGGGGAAATAACCGGTTGGGTTCGGTTGCCAAGCAAGTACTGCAGTATTCAATCTCTGCAATAGGAAGTGACACCAATTGAAATCATGGATTTTGGTGACATCATTCAATGCCTCCAAGATGCGTGGACCAATATATCCACTTTTAGGGCCATCAATGTACATAGAGCTTAGTATGACCATGAAGTGGATCTTGAACCATTCCCCCCCATCAGTGCAGTCTTTCATTGCTTTAATAGCCTCACCATACAGCACTAAGGTTAGGTTTTTTGCTTGTATCTTGGCTTTCCAATCCAATAACAGTGGGAGAGTAGGAGATAACTTGTCTTTCTCATATGCAATTTCAATTGGTCCCCTTGGGAAGCCTAATGCAGATTCAACATCATCTTCTGTCACGTCAAGCATAGAACCAGAGTGCAATGTCAAGGTACTGTCCATTGGATCATAGTTTTGGAGTATCCAGTAGCTCAGCCGTATTGAGAATTCTGTAATGTAGGCTAAGGATACTCCCAAAATCAATATCATTGACTGCAGCTCGTTGTTCAGGGCTAAAATCTTTGATTGCATCAACCAACCTAGCTGATGATCCACTGTTCTTAACTTCAGGCACACCGTCATAAATTCCTTGGTTTCTATTTTTTGATCGCTGTCTTTGTTTTCCAACCTGTACAGCCCCCCAGATGATGTAGCAATAACCATATCTAATTTTTGTTGGCTTTTGCATTTTTTACCTATTATTTTTTTTAAATAAATAAATGAGTAAAATAAAAAATATATAAATTGATTGAAAAATGCAAGAATGGTTAAATTCATGATCAATGTGCATTAAGTTGAATATAGTTTGCACAAGGAAAACAACATAAGTTATCTAACATAAAGATATGGGAGTTTTGAAACTTAATGTGCGTTAGGATAGTACATTATATGCATGTAAGTATAACTTCTTCAGTGAGTTTGAAATTTAATGTGCGTTAGGTGAGTACAGGTTATTTGTTATATTAGTACTTATTGTGCGTAAAGTCGTAAAGTAAATTGAACACAAACATTACTTAAGGTGTATGTTTAATTAAAACCTAATGTATCAATTTGAAAATCAATTTGCATAAAAAAAATGTTTGTACAATTAGATACTAGTATGCGTCAATGAGTATATATATATGTATATATATTGCATCAATTTAGCTCATAGCATGGGTGAACTAGTATGACGTTTTGTATCATTCTGAGATAAACATGCAAATCATACCGTGCGAGAAATTAATGAGTAAACGATATTATTGGAATGAACAGGGGTCGAATTTACCTTGCACATTAGCTGCTATTTGAGTAGATTTATCCGATTGTGGAGCATTTCCCAGCGACGCCCTTGGAATGGAAAATGACGACCGTAATCTGTAAAATTTTTGAAAAATGATATTGGAATCTGAAGAACGCGAAGGTATGAAGATTTCTGTGGAGTACTAATTCAGTTGTTTTAGAACCGGAGTGCGCGAAATTTGTTTGAAATGACAGAACAGTGATCTTTTAAGTTGAATGTGCGAAATAAACTAACACAAACACACACTAAAGTATTAGTCGGACGGACGCACATTAAAGAGATATGAAACACACATTAAAGATATATGAGACGTAATTAAAGACATATGAGACGCATATTAAAGAGATTTGAGACGCATATTAAAGTGTAATGAGATAAATGATTTATCTTAATTGGTACTCAAACGAACGCACATCAAGAACTGAGGTCCCGCACGTAGCACTTTATTAACTCGCACGTAACAGTGAATATCAACGCACATTAATTTATTTTTTATTTTTTGTTTTTAATAATTATTATTCTCCATGTTATTTTTTAGAATGCAAATGAATGCACATTAAGATATGCACTCACGCAAGTTGTACTGTGCGTCAAAATATAACTTAATTTGCTTAATGTAACAAAATGATTTTATTTAACAAAAATATATTAATGTTTGTTAATTACATAAATTAATACTAAGTTTGAAATGACAAAAAAGTGATGTTTTTAAGTTCAATGCGCGAAATTTTACACATAAGCACACTGAAGTAATAGTCGGATGGACGCACATTAAAGAGATATGAAACGCACATTAAAGATATACGAGACACATATTAAAGATATATGAGACGCTTATTAAAGATATTTGTGTCGCATATTAAAGAGATATGAGACGCATATTAAAGAGTAATGAGAAAAATGATTTATCTCAATTGGTACTCAAACGAACGCACATTAAGAACTCAGGTCCCGCACGTTGTTCTTTAGTAACTCGCACGTACTGATGAATATGAACGCACACGAATTTACTTGATTTTTTTCTTTGTTTTTAATAATTATTATTTTCCATGTTATTTTTAGTGTGCAAATGAACGCACATTAAGATATGCACTCACGCAAGTTGTAATGTGTGTTAAAATATAACCTAATTTGCTTAATGTAACAAAAGAATTTTTATATAACAAAAATATATTAATGTTTGTTAATTACATAAACTAATACTAAGTGAGCACTTTCTTTACAAGAGCAGCGTCTGTGTTGTTCTGAGCGGACAATTGTTTATTTTCAGCATTTAAAATCGCTGCAATGTACTTGATCCTGAGATCATCAAGATCTTTTTCCTTTCCCTTCCGGATGCCACAGTCCCAATCGTTCGATCCAGTGCCCATGTATGTTTCCATGTGGCTCATTGTAAATACACCACAATCATCCTTGTTTGTTGCATCTCTACATTTCATCTCCATTCTTGTTATTAGAGCTTTTTTAAGTGTTTCTGCAGCAGTGTGCATCATCCTACTGTGCAAATATTGCGCAAAATAGTGTTTCTGCAATAAAATAGAAAATTATTTTAAAAAAAAAAATTATAACAAGATGTTAAAGTTTGTATAATGACTTAAAATGTGTGAGTCAATACATACCAATGTACGAGGTAGATTGCCATATTTGTCTGTGTTAGTACCACCAACAGAGGAATTGTCAAGTATATCAATCCGTGTATACCCAGGTATGATATCAATGCATATTACATATATGTGATCAAATTGGATGACTGGAAAAAAGAACTGCAAGTTGGAATTTGTTTTAAATGTGTTAGCACAGAGAAACAATAAATACAAATATTATGTAAAGAATTTCGAATATAATGTACCAAACGTCGGGTCAAAGGATTATCAGAAGCGTCAAGCTCGTCATCCACATCTTTTTCGAACTTATAGTAGAATTCATCAGTGATCTCTTGCATTGGTGCATTCACAATACAATGTGTCTACAAAATCATGACTTTTAGATATTAATTATACATTTCATTAATAAGTAATGTTATTTTATTTATTTTTTTTGAAATCAAAGTCTGTGAAACCATATGTTATTGTGTGCATTTCTAATTGAAAAAGTTTACATTTACAGTTTCAATTATCGTGTGCACTTCTAAGTGAAAGTTGTTCTGGAAGCTCAGCTTGCTCAACCCCATCAACTCCATTTTTTTCTTCAACGTCAGCACGAGGTTCACTGGCAACTGCCTTAACCTGCTCACTATCTTTTTCAGCAGACTTTGGCAGTTTGTCGGAATCCTCATGCCCCTCTTTTGAAACGTCGTGTTGTTGTTCTTCAGTAGCGTAGAGAGAGGCAACATGTGCAATATCATACGGAGTATTTGTATGTGTTTGTGTTGGAACGGGGGTTGTTTGAAGTGGGCTAATTCCCGAGTCAGAAGCAGGGATATCACAAGACTCTCTAAGATATTTCAGTTTATTATGTAATGCAAATTCAATTGCAATACATGTTTCAGGGTTAAATGCACTTGTTTCCTCTTTGGAGAGAGTCGATTCCACCCCTGGAATTCCAGCAACAAGTGCTTTGTGAGCAAGGGATTTCAGATTTGTCACCCTATCTTTGTTGCGGACAACGGAGGATGATCTGTTATTGTAGTAAATAAGCTTGTTCATCTCATCACAGAAGTTCTTTAAACTATGTTCATATGAAGTGCAATATTCCTGTGTGGGAAATGAACGTTCGTACGATTAGTACATGATGTGTATTAATGTTAACTACATCTATTAGACCTTAATGTGCGTCCTGTATTGTGTTAATGTGCGTTCAACCAATATGTATATAATTTTTGTAATTTGCAAAGGATCATCAACTAGTGTGCGTCAAAGTAAATCCTAATGTGCGTGATAGAAATACTTAATGTGTATATGATTATCACATAATATGCGTTTAAAAAATGAACATACCTCCTCATCATCAACAGTAACATGCTCTATCTCAGGGTGACTCTGAGCATCAACAGTAGGAATGTGAGAAGCTGGTTGGGTTGGTATATATTCTGGATTGCGTGGCTCAACTCTTCCACGTCCAAAACAACCAACCTCAGCCTCCGTCTTCTGCCGTTCTTTTAGAAGTGCAGTTTTCCATCCCACTAATGCTGGAATAGACCTCTTGACAGGTCGCTGGAAGCGGAGAATCACCCTATCAACATAATGTACCTGAATACAAATGAAAATATCGTTAACATCAGTAACAACCACATTTTGCCTTCTTATTTTTTGTTACAGAAATTCAATATGCATCAAAACTTACAATCATAAACAACATGCATCCGGGAAAATAGCCAGTATATTTTTTCTACCAGCTGACTGCTGCATCACTCAAGGTTTGGAGGAGGAATCTTCACCAATTGAAATGGGGGATTTTGTCTACATTGTCCACAATCTCCATAATATGTGGCTTAATATATCTATTTTTCGTACCTTCAATGTACATGGAGTTGAAGAGAAGAATAAAATGGATTTTGAACCATTTCCCCCCATCCTGGCAAGCAAGCATTGCTGCAACAGCCTTTGAATACTTCACAGACGACAGATTTTTTGCCACAATCTTAGTCTTCCACTCATTGAATAATTTATTAGTAGAGGAGATCCTCTCTCCCTTGTATTTAATCTCTAGGGGTCCCCTAGGGAAGCCTAAAATAGCTTCCACATCATCTTCAGTTACGTCCAAAGTTTCTTTTGAACGTAGTGTCAGCTTGCCTGCCATCCCATCATAGTGTTTCAGGATCCAGAAGCATAGGTGGTTTGGGAACTCTGTGATTGTCAGATTTAAAAGACTTCCTGAACTGCAGTTCGTTGTTCTGGACTAAATTTTGTAATGGCCTTAAACAACATTGAGGATGACCCCCTGTTCTGAACTTCTTTAAACGTTGCAAGAATGTCATCGGATTTAGGCTTGCGATGTCTAGTCTTTTTTGAAGACTGAATAGGACCCTCATCCACTGGAGCTACAACAATCTGCATATTACGTTCCCTCTTGCGTTTGGAACCTACATTTGTAAACAAATACAAACTTATGATCTTTTAAACTGCAAAAGAGATAAAATGCAGAATGTGTGTGCATTGGTGGAAGGCATGTGAGTTTATAATTTATGTGCAGCAGTCTACATGTTAGTGTTTGTTAAGGCATGAAAATAGAATGCGGAAAACATTTTCATAATTTTAGGGGTTAATTATAAAACATAGAAATAGAACATGCGTATAAATAGTAAACAATGTGCGGCAAAGTAAACCTCTAAGATGAATCCATGTTAAGTATACATACAACGAGATAATATCCGTGAATTCGAATTTATTAGGTATTGTCAACTATAATCATAACGCGTGATAAATTGAAATCTTAAAATTATACATACAAAACCTAATGTGCGTGAAATTAAATTATAAACTGCGTATGTGAAAATGAATATACGAATTTTACCCTTTTTAGAAGGTGGAAGCTGGCTGGATTCGGTCGTGGGGGTTGCATATTCTTCAGACGACATATCTGCTCTTAGTAACTCAATGGAGTTGATAAAAAAAGGGGCTGCGACGCAAGGTGTTGGTAGTTAAGCACTGTCGAAGTACTAAAAGCTTGAAAAGGTATCTCACTAACAATAATCAAACTGGATATGGCGGGTGCAAAGGTAAAAAGCTCTTAAAAGGTCTTTCAAACTGGTCGCGGTGAAGAAGAAAGGTTTGCGTATTTTGTTTCATTTTTTTTTTTAAATACCCGGGGTGGTATTTTAGTTAATTTCCGTTGTGATCACACGAAGTTGAATTCAAATGTCAGGAATTCATGATTTTTTGATCGAAGGTTGAGATAATTGGATTAATTTAAATGAAAGTAATTCATTTTTTAATGATTTTGCTAAATAGCAATGACTGAATAATCTAACGCATATAAACAATTAAATACAGGCATATTGTTTTCATTTTATATTTGTGATCAGTTGGTAGGCAACATATATCTCGGTATACAAGGAGCCCACTGGTGAAATGGTAGAAGTTTTTGAACATATCGAATCCGATGAGGATCGAATCCCCCCAAAAGACTTAAAAAATTTTTGGTCGTTTGCTCGCACAACAAGATCTGAATACGCATATTAAAGCATTTTTGTGTGCATATTAAAGATAAAATTCACGCACATTCATTAAAGTACTCGCGCACGAGTAATGGTGTGTGCATTTGCGCATGTAATGCATATGGACATGCACATTAAGCTATTCAGACACGCGCAGTGTACCATTATTAACTAGGCACACACACATAATATATGCAATTAAACAAATTATTATATTATTGATTCAAATCAGTATATACTCGTTTAATTAACAGAATTGGATGAATTTTATAAATTTAAATGAACAAAATTCACATTGTAACGATCTTGTTAAAAGTCGTTGATTATGGAATATAACACACATAAAGTCTTAACTAAAGGCATATTATTTTATATTTTTTTTGATGAATTTGTGATCAGTTGTTGAATAAGGTTGTTTTTTTGGGTATATGATTTATAAACGGATGCGGTCAATTTGCAAATGGTAGAAGTAATCCCCACTCTAAAGACTTTAATTATTTTATTTTGATAAATAATGGCGGAGTATTAATTAACAAATTGTTTTTGACCACTTGTTGTTAGTTAGGATATGTCACTGATATCGGAAGCAGACTAAGCATTAGATATACGCAAACTAAAGTATTCCATAACGCATATTAGAGATTAAATTCATGCAATTTTGCTACGCATGTTAATCCAGTTGGATACGCTCATTAAGTTATACATAAGCGCACATTATAATATTGGGATAATTGTACGAATTTAAATGAAAGTAATTCAATTTTTTGATAATTTTTGCGTAAAAGGCATTGATTGAATAATCTAGCGCACATGAACAATTCAATACAGGCATATTGGTTTCTCTCAGATTTGTGATCAATTGGTAGCCAACAAATATTTTGGTGTACAAGAAATAAATGGATGAGTCCACAAGTGAAATGGTAGAAGTCTTTGAACATATCGAATCCACCCAGAATAAAATTGTAACACCCCAGATTTTTTAAAGACTTTTAAAACTTATATAATAAAGGTAGAATCTCATTAATTCCAAAATATAATACAAGCGTTCGGGGTGCTATGCCACACCTGAGCTAGAGAACTCAGGTGCACAGGCTAACTAACTAATATCCTCAAAAGCGTAAATGTATAAAAATGGCACGCAGGCCGGAAGGAAACTATCTACTTCTACGCTCCAAGTTCTAGCGCACTCCAGTGACTTATTCTTCTGTGCCTGAAAGCCAAATATATCAGTTCAGCGAGAGATGCTGGTAACCCACTTCAACGCGTTGAAATACAATACATATAGAGATATATATAGATATACGAAAACCATTTTGAGCATGAAGATATATCCTACGAACTCTAGATTTTAAAACCGGGAATGACTCGACAGATAAGGCTAAGCACAGACAACAGTTATAACAAGCATATACAGTTCACAACAGGCAAGACAGATAAAGCTGAGCACAATTAATAATCATAACCCAACATAAACAATCCCCAACATAAATCCCATAGTCACATTCCCAAGATACTCATAACCACAACTCATCCATATCTCATCACATAAGCACACTTTGTTGGCGCCACAGGACCAATCACATGCCCATAAATGAGGGTCAGAGCATATAGCTCTGACACGGCCCCGCAGCACCCTGCCCCGTATCGCAACACGGAGGGGTCGATCGCAACCGACCGATGAACCACAGCTCATCATAGTTTGATCGCAACCAAACAGTGGACCACAGCCCAGGAGAATGTCATCTTACCGCAGCCGGGAAATATGAACCGCAGCTCATGTAGAAACGTTTGATCGCAACCAAACGGTGGACCGCAGCCCAAGAGTGTAAATCTGACCACAGCCAGCTTCTTAACCGCAGCTCAGGAATAACCAATCCGATCGCAACCGAATTGGGGTACCATGCACACATAACACATAGCAAGCATATGCAACCCACATTACACATTGGGAAGGGGGAGAAAACGTATAACAAAACCAATGCGTGATCCTTCACATACTAAGAATAGTCCTAAGGGGTTCATACTTTTTCCACCTAGGTCAACGGGATACCAATTCAACTAGCGTGCAATATATAAGACTCATAAACCAACGAACGGTACCCGAAACATCAAACTAGACATAGGCACGATAGACGGAGTCCGTTGGGACACCACGGGGATCGGGGAAACATCAAACGGGGAGGCCGGAATCCCGAAGTGGGGAATTTTCCAGCGGGTAGCCGATGGGTGGGGGGCCACCCACTGGCTGCCCGCCGGTTTTACTGTTCCGGGCAGCGGGTCGCCGGCGGGCAGGCAGTGCAATCTCGGCCGTGGGTAGGTGGCGGGTCCCCTACCCCCCACTGACTCTTTTCATCACACTAACGCCCCGGGAACCATTGTGGAACCCGAAACCATGCTTAGACACTTTCAAACGTAATTAACGACAACACGTAGGCAATTAACGGATCAAACACGAGAAACGTACGCTACATAACCTATCATGCTTTTCTAAACATAATCAACACCCAAACGTGAGATTTCCCCACCCGATACACCAAGAATAATATCATACGATACAACCTAGGGTTCTAATCACTTTTATACCAACAAGAATACGAATCGTCTTCTAATTACAAGATTCGGTAAGAATAACACATAAGCATCAAGAATATCACACAACTATCAAGAACATCATATAAACATCAAGAACTCCATATAACCATCAAGAACACCATAATCATCAAGAATCTCCCAATATCAAGATTATCAAGATCCCCCATGGGATCATCACACCAATCATCAATAATAACATCACAAATCATCAATACACAATAATATGGGGAAACCCTAAGGGGGGAATCATAGCTATGAAAATAGGTTTTGTTGAGATATGGGTTACCTCTTCGCCTTAATTAATTCCTTGGCTGTGAAGGATCTTTCTTTAAGCTTTCTTGCTTTCTTGATTTCTCCTAAGGGAATTCTTGGAACTCTTTGGATGGTGAGAGATTATTGTGGTGGGAATTCTAGGTGCCTCCTAAGTTCCCTATTTATATATTTAAGACTCCTAATTAGGGCCTGATTGGTATGGGTTTACTAATTCAATTCCTTATAGGACTAAGGACTTGTTTTAGGGATAAGGGTACATGGTCCATATTGGACCATATTAATTAAAGAGGATCATAATCATAATCTGAATAGTAAAAGGCCCACTTCCTTTATTCCTAATAGATAACTAGGTCTAGGATTCGTAATTAGGATATGAATAGTAAAAGGTTTACTTTCTTTATTCCTAATAGGCTTAAGCCTCTAATTTAGGCAAGGGTCCACGGTTCATGGTGGACCCCATTTATTAATTAAAGGGAAACCTAACCGAATTAGATCGTATTTAATTATTATTACGGGATTAATTAAATAATTAATCCGGGATTGAAGGCCGTAACACGGGGTGTTACACTCTCCCCCCCCCCCTTACGAGAAGCTTCGTCCCCAAAGCTTGGAAATCATTGCGGCGGTAACGAGTCAAAAGTAGTATGGTGGTCCTATCGAGAAAGTATTCTACGGGGAAACTGTGCAATTGTATGTCTTTGTGTTTCGGGCTTTTGGGAACGATTAGGTTTATAAGGCTAAGAGTGTAGGTTTCAAACTTGAGGACAAAGTGAATTCTGGAATTAGGATCAAGGTTTTCAGGGTTGCAACTTAGGTTGTGAGGTTGCCACCTTGTATGGAATCGTTAAAACATGGAATCAAGAATGGGGTTGAAGGGTAGGAAGGGTTTTGAAGTAAGGAGGGGGCCGATTTTCCGAGGGAGGGAAAGGAATTCGGCTAGGATGGGTTAAGGGTTCTTGATCTCAAGTGAATAATCTGGGTTGATGTTTTGATCACGATGCGTCGACAAGCTGATGATCCTCCTTCCTTGGTGTTGGCACTTGCTTGACGTTAGGATCCTTGTTGAGCCTTGCTTCCCTGGCTAAGGTTTCATCCTTCCCTTCTATCATGAGGGAATTTCCCGTGGTGATTTAACACTTACTTCTTTAACGCGTCCAAGGTTTTGACCAAGTTGGGTCAACCAAGTCAACCTTTTAGGGCGCACTTCCTAAATTCTTCCCAAAGTCTCTTGGGAGTTGATAGACTTTGGGTTGACTTTCTCTTCGTATTGAATTTCATCTCCTCTTTAGTGGATGAAATTCTTGGTAAGACTTCATGTCTTCCCCGAGGTTCGGCTTGTTGCGCCCTTTTGCGTTACTTTTAATGATAAAGGTGTCCTTGCATGCTCTTTCCTTATTGAGGCGCAGTTGGTTATCTAATCTTGATGTGGGATGACTCGGTGACTTTACGAGTCATCTCATTTCCTTGTGGATCCTTAATGATCCTTGAAGTCTTGGCACAAATGTGCTCTTTCCCCTTTTGCTTAGCACCACGAACTACGTAGTTCTTGATTCCATACAACTTGTAGGGAGTCCTCTGATTTGCTTGGACAATATCCATGGCTTGGAGGAGTCCCGGTCCATCCTTAGCCTTTTGACTTTTAAGGACTTTGTGTGTTCTTAGCACAAGTTCCCAACTCGCCACCTTTGTTTGCACAATCCTTTACGCCGAACAACCCTACTCGGTTGCATCGTAGAGTCCAGCTTCAATTACTCGTGTAATGCAATTGATTGTGATTTTCCGATGGTGTCTCGTGTGTCATGGTCTTTTACGTAGGACACCATGTTTGGGTGGCCCATGGTTCCTTACCCAAGACTCATATTCATCAATCGAGGCACACAAGTGTGTCACTAATCAATAAAATGAGGGGTTAAGAAATCAGCACATTGTACCAGTGGGCGCGAGGTGGGCAGTCGTCCGCCTGCCAAGTTCTTGTCAAGGACCCGTCAAGGTCCCGCTAAGGTCGGCAAATTATATTATGCACCGTGGTGCATAATCGATTATGCACCGCGCGTCTTTTTTTTTAAAATGAAAACTAACAGTGTTTATTTCCGCCGTTTCGCACCCTTTTGCAAAAAGTAACTTTGTTATTCAGTGTCATTTTGTATACACTGCAGTTTCAGTTGAACACAACTACAGTTTCATTTCGATATAACTATAGTTTCATTCGATATTTATAGACTCAAATATGTGAAAATGTTATTTAATTTTATTTTATATACACTATAGTTTTATTAAAACACAACTACATGATCATTTTGATATAATTACAGCTTCATTGTCAAATATACACTAAAATATGTGAAATGTTATTCAGTTTCAGTTTATATACACTGCAGTTTCATTTCACAATAACTACAGTATCATTTTGATATAACTGCAGTGTCGGTTTGGATATACTGTAGTGTCAGTTGGTGTTTAATACACCAAACAAATGGGCTCCGTTAACTCTAACGGCGGGCCGTTTCTTTACTTAAAGAAACGGCGCCGTATATAGGCCGCGGTGCATAATCGATCATGCACCGCGGTCTATAATATAACAACTCGCTAAGGTCCCGTCAAGGACCCGCGGGAAAGTGACTAGGAAGAGTCAATTCCTTCGGGAAAGACCCCAAAAGTGTACAGATTCATGTCCTGACAAGTCCCATTCCCTTGTGCACAATAAAAGGGACTTGAATACATAGGATGACCCATCGTACAACATTTATTGATCCTTAAGCACGAGTTCTAGATGAGTCAAGACTCTTGTATGTTCTTCCTGCTCAGTAGGTCGGGTCCGGTTTCCAATTAGTAACCTCGTCATCTTCACCGGGTAGTTTGGTTATAAGCCAACTTCGTCCTTTCCTTGCTTGATTAATGATAAGTCCTCTTGGTTTTTCTTGGAGTTCGGCTTGTAGCTCGCTCTTTGTTCAATCCTTTGGTAACCAAGTGCTTGGTGATGCATTTCCCTTCCTTGGAATGCATTTGATTGACTGCCATCGACGTCGCATGGTGTATTGGCGACTTTGTGTGTAACACCCCGTGTTACGGCCCCTAAAACCAATTAGTTAATTAATCAATAGCACAAGAGAAAGAATAAATTATAATGATTAATTAGGGAAAAAGGTCCACTGTAACACCCCGTGTTACGAGTCCTAAAACCAATTAATTAATCAGCCATCTACCCAGAAAGAAAAGAAATAAATCACAATGATTATTTAGCTTTAAGCCCACCATAGTCCGTGGACACCCATCCCTAAAGCCCAATACCTAATCCTAGGAGAATTAAACCCCATAGTATATAAATAGGGAACTTAGAAGGCATCTAGAATTGCCACCACAATAATCTCTCACCACCCAAAGAGTTCCAAGAATTCCCTTAGGAGAAATCAAGAAAACAAGAAAGCTTAAAGAAAGATCCTTCATAGCCAAGGAATTAATTAAGGCTAAGAGGTAACCCATGTCTCAACAAAACCTATTTTCATAGCTATGATTCCCCCTTAGGGTTTCCCCCATATTATTGTGAATGGCGAATTATTGTGATTATTATTGATGTTGATATAATGATTCCATGAGGAATCTTGATAATCTTGATATTGGGAGTTTCTTGATGATTATAGCGTTCTTGATGATTAATTGGGATTCTTGATGATTATGTGTTGTTCTAGGTAATTATGGTGTTCTTGATGATTTATTTGGGATTCTTGATGATTATGTGTTGTTCTTACCGAATCTTGCAATTAGAAGACGAATCGTATTCTTGTTGATATAAAAGTGATTAGAACCCTAGGTTGTATCGTATGATAATATTCTTGGATTATCGGGTGGGAAATCGCATGTTGGGTGTTGATTATGTTTAGAAAAGCATGATAGGTTATGTGCCGTTCGTCTCTCGTATTCGATCCATTAATTGTCTACGTGTTGTCGTTAATTGCGTCGTAAAGTGTCTAAGCATGGTTTCGTGTTCCACAACGGTTCCCGGGGCGAAAAGTGACGAAAAGAGTCAGTGGGGGGTAGGTGGGGGTAGGGGACCCGCCACCTACCCGCGGCATTCTCGGGCAGCTCCGGCAGCGGGCAGCCGGCAGGCGGGCAGCTGCCCGCCGGGCACCCGCTGCCCGGAACAGTGTCAGCCGGCGGGCAGCCGGCGGGTGGACCCCCACCCACCGGCTACCCGCTGGAAATTACCCTACCTTGGGCTCCCGGTTTCCCCGTTCCCCGTGGTGTCCCAACGGATCCCGTTTGTCGTGCCTATGTCTAGTTTGATGTTTCGGGTACCGTTCGTAGCTTTATGAGTCTGTTATATCGCATGCTAGATGAATTGGTATCCCGTTGACCTAGGTGAAAGAAGTATGAACCCCTTAGGACTATTCTTAGTATTTGATGGATCACGCATAGGTTTGTTATACGCTTTATCCCCCTTCCCAATGTGTAACGTGGGTTGCATGTTGTAACACCCCAGATTTTCAAGACTTTTAAAACTTATAATAAAGATAGAATCTTATTAAATCCCAAGATATAAATACAAGCGTACGGGGTGCTATGCCACACCTGGGTTAAAGAACCCAAGTGCACAGGCTAACTAACTAATATCCTCAAAACGTAATTACATAAACGTGGCAGGCAGGCCAAAGGAAACTATCTACTTCTACACTCCAAGTTCTAGCGCGCTCCAGTGACTTAATCTTCTGTGCCTGAAAGCCAAATATATCTGTTCAGCGAGAGATGCTGGTAACCCACTCCAACGCGTTGAAATACAATACATATAGTAATATATATAGATATACGAAAACCATTTTGAACATGAAGATATATCCTACGAACTCTAGCTTTAAAACCGGGAATGACTCGGCAGATAAGGCCAGACACAAGCAACAGTTATAACAGTCATGAGCAGCTCATAATAGATATGGCAAATAAGGCAAAGCATAAACAGTAATCGTAACCCATCCTAGACAATCCCCAAAATGAAACCCATAGTCACATCCCAAGGCACTCATAGTCACAACTCGTCCATATCACAACACATAACGCACATTGTTGGCGCCACGGGACCGATCGCATGCCCATATATGAGGGTCAGCGCATATAGCTCTGACACAGCCCCGCAGCACCATGCCCCGTATCGCAACACGGGGAGGTCGATAGCAACCGACCGATGAACCGCAGCTCATCATAATGTTTGATCGCAACCAAACAGTGGACCGCAGCCCAAGAGAGTGTCATCTGACCGCAGCCAGGAAAAAGGACGAACCGCAGCTCGTATAGAAACGTTTGATCGCAACCAAACGGTGGACCGCAGCCCAAGAGAATGTCATCTGACCGCAGCCAGGAATACAAATCTGACCGTAGCCAGCTTCTGAACCGCAGCTCAGGATAACCAATCCGATCGCAACCGAATTGGGGTAACACACAGACATAACACATAGCAAGCACATGCAACCCACATTACACATTGGGAAGGGGGATAAAGCGTATAACAAACCTATGCGTGATCCATCACATACTAAGAATAGTCCTAAGGGGTTCATACTTCTTCCACCTAGGTCAACGGGATACCAATTCAACTAGCATGCAATATAATAGACTCATAAACCTACGAACGGTACCCAAAATATCAAACTAGGCATAGGCACGATAAACGGGGTCCGTTGGGACACCACGGGAAACGGGGAAACATCAAACGGGGAAGCCGGGAACCCGAGGTAGGGTGTAAACCAGCGGGTAGCCGGTGGGTGAGGGTTCACCCGCCGGCGGCCACTATTCCGGGCAGCTGCCCGCCCGCCGGCTGCACGCTGCCGGCGTTGCCCAAGAAGGCCGCGGGTAGGTGGCGGGTCCCCTACCCCCACCTACCCCCCACTGACTCTTAACACGCAATTTCGCCCCGGGAACCGTTGTGGAACCCGAAACCATGCTTAGACACTTCACCACATAACCTATCATGCTTTTCTAAACATAATCAACACCCAAACATGCGATTTCCCCACCCGATAATCCAAAAATAAGATCATACGATACAACCTCGGGTTCTACTCACTTTTATATCAACAAGAATACGATTCGTCTTCTAATTGCAAGATTCGGTAAGAATAACACATAAGCATCAAGAACTTCACACAATTATCAAGAACAACGCATAATCATCAAGAATTCCATATAATCATCAAGAACTCCATAATTATCAAGAATCTCCCAATATCAAGATTATCAAGATCCCCCATGGGATCATCACATCAATCATCAATAATAATCATCACAAATCATTAATACACAATAATATGGGGAAACCCTAAGGGGGAATCATAGCTATGAAAATAGGTTTTGTTGAGACATGGGTTACCTCTTAGCCTTAATTAATTCCTTGGCTATGAAGGATATTTCTTCAAGCTTTCTTGATTTCTTGATTTCTCCTAGGGGGATTCTTGGAGCTCTTTGGGTGGTGAGAGATTATTGTGGTGGGAATTCTGGTGCCTCCTAAGTTCCCTATTTATATATTTAAGACTCCTAATTAGGGCCTGAATGGTATGGGTTTACTAATTCTATTCCTTATAGGACTTAGGGACTTGCTTTAGGGATAAGGGTCCATGATCCACATTGGACCATATTAATTAAGCGGATCCTAATCACAATCTGAATAGTAAAAGGCCTACTTCCTTTATTCCTAATAGATAACTAGGTCTAGGATTCCTAATTAGGATCTGAATAGTAAAAGGTTTACTTTCTTTATTCCTAATAGGCTTAAGCCTCTAATTTAGGCAAGGGTCCACGGTTCATGGTGGACCCTATTAATTAATTAAAGGGGAACCTAACATAATTAAATCATATTTAATTATTATTAGCGGGATTAATTAAATAATTAATCCATGATTGAAGGCCGTAACACGGGGTGTTACACATGTGCTTGCTATGTGTTATGTGTGTGTGCTACCCCAATTCCGTTGCGATCGGATTGGTTATCCTGAGCTGCGGTTCAGAAGCTGGCTGCCGTTAGATTGGTATTCCTGGCTGCGGTCAGATGACATTCTCTTGGGCTGCGGTCCACCGTTTGGTTGCGATCAAACGTTTCTATACGAGCTGCGGTTCGTCCTTTTTCCTGGCTGCGGTCAGATGACACTCTCTTGGGCTGCAGTCCACTGTTTGGTTGCGATCAAACATTATGATGAGCTGCGGTTCATCGGTCGGTTGCGATCGACCTCCCTGTGTTGCGATACGGGGCATGGTGCTGCGGGGCCGTGTCAGAGCTATATGCGCTGACCCTCATGTATGGGCATGCGATTGGTCATGTGGCGCCAACAATGTGCATTATGTGTTGTGATATGGACGAGTTGTGACTATGAGTGTCTTGGGATGCGACTATGGGTTTCATATTGGGGATTGTTTATGATGGGTTATGATTACTGTTGATGCTTTGCCTTATTTGCCTTATCTATTATGAACTGCTTATGACTGCTATAACTGTTGCCTGTGTCTGGCCTTATCTGTCAAGTCATTCCCGGTTTTAAAGCTAGAGTTCGTAGGATATATCTTCATGCTCAAAATGGTTTTCGTATATCTATATATATTGCTATATGTATTGTATTTCAACGCGTTGGAGTGGGTTACCAGCATCTCTCGCTGAACAGATATATTTGGCTTTCAGGCACCGAAGATTAAGTCACTGGAGCGCGCTAGAACTTGGAAAAGTAGAAGTAGTTAGTTCCCCTTCGGCCTGCGTGCCATGTTTATGTAATTACGCTTTGAGGTTATTAGTTAGTTAGCCTGTGCACTTGGGTTCTCTAGCCCAGGTGTGGCTTTGCACCCCGAACGCTTGTATTATATCTTGAGATTTAATAAGATTCTACCTTTATTATAAGTTTTAAAATGTCTTGAAAATCTGGGGTGTTACAGTTGGTATCAGAGCCTAAGTTTGACCCTAGGAAAAGACTCTTAAGACCGGACTTTAGGACATTAGGCTTGAACTCCAGGTATCTAGGAACATAGGCTTCAGGAATCGTAGGATGCGCAGTGAGATTGTGAAACCTACACATCACCCCTGCACTTCATCCCCCTCTAATATTAAAAAAAAATCTCTTCTCCACTTATTGTATCAAGGTGAAACACAAAATAACATCAACCTTTAATCACCAGGATGGCACCCAAGAAGAAACATACAGGAACACCGAGACACCCCTCTCAAGAAATCTTGACTCAAACCCTACAACACCTGACCCAAATTGCCCAGGCACTAAGTACTATCGTTCCCCAACCTCTGCCAACAGACGAGAACTTGGAAATCCACCACCAAGTCTCGGCACACCAACCACCCACCCTCTCGGGGGACGAAGACCCCACAACCCTCGAGGAATGGATTGGGACATTCGACAAGGTATTCAGGACAACCCAATGCCCCGAACGCCACCAGGTCAGGATAGCCTCCGTCTACTTCAGACACGAGGCCTACAGCTGGTGGGCCCGCGAGGGACCTATGTACGAACAAGACCCCGGATTCAGTTGGGAAGGTTTAAAAACGCGGTTACGAGAACAGTTCTACCCCAACCACCTGAAAGCCGCCATGTGCGAGGAATTTCTCAATCTAAGACAGGGGACAGCCCCGGTCTCAGAATACTACCAACGATTCTGCCGACTGGCTCGCCTCACCCCCGAACTAGTACCCACCGAAGGGATCAAAGTCAGGAAATTCCTAACAGGCCTTAAGCCCGAACACCATAGGGCCTTGGCCACCCAAGAACCGAAGACCCTCGGAGAAGCCTATGCAAAGGCATGTCAGCTACAACAGGTAGCGAACCCGCCTCCAGGGACGCAACTAGGGTATAACAGGAAACCCGAAAGAAGTCATCCAATTCTCGCCAAGGAACCTAAGAACCCCAAAACCGCCCCACTTGACCAAATCATTGCGCCGACTACCCGGGGAAGGATCCTCACCCTAAGCAAGGCCAGGATCGGAGATAGCAACATAGTCTCCGGAACCTTCCTAGTACACGCCACCCCAGCCACCATACTATTCGACTCAGGGGCTACCAACTCGTTTATAGCAACCGAGTTTGCCGCCCAGCTCGGCCTTAACGCCAGCACCAAGGTCCGACTCCAAGTCAAGGTGGCCTTAGGCGAGATCATAAAATGTGATCGCATGTATGAGCATGTAATGATCACCATTCAAGGAGTGGAATTTCCCAGTAACCTGATCCAGTTTCAATTAGATGGGATGCAAGTAATCTTGGGCATGGATTGGCTAGGGAAGTTCCAAGCGCAAATCCTGTGCGGAGAGCAGAAAGTGGTCCTACGAGGACCAAACGGTAAGAGGGTGTCGTACCGCAGTGCCCGCCAGGATCCAGGGATCAAGCTGATAAACATGATGAAAATTAAGAAGTATATGGGCCAAGGAAACGAGGCTTTCTTATGCTCAGTCGAAGACCTCAACGCCAAAACACTCGAACCACAAGCCATCGCAGTGGTAAACGAGTTCACCGACGTCTTCCCAGACGAAATCCCCAGGGCACGCCCGGCCAGAGAAGTCGAGTTCACCATAGACCTCATACCAGGCGCCGCCCCGATCTCTAAACCACCCTACAGGCTAGCGCCAAAGGAAATGAAGGAACTGAAAACACAACTCCAAGAACTGCTAGATAAGGGTTACATCCGACCCAGCACCTCCCCATGGGGAGCACCGGTACTATTCGTTAAGAACAAGGATGGGAGCATGCGCCTGTGCATCGACTACCGGGAACTCAACCAGGTTACTATAAAGAATAGGTACCCCCTTCCCCGAATAGATGAATTATTTGACCAACTCAAAGGGGCAGGGGTATTCTCAAAGATCGACCTAAGATCCAGGTATCACCAAATCCAAGTGGCCAAACCAGACATCCAGAAAACGGCCTTCCGGACACGTTACGACCACTACGAGTTTACCGTAATGCCTTTCGGTCTCACTAACGCGCCTGCCATATTCATGGACCTCATGAATCGAGTATTCCGACCTCACCTGGATGACTTCGTCATTGTGTTCATTGACGACATCCTAGTCTACTCCCGAAATAAAGAAGAACATGAGAAGCACCTTCGCATATCTCTGCAAACCCTCAGGGAGAACCAACTCTACGCTAAATTCTCCAAGTGCGAATTCTGGCAAGACAGCGTAGCCTTCTTGGGCCACGTGATAACCAAAGAAGGGATTAGGGTGGACCCCGCTAAGGTCCACGCCGTTAAAGAGTGGACCACGCCGAACTCCCTTTCGGAAGTCCGAAGCTTCCTAGGTCTAGCTGGCTACTACAGGAGGTTCGTACCCGACTTCACCAAGATAGCCCAACGCCTCATTAAGCTCATGAAAAAGGAAACCCCCTTCCGTTGGGACAACGGCTGCATCTCGGCCTTCCAAGAATTAAAGGATAAACTAACCACTGCACCCGTGCTAGCCATACCCTCCGGGACGGAAGGGTTTGAAGTCTACAGCGATGCATCCAAGAAGGGGTTAGGATGCGTACTAATGCAAAAGGGCAAGGTAATAGCTTACGCATCCAGGCAACTCAAAACCCACGAAGAGAATTACCCCACCCATGACCTCGAGCTAGCCGCTATCGTATTCGCACTGAAAATCTGGAGGCACTACCTGTATGGGGTACAATGCAAGATCTACACCGACCATAAGAGCCTAAAGTACATCTTTACTCAAAAAGACCTAAACATGAGACAACGAAGATGGCTGGAACTCATAAAGGACTACGACCTAGACATTCAATACCACGAGGGAAAAGCCAAAGTGGTGGCAGACGCCCTAAGCCGAAAGACGAACCATTCCCTTAACACCACGTGGGTCCTACCGGACCATCTGTACAGGGACTTCCAAAGGCTACACTTGGAGATAATAGAGCAGGGATAAACTCGCCCCAATGCCTATCTACTCAACACACAAGCCGTGCCCACCCTCTTCGAGGAGATCAAATCGGGACAACAACAGGACCCGGAACTAGATAAAATCCGCCACGACCTAACTCAAGGGAAAGAAGGCTCCTTCGAAGCACACCCAGACGGCAGCCTCCGCCACAAAGGGAGGTGGTGTGTACCCTCAACGCACCCCCACTTGAAACAGCGGATCTTGGAGGAAGGACACAACTCCCCTTACTCAGTTCACCCAGGCGGTGACAAATTATACCAAGACGTAAAGAAATCGTTTTGGTGGCCGAATATGAAAAAGGAAATCGCAGATTTTGTGGCCAAGTGTCTGAATTGCCAAAGGGTAAAAGCCGAACGATGCAAACCCAAGGGACTCGTACAACCCCTTGAAATACCACAAGGAAAATGGGATTCCATATCCATGGACTTCGTCGGAGGGCTACCCCCAACGAAAACCGGCAAGGATAAAATCTGGGTCATAGTAGATCGACTGACCAAGACAGCGGGATTCATTGCCATGAAGGAAACATGGACAATGACGCAACTAGCCCAAGCCTACGTAAACCAGGTAGTGAAATACCACGGAGTTCCCCGAAACATTGTGTCCGACCGAGATTCCAGGTTCCTCTCGCAATTCTGGAAATCGCTACAAGCGGCGTTGGGGACGCAACTAAAACTAAGCACAGCCTTTCACCCCACCACAGACGGCCAAACCGAAAGAACCATCCAAACCCTTGAAGACATGCTAAGAGCCTGCACACTCGACTTCCGAGGGACGTGGGAAGAACACCTAGACCTCATCGAGTTCTCGTACAACAACAGCTACCACGCGAGCATTCGCATGGCACCCTACGAAGCACTATACGGTCAAAAATGTAGAACCCCCTTGTGTTGGGAGGAAATGGTCAACCCGGTAACACTGGGCCCCCAATACCTACAAGACACCATAGCCAAGGTTAAACCCATCCGGGAAAGGATGAAGGCCGCCCAAGACCGCCAGAAGTCTTATGCCGACCTAAAGAGGAAACAAGCCGAATTCAACCTCGGGGACAAGGTTTGGCTAAGGATCTCACCCACACGAGGAGTAATGAGGTTTGGAAGGAAAGGAAAACTCAGCCCCCGATTCATCGGCCCCTACGAAATCTTAGAATGAATCGGGGACTTGGCCTACCGCATCGCTTTGCCCGTCGAACTAGAACGAGTACACAACGTGTTCCACGTGTCTCAACTAAAGAAATACATACACGACCCAAGCCACATACTCCAACCCGAGGTCGTAGACCTCGACGAGTCACTAATGTACGAAGAGAAACCCGTAAGAATCCTGGACGTCAAGACAAGAAACACTCGAAACTGAACCACAGAAATGGTGAAAGTCCTCTAGACCAACCATGGGACCGGAGAAGCAACATGGGAACTTAAGGACACAATGAAGGAGCGCTATCCCGAGCTTTTCACACCAGGTAACTAAGGGAAAATCTTTCACCAAGGGCCAAGCTTCGGGGACGAAGCTTCCTGTTAAGGGGGGGAGAGTGTAACACCCCGTGTTACGAGTCCTAAAACCAATTAATTAATCAGCCATCTACCCAGAAAGAAAAGAAATAAATCACAATGATTATTTAGCTTTAAGCCCACCATAGTCCGTGGACCCCCATCCCTAAAGCCCAATACCTAATCCTAGGAGAATTAAACCCCATAGTATATAAATAGGGAACTTAGAAGGCATCAAGAATTCCCACCACAATAATCTCTCACCACCAAAAGAGTTCCAAGAATTCCCTTAGGAGAAATCAAGAAAACAAGAAAGCTTAAAGAAAGATCCTTCATAGCCAAGGAATTAATTAAGGCTAAGAGGTAACCCATGTCTCAACAAAACCTATTTTCATAGCTATGATTCCCCCTTAGGGTTTCCCCCATATTATTGTGAATGGCGAATTATTGTGATTATTATTGATGTTGATATAATGATTCCATGAGGAATCTTGATAATCTTGATATTGGGAGTTTCTTGATGATTATAGCGTTCTTGATGATTAATTGGGATTCTTGATGATTATGTGTTGTTCTTGGTAATTATGGTGTTCTTGATGATTTATTTGGGATTCTTGATGATTATGTGTTGTTCTTACTGAATCTTGCAATTAGAAGATGAATCGTATTCTTGTTGATATAAAAGTGATTAGAACCCTAGGTTGTATGGTATGATAATATTCTTGGATTATAGGGTGGGAAATCGCATGTTGGGTGTTGATTATGTTTAGAAAAGCATGATAGGTTATGTGCCATTCGTCTCTCGTATTCGATCCGTTAATTGTCTACGTGTTGTCGTTAATTGATAAGGGGGAGAAAACGTATAACAAAACCTATGCGTGATCCATCATGCTTTCCTAAACATAATCAACACCCAACATGTGATTTCCCACCCGATAAACCAAGAATAATATCATACGATACAACCTAGGGTTCTAATCACTTTTATATCAACAAGAATACGATTCGTCTTCTAATTGCAAGATTCGGTAAGAACAACACATAATCATCAAGGATCCCAAATAAATCATCAAGAACACCATAATTACCAAGAACAACACATAATCATCAAGAATCCCAATTAATCATCAAGAACGCTATAATCATCAAGAAACTCCCAATATCAAGATTATCAAGATTCCTCAAGGAATCATTATATCAACATCAATAATAATCACAATAATTCGCCATTCACAATAATATGGGGAAAACCCTAAGGGGGAATCATAGCTATGAAAATAGGTTTTGTTGAGACTTGGGTTACCTCTTAGCCTTAATTAATTCCTTGGCTGTGAAGGGTCTTTCTTTAAGCTTTCTTGATTTCTTGATTTCTCCTAGGGGAATTCTTGGAGCTCTTTGGGTGGTGAGAGATTATTGTGGTGGGGATTCTAGATGCCTTCTAAGTTCCCTATTTATATGCTATGGGGTTTAATTCTCCTAGGATTAGGTATTGGGCTTTAGGGATGGGGGTCCACGGACCATGGTGGGCTTAAAGCTAAATAATCATTGTGATTTATTTCTTTTCTTTCTAGGTAGATGGCTAATTAATTAATTGATTTTAGGACTCGTAACATGGGGTGTTACACTCTCCCCCCCTTAACAGGAAGCTTCGTCCCCGAAGCTTGGCCCTTGGTGAAAGATTTTCCCTTAGTTACCTGGTGTGAAAAGCTCGTGGTACCGCTCCTTCATCGTGTCCTTAAGTTCCCATGTTGCTTCCTCGGTCCCGTGGTTGGTCCAGAGGACTTTCACCATTTCTATGGCTCGGTTCCGGGTGTTTCTTGTCTTGATGTCCAGGATTCTTACGGGTTTCTCTTCGTATATCAGTGACTCGTCGAGGTCTACGACCTCGGGTTGGAGTATGTGGCTTGGGTCGTGTATGTATTTCTTTATTTGAGACATGTGGAACACGTTGTGTACTCGTTCTAGTTCGATGGGCAAAGCGAGGCGGTAGGCCAAGTCCCCGATTCTTTCTATGATTTTGTAGGGGCCGATGAATCGGGGGCTAAGTTTCCCTTTCCTTCCAAACCTCATTACTCCTCGTGTGGGTGAGATCCTTAGCCAAACCTTGTCCCCGGGGTTGAATTCAGCTTGTTTCCTCTTTAGGTCGGCGTAAGACTTCTGGCGGTGTTGGGCGGCCTTCATCCTTTCCTGGATGTGTTTGACCTTGGCTATGGTGTCTTGCAGGTATTGGGGGCCCAGTGTTACCGGGTTGACCATTTCCTCCCAACACAAGGGGGTTCTACATTTCTGACCGTATAGTGCTTCGTAGGGTGCCATGCGAATGCTCGCGTGGTAGCTGTTGTTCTACGAGAACTCGATGAGGTCTAGGTGTTCCTCCTATGTCCCTCGGAAGTCTAGCGTGCAGGCTCTTAGCATGTCTTCGAGGGTTTGGATGGTTCTTTCGGTTTGGTCGCTTGGATTTGGTGATACCCAGATCTTAGGTCGATCTTTGAGAATACCCCTGCCCCTTTGAGTTGGTCAAATAAGTCATCTATTCGGGGAAGGGGGTACCTATTCTTTATAGTAACCTGGTTGAGTTCCCGGTAGTCGATGCACAGGCGCATGCTCCCATCCTTTTTCTTAACGAATAGTACCGGTGCTCCCATGGGGAGGTGCTGGGTCGGATGTAACCCTTATCTAGCAGTTCTTGGAGTTGCGTTTTCAGTTCCTTCATTTCCTTTGGCGCTAGCCTGTAGGGTGGTTTAGAGATCGGGGCGGCACCTGCTATGAAGTCTATGGTGAACTTGACTTCTCTGGCCGGGGGTGCCCCGGGAATTTCGTCTGGGAAGACGTCGGTGAACTCGTTTACCACTGGGATGGCTTGTGGTTCGAGTGTTTTGTCGTTGAGGTCCTCGACTGAGCATAAGAAGGCCTCGTTTCCTTGGCCCAGATACTTCTTAATTTTCATCATGTTTATCAGCTTGATCCCTGGATCCTGGCGGGCACTACGGTACGACACCCTCTTACTGTTTGGTCCTCGTAGGACCACTTTCTGCTCTCCGCACAGGATTTGTGCTTGGAACTTCCCTAGCCAATCCATGCCCAAGATTACTTGCATCCCATCTAATTGAAACTGGATCAGGTTACTGTGAAATTCCACTCCTTGAATGGTGATCATTACATGCTCGTACATGCGATCACATTTTATGATCTCGCCTGAGGCCACCTTGACTTGGAGTCGGACCTTGGTGCTGGCGTTAAGGCCGAGCTGGGCGGCGAACTCGGTTGCTATAAATGAGTTGGTAGCCCCTGAGTCAAATAGTATGGTGGCTGGGGTGGCGTGTACTAGGAAGGTTCCGGAGACTATGTTGCTATCTCCGATCCTGGCCTTGCTTAGGGTGAGGATCCTTCCCCGGGTAGTCGGCGCGATGGTTTGGTCAAGTGGGGCGGTTTTGGGGTTCTTAGGTTCCTTGGCGAGAATTGGATGACTTCTTTCGGGTTTCCTTTTATACCCTAGTTGCGTCCCTGGAGGCGGGTTCGCTACCTGTTGTAGCTGACATGCCTTGGTATAAGCTTCTCCGAGGGTCTTCGGTTCTTGGGTGGCCAAGGCCCTCTGGTGTTCGGGCTTAAGGCCTGTTAGGAATTTCCTGACTTTGATCCCTTCGGGGGGTGCTAGTTCGGGGGTGAGGCGAGCCAGTCGGCAAAATCGTTGGTAGTATTCTGAGACCGGGGCCGTCCCCTGTCTTAGATTGAGAAATTCCTCGCCCATGGCGGCTTTCAGGTGGTTGGGGTAGAACTGTTCTCGTACCCGCGTTTTTAAACCTTCCCAGTTGAATCTGGGGTCTTGTTCGTACATAGGTCCCTCGCGGGCCCACCAGTTGTCGGCCTCGTGTCTGAAGTAGAAGGAGGCTATCCTGACCCGGTGGCGTTCGGGGCATTGGGTTGTCCTGAATACCTTGTCGAATGTCCCAATCCATTCCTCGAGGGTTGTGGGGTCTTCGTCCCCCGAGAGGGTGGGTGGTTGGTGTGCCGAGACTTGGTGGTGGATTTCCAAGTTCTCGTCTGTTGGCAGAGGTTGGGGAACGATAGTACTTAGTGCTTGGGCAATTTGGGTCAGGCGTTGTAGGGTTTGAGTCCAGATTTCTTGAGAGGGGTGTCTCGGTGTTCCCGTCTGTTTCTTCTTGGGTGCCATCCTGGTGATTAAAGGTTGATGATATTTTGTGTTTCACCTTGATATAATAAGTGGAGAAGAGATTCTTAATATTTAGAGAGGGATGAAGTGCGGGGGTGATGTGTAGGTTTCACAATCTCATTGCGCATCCTATGATTCCTGAAGCCTATGTTCCTAGATACCTGGAGTTCAAGCCTAATGTACTAAAGTCCGGTCTTAATAGTCTTTTCCTAGGGTCAAACTTAGGCTCTAATACCAACTGTAACACCCCAGATTTTCAAGACTTTTTAAAGCTTATAATAAAGGTAGAATCTTATTAAATCCCAAGATATAATACAAGCGTTCGGGGTGCTATGCCACACCTGGGCTAGAAAACCCAAGTGCACAGGCTAACTAACTAATAACCTCAAAGCGTAAATACATAAACGTGGCACGCAGGCCGAAGGGGAACTAACTACTTCTACTTTTCCAAGTTCTAGCGCGCTCCAGTGACTTAATCTTCGGTGCCTGAAAGCCAAATATATCTGTTCAGCGAGAGATGCTGGTAACCCACTCCAACGCGTTGAAATACAATACATATAGTAATATATATAGATATACGGAAACCATTTTGAGCATGAAGATATATCCTACGAACTCTAGCTTTAAAACCGGGAATGACTCGACAGATAAGGCCAGACACAAGCAACAGTTATGACATTCATAAGCAATTCATAATAGATAAGGCAAATAAGGCAAAGCATAAACAATAATCATAACCCATCATAAACAATCCCCAATATGAAACCCATAGTCACATCCCAAGGCACTCATAGTCACAACTCGTCCATATCACAACACATAATGCACATTGTTGGCGCCACAGGACCAATCGCATGCCCATACATGAGGGTCAGCGCATATAGCTCTAACACGGACCCGTAGCACCATGCCCCGTATCGCAACACGGGGAGGTCGATCGCAACCGACCGATGAACCGCAGCTCATCATAATGTTTGATCGCAACCAAACAGTGGACCTCAGCCCAAGAGAGTGTCATCTGACCACAGCCAGGATAAAGGACGAACCGCAGCTCGTATAAAAACATTTGATCGCAACCAAACGGTGGACCGCAGCTCAAGAGAATGTCATCTAACCGCAGCCAGGAATACCAATCTGACCACAGCTAGCTTCTGAACCGCAGCTCAGGATAACCAATCCGATCGCAACCGAATTGGGGTAGCACACACACATAACACATAGCAAGCACATGCAACCCACGTTACACATTGGGAAGGGGGATAAAGCGTATAACAAACCTATGCGTGATCCATCACATACTAAGAATAGTCCTAAGGGGTTCATACTTCTTTCACCTAGGTCAACGGGATACCAATCCAACTAGCATGCGATATAACAGACTCATAAACCTACGAACGGTACCCGAAACATCAAACTAGACATAGGCACGACAAACGGGGTCCGTTGGGACACCACGGGGATCGGGGAAACATCAAACGGGGAAACCGGGAGCCCAAGGTAGGGTAATTTCTAGCGGGTAGCCGGTGGGTGGGGGTCCACCCGCCGGCTGCCCGCCGGCTGCCACTGTTCCGGGCAGCTACCCGCCCGCCGGCTGCCCGAGAATGCCGCGGGTAGGTGGCGGGTCCCCTACCCCCACCTACCCCCCACTGACTCTTTTCATCACTTTTCGCCCCGGGAACCGTTGTGGAACCCGAAACCATGCTTAGACACTTTACGACGCAATTAACGACAACACGTAGACAATTAACGGATCGAATACGAGAGACGAACGGCACATAACCTATCATGTTTTCCTAAACATAATCAACACCCAACATGCGATTTCCCACCCGATAATCCAAGAATAATATCATACGATACAACCTAGGGTTCTAATCACTTTTATATCAACAAGAATATGATTCGTCTTCTAATTGCAAGATTCGGTAAGAACAACACATAATCATCAAGGATCCCAAATATATCATCAAGAACACCATAATTACCAAGAACAACACATAATCATCAAGAATCCCAATTAATCATCAAGAACGCTATAATCATCAAGAAACTCCCAATATCAAGATTATCAAGATTCCTCATGGAATCATTATATCAACATCAATAATAATCACAATAATTCGCCATTCACAATAATATGGGGAAAACCCTAAGGGGGAATCATAGCTATGAAAATAGGTTTTGTTGAGACATGGGTTACCTCTTAGCCTTAATTAATTCCTTGGCTATGAAGGGTCTTTCTTTAAGCTTTCTTGATTTCTTGATTTCTCCTAGGGGAATTCTTGGAGCTCTTTGGGTGGTGAGAGATTATTGTGGCGGGGATTCTAGATGCCTTCTAAGTTCCCTATTTATATGCTATGGGGTTTAATTCTCCTAGGATTAAGTATTGGGCTTTAGGGATGGGGGTCCACGGACCATGGTGGGCTTAAAGCTAAATAATCATTGTGATTTATTTCTTTTCTTTCTAGGTAGATGGCTAATTAATTAATTGGTTTTAGGACTCGTAACACTGGGTGTTACACTGTGCACCTGGGTTCTCTAGCCCAGGTGTGGCATAACACCCGTACACTTATGATTTACTTGGGATGTAATGAGATATTACCTTTATGATATAAGTTTTAAATGTCTTGAAAATCTGGGGTGTTACAGTTGGTATCAGAGCCTAAGTTTGACCCTAGGAAAAGACTCTTAAGACCGGACCTTAGGACGTTAGGCTTGAACTCTAGGTACCTAGGAACATAGGACTCAGGAATCTTAGGACGCGCGGTGAGATTGCGAAACCTACACATAACTTCCCTACACTTTACCATTCCCCATTCTAAAACCCTTCCCCACTTATCACTTCACAAGAAGTGCATCGAACTCTAACTTAATGTTCTTATAAACACTGACCAGAAAGACGATAGCATGGCACCGAACAGAAGGCAATCAAGAACTCCAGAACCCGCCGCTGACGACCCCTTGACCCAAACCCTACAGCAACTAACACAAGTCGCACAGGCACTAAGTGACGCGGCACTTCGCAACAACAGGCCCCCACCGCCTCCATCAAACGCAAACATGGACGTCGCCCGACAAGTTTCAAATCACCGACCACCCATGTTTTCAGGAGAAGAGGATCCCGCGGTCCTAGAAGAATGGATCCGAACCCTTGATAAGATTTTTGGGGTAGTAGAATGCCCGGAGGAACGCCGCGTAGAGATAGCCTCGTTCTACTTCGGGCACGAGGCCGATCTCTGGTGGATCCACGAGGGGCCCACTTATCAACAAGAACCGGGGTTCAATTGGGAGAACCTCAAGACACGACTACGAGAGAGATTCTATCCAACCCACGTAAAGGCATCCATGTACGAAGAGTTCCTTCATCTAAAACAAGGAACGGCCACCGTCGTAGAATACCATAAACGATTCCTCGAGCTGGCACGCTTCGCGCCAGAGCTAGTCCCCACCGAGGTAACCAAGATAGAGAGATTCGTGTCGGGCCTCAACTTCGAAGCTCGGAAAGCGCTAGTGGTAAGCAGACCTCGGACCCTCAACGAGGCTTACTCCAGTGCCGCGAATCTCTATCGAATCCAACTAGTCCAACGCGGAGTTCAGGAACAAATACGAAGAAGAAACACCGGAAGTGGGGCACCGCTAGTGAAAAGAACGAGGAACGACACCGGCACAAGGTCGAACAACCCGACCAACCAAAGACCGCCCCTGGGAAACAATGAAGCTAATCCAAGAAGCTTCCCTTGCCCGAGGTGCAACAAAAGCCACAGAGGCAAGGATTGCGCGGGTAACCCCTGGCGATGCTTCAACTGCGGAGAGGAAGGACACAAGGCCTTCCAGTGCACTCGACCCCAAAGACCACGCCCCGCCACCGTGGGTCAACACGGGGCCTCCGGTCATCAAGGGAGTTACGGCGCTCCCGGGAAAGTATTCGTTATGAGCCACACTCAAGCCAACATCGGAAATGAGGAAGGCCTCGGGGAGGGAAACCCAATCCCGGAAGACGAGGACCATGCGGACCCCGCGGAAGAGGATCAAGAAAACGAGTACTGCCTAGGATAAGCCGTCACACCCCCCCCCCCCTCTCTTTTGTTTTAAGTCCACTTACTTAGCTTAGCTATTTCGGAATTACTATGAATAAAGGTTTTTCGATCGAATCCCAATTCCACTACGAAGGCAAAACACAAGTTATGCCATCAACCCAACCCTTCCCCTACTAAAGGACAAAATAAGGAAAAAGACAAAAGAATACCACACCATCAAGAAATGCCCAATGTTGCTATTAGGAATTAAACTCTAAACCTCACAATTACAAGTCCAAGTCCCAACCACTAAGCCATGAGTGTTTCTTGAAACCTCAAGGGAATACTCCCTTGTTAAACCCCTCCAAGTCCCTAAAACCCACAAAACCCCCAAATCAAAATCCCTTCTTCTTCTTCCTCTCCTTCTTCCTTCCCTCCCCTTCCCTCCATTGCCTCTCACGCACACCACCACCCCACCCAAGAAAATCCGGCAGCCAATCAAACGCCACCACCCACCGTTAGCCGCACCCGGCCGAACGACGTCCGCCGTCGCTGCACCGCCTCGCCGCCGCTCCAGCCGAACGATGTCCACCGCCCGAAGGCCACCCCGCCGTCGACCCGCTGTCCCCACTGCCCAGTCGACCCCACAGCGCCACCACACCCCCACCACACCAAATGCCGGACCCCCACCTCGCCGGCGTCAACCTCGCAAACGAAGAATACACCGGAACCCCCGCTGCCATCTCGCCGGAAGACACGCCGGAGCCCCACCGCCGTCTCGCCGGAGGTCCACCGGAAAGCCGTCGGAAAATTGCCGGAAATTCTCACCACCAAAGAAAGATTCACGATGCCGAAGAAGCCCCTCGGAATCTGCACCCCGGAATGGAACAACGCCGATTACACCGTGATCGGAGGTAAAAGTCTTGAACCCGACCAATTCTCTCCTGAATTGGTTGATATGCTTAAACACCAAGGTCTCTTAGATACATACCTCGCCATAAAAGGGGATACGTACCCCGAGTTGGTGAAGGAGTTCTACCAACACCTTGTAGCCACCAAACGGGGTGACAAGATAGAGATCGCCACCAAGGTCCGTGGCAAGGAAATTGTGCTTTCCGAAGGCCGGTTGGCCAAGCTCTTGAGATTGACCACCACGGGTGTGTCTAACTATGACCGAAAGGGGTAGATTGACACCCAAACTACGGGATACAAGGACTACCTCGGGTACCTACTCGGGAAGGAGGACGGGTTCACCTCGGCCACACGGCCAAACCGGAAGAGGCTATCGGCGGAGCAAAAGATATTGGTTATGATTGTAACCGATAGCCTCTTGCCCACCAATAACAAGAGCAAGGATGTGGGGAGCTTGGAGTGCACCTTTGCGTATCTCCTAAAACATAAAATCAAGTTCAACCTACCGGCACTCATGCTAAAACACATAGAGTTCTGCAAGACAAACAACCGGCTTAGCCTACCCTACGGGATGATCCTAAGTTGGATCATGGAGAAAAAGGGGGTAGACCTAAGCCACACCGAGGTCAAAACCGCCAATGGCATGGTTTTCAATGCCCAAAACCTCCGCCGCAACGACATCTACTACACCGAAGGATGACACTATCTCACCCTCGAAGAAATTTGCCAAAAACCCGAGGAGGAACGTAGGGAATTGGTTGATCGGTTGGACATCTCCAACAAAAAGCTCAAGCGAGCCATGCAAGATTGTGGAGGTACGGAGGGAAATGAGGGACAAGAGGAGGAAGACGGGCACAACCCGTCAGTACACCCACAGCCAGGGGGGAACCCGAGGGGACAAGACGAGGGTTCGATCAATGAACGCATACTCGCACAGCTCGACCGGCAGAATCAAATCATGGAAGATGGGTTCTCATCCTTGATTCGCACCACACGCGCACTCGATCAAAGGGTAGCAGCGATCGAGGCCGCCTTGGGCACTCGCGGTGCATCCAGTTCCAGCGCAGGAAACCGAGGTACAACCGAAAACTTCTCTATCACAACACCATCAAAAGTTCAGCCTACCCCAAGCCAAGTCAAACGTAAGGCCGCATCCCTAACCAGGAGGCCGAGCTACGAGGTGTCTAGGGGTGAAAGGATGGACTATAACATCGGGCTTCGGGGACGAAGCCCCTTGTAAGGGGGGGAGAGTGTAACACCCCGTGTTACGGCCCCTAAAACCAATTAGTTAATTAATCAATAGCCCAAGAGAAAGAATAAATTATAATGATTAATTAGGGAAAAAGGCCCACCATAGTCCGTGGGCCCTCATCTCTAAACCCAACCCCTAATCCCAATAGGATTAGAACCCAAATAAGACCCTAGGCCTATAAATAGGGAACTTAGAAGGCACCTAGATTTCCCACCACAATAATCTCTCACCACCCAAAGATTTCCAAGAATTCCCCTAGGAGAAATCAAGAATCAAGAAAGCTTAAAGAAAGATCCTTCATAGCCAAGGAATTAATTAAGGCTAAGAGGTAACCCATGTCTCAACAAAACCTATTTTCATAGTTATGATTCCCCCTTAGGGTTTCCCCCATATTATTGTGTATTGGCGAGATATGATGATGATTATTGATGTTTGATGTGATGATCCCATGAGGGATCTTGATAATCTTGATATTGGGAGATTCTTGATAGTTATGGAGTTTTGATGATTATATGGAGTTCTTGATGATTATGTGTTGTTCTTGATAATTGTGTGATGATCTTGATGCTTATGTGTTATTCTTACCGAATCTTGGAATTAGAAGATGAATCGTATTCTTGTTGATATAAAAGTGAATAGAACCCTAGGTTGTATCGTATGATCTCATTCTTGGATTATCGGGTGGGGAAATCGCATGTTTGGGTGTCGATTATGTTTAGAAAAGCATGATAGGTTATGTGCCGTTCATTTCTCGTATTTGATCCGTTAATTGTCTACGTGTTGTCGTTAATTGCGTTGTAAAGTGTCTAAGCATGGTTTCGGGTTCCACAACGGTTCCCGGGGCGTAAATTGTGTGTAAAGAGTCAGTGGGGGATAGGTGGGGGGTAGAGGACCCGCCACCTACCCACGGCCAAGGGGGCGCCTCCGGCAGCAAGCAGCCGGCGGGCGGGCAGTTGCCCGCCGGCGACCCGCTGCGCGGAACAGTATTACCGGCGGGCAGCCAGCGGGTAGCCCCCCACCCACCGGCTACCCGCTGGAATTTATCCCATTTGGGACCCCGGCTTCCCTGTTTGATGTTCCCCCGATCCCCGTGGTGTCCCAACGAACTCCGTTTATCGTGCCTATGTCTAGTTTGATATTTCGGGTACCGTTCGTAGGTTTATGAGTCTATTATATTGCATGCTAGTTGAATTGGTATCCCGTTGACCTAGGTGGAAGAAGTATGAACCCCTTAGGACTATTCTTAGTATGTGATGGATCACGCATAGGTTTTGTTATACGTTTTCTCCCCCTTCCCAATGTGCAATGTGGGTTGCATGTGCTTGCTATGTGTTATGTGTGTGTGTTACCCCAATTCGGTTGCGATCGGATTGGTTATCCTGAGCTGCGGTTCAGAAGCTGGCTGCGGTCATATTGATACTCTTGGGCTGCGGTCCACCGTTTTGTTGCGATCAAACGTTTCTATATGAGCTGCGGTTCATCCTTTTTCCTGGCTGCGGTCAGATGACATTCTCTTGGGCTGCGGTCCACTGTTCGGTTGCGATCAAACACTTTGATGAGCTGCGGTTCATCGGTCGGTTGCGATCGACCACTCCGTGTTGCGATACGGGGCAGGGTGCTGCGGGGCCGTGTCAGAGCTATATGCGCTGACCCTCATGTATGGGCATGCGATTGGTCCTGTGGCGCCAACAAAGTGTGTTATGTGTTGTGATATGGATGAGTTGCGATTATGAGTGTCTTGGGGGATGTGACTATGGGATTTATGTTGGGGATTGTTAGGTTATGATTATTGCTTATGCCTTGCCTTATCAGCCTTATCTGTTGTGAACTGCATATGCTTGTTATAACTGTTGTTTGTGTCTTGCCTTATCTGTCGAGTCATTCCCGGTTTTAAAAGCTAGAGTTCGTAGGACATATCTTCATGCTCAACATGGTTTTCGTATATCTATATATATCTTTATATGTATTGTATTTCAACGCGTTGGAGTGGGTTACCAGCATCTCTCGCTGAACAGATATATTTGGCTTTCAGGCACAGAGGATTAGAGCACTGGAGCGCGCTAGAACTGGAGCGTAGATGTAGTTTAGTTTCCCTTTCGGCCTGCGCGCCATATTATGCATTGTATTTCGGTGGATATTAGTTAGACAGCCTGTGCACCTGGGTTCTCTAGCCCAGGTGTGGCATAACACCCCGTACACTTATGATTTACTTGGGATGTAATGAGATATTACCTTTATGATATAAGTTTTAAATGTCTTGAAAATCTGGGGTGTTACATTGTGTGTCTCACGTACTTCTCACGGTGCCTTAAAACCATCAAGGTCCTTGTTCCAAGGTAAGATCCTTTTTGCTGGGAGGCTCTAGTTGTATTATACTTTCCATGCGTTTGTTGCCTCTTCTTGTCATATCGAGCCCCCTTTTGATGATTTGTGCTAACGATTAAGAAAGGGTGCCGTTGACGTACTACTTTACTTCCTTGTATTTCAATTGGCGTTCCTGGTCTCCGGGCTGGAATAGTTGCGCCCATTCGTGACCAGTTCCGAAAGGGTTTGCTCATGCTGGAGGGAGCGGTTTCCCACTTCTGTTACTTCTTTTTTCGGGTTTGTCCCTGGATTCCGTGTTGGGGTAGTTGGATTCGGTAGAGATTAGCGGCACTGGAGAAAGATTTGTTGAGAGTCCGAGGTCTGCTTACCACTAGTGCTTTTCGGGCTTCAAAGTTGAGGCCCGATACGAATTTATCTATTATGGTTACCTCGGTGGGACTAGTTCTGGTGCGAAGCGTGTTAGTTCAAGGAATTGTTTGTGGTATTCCATGACGGTAGTTGTCCCTTGTTTTAGATGGAGAAACTCTTCGTACATGGATGCTTTTACGTGTGTTGGATAAAACCGCTCTCGTAGTCGCGCCTTGAGGTGTTCCCAGTTGAACCCCGATTCTTGTCGGTAAGTGGGACCCTCGTGGTTCCACCAGAGATCGGCCTCGTGTCCGAAGTAGAACGAGGCTACCTCCACGCAGCGTTCTTCTGGGCATCCTACTAACCCGAGGATTTTGTCGAGGGTTCGGGTCCATTCCTCTAGGATTACGGGATCCTTTTCTCCTGAGAACGTGGGTGGTTGATGGTTAGAGACTTGTCGGGCGAAGTCTGCGTTTGCGTTCGACGGAGGTGGTGGGAGATTTCTTTGTACATGGTTTCCCTTGTGGGTGCGGGGTGGAATCTTCCTTGTAGTCGTGCCCCTAGGCACTCCTAGTTGGACCCCCGGTTGTTACCCATAAGTGGGTCCTTTTTGGATTTATCAAAGATCAGCCTCGTGTCTTCGAACGAGGCTATCTCTACACGGTGTTCCTCTGGGCATTCCATTAACCCAAGAATTTTTTTGAAGGTTCGGATTCGTTCTGCGAGGACAGTGGGGTCCTTGACTGTCTTCTTGTTGGTGCCATGCTGCTGGTTCTTAGGGCCAATATTTATTGTAATGGTGGGTCAGTGTGCTGCACCCTTACCTTGTTGTGGTAAGCTTAGCGGGGGGGGGGGGGGGGGGGTTCTTTAAGTTATGGAGGGATAAAGTGAGGAGAGGTTATGTGTAGGTTTCACAATCTCACCGCGCGTCCTAAGATTCCTGAGTCCTATGTTCCTAGATACCTAGAGTTCAAGCCTAATGTCCTAAAGTCTGGTCTTAAGAGTCTTATCCTAGGGTCAAACTTAGGCTCTGATACCAACTGTAACACCCCAGATTTTTTTTAAGACTTTTAAAACTTATATAATAAAGGTAGAATCTTATTAATCCCAAAATATAATACAAGCGTTCGGGGTGCTATGCCACACCTGAGCTAGAGAACTCAGGTGCACAGGCTAACTAACTAATATCCTCAAAAGCGTAAATGTATAAACATGGCACGCAATCCGGAAGGGAAACTATCTACTTCTACGCTCCAAGTTCTAGCGCACTCTAGTAACTTATTCTTCTGTGCCTGAAAGCCAAATATATCTGTTCAGCGAGAGATGCTGGTAACCCACTCCAACGCGTTGAAATACAATACATATAGAGATATATATAGATATACGAAAACCATTTTGAGCATGAAGATATATCCTACGAACTCTAGCTTTTAAAACCGGGAATGACTCGACAGATAAGGCTAAGCACAGACAACAGTTATAACAAGCATATACAGTTCACAACATGCAAAACAGATAAAGCTGAGCACAATTAATAATCATAACCCAACATAAACAATCCCCAACATAAATCCCATAGTCACATCCCCAAGATACTCATAACCACAACTCATCCATATCTTATCACATAAGCACACTTTGTTGGCACCACAGGACCAATCGCATGCCCATACATGAGGGTCAGCGCATATAGCTCTGACACGGCCCCGCAGCACCCTGCCCCGTATCGCAACACGGAGGGGTCGATCGCAACCGACCGATGAACCGCAGCTCATCATAGTTTGATCGCAACCAAACAGTGGACCGCAGCCCAAGAGAATGTCATCTGACCGCAGCCAGGAAATATGAACCGCAGCTCATGTAGAAACATTTGATCGCAACCAAACGGTGGACCGCAGCCCAAGAGTGTAAATCTGACCACAGCCAGCTTCTGAACCGCAACTCAGGAATAACCAATCCGATCGCAACCGAATTGGGGTACCATGCACACATAACACATAGCAAGCACATGCAACCCACATTACACATTGGGAAGGGGGAGAAAACGTATAACAAAACCTATGTGTGATCCTTCACATACTAAGAATAGTCCTAAGGGGTTCATACTTCTTCCACCTAGGTCAACGGGATACCAATTCAACTAGCATGCAATATATAATACTCATAAACCTACGAACAGTACCCGAAACATCAAACTAGACATAGGCACGATAGACGGAGTCCGTTGGGACACCACGGGGATCGGGGAAACATCAAACAGGGAGGCCGGAATCCAGAAGTGGGGAATTTTCCAGCGGGTAGCCGGTGGGTGGGGGGCCACCTGCCGGCTGCCCGCCGGTTTTACTGTTCCGGGCAGCAGGTCGCCGGCGGGCAGCTGCCCGCTGCCGGAAGTGCAATCTCGGCCGTGGGTAGGTGGCGGGTCCCCTACCCCCCACTGACTCTTTTCATCACACTAACACCCCGGGAACCATTGTGGAACCCGAAACCATGCTTAGACACTTTCAAACGTAATTAACGACAACACGTAGGCAATTAACGGATCAAACACGAGAAACGTACGGTACATAACCTATCATGCTTTTCTAAACATAATCAACACCCAAACGTGAGATTTCCCCACCCGATACACCAAGAATAGTATCATACGATACACCCTAGGGTTCTAATCACTTTTATACCAACAAGAATACGAATCGTCTTCTAATTACAAGATTCGGTAAGAATAACACATAAGCATCAAAAATATCACACGACTATCAAGAACATCATATAAACATCAAGAACTCCATATAACCATCAAGAACACCATAATCATCAAGAATCTCCCAATATCAAGATTATCAAGATCCCCCATGGGATCATCACACCAATCATCAATAATAACATCACAAATCATCAATACACAATAATATGGGGAAACCCTAAGGGGGGAATCATAGCTATGAAAATAGGTTTTGTTGAGACATGGGTTACCTCTTCGCCTTAATGAATTCCTTGGCTATGAAGGATCTTTCTTTAAGCTTTCTTGCTTTCTTGATTTCTCCTAAGGGAATTCTTGGAACTCTTTGGATGGTGAGAGATTATTGTGGTGGGAATTCTAGGTGCCTCCTAAGTTCCCTATTTATATATTTAAGACTCCTAATTAGGGCCTGAATGGTATGGGTTTACTAATTCTATTCCTTATAGGACTAAGGACTTGTTTTAGGGATAAGGGTACATGGTCCATATTGGACCATATTAATTAAAGAGGATCATAATCATAATCTGAATAGTAAAAGGCCCACTTCCTTTATTCCTAATAGATAACTAGGTCTAGGATTCCTAATTAGGATCTGAATAGTAAAAGGTTTACTTTCTTTATTCCTAATAGGCTTAAGCCTCTAATTTAGGCAAGGGTCCACGGTTCATGGTGGACCCCATTAATTAATTAAAGGGAAAGCTAACCGAATTAGATCGTATTTAATTATTATTACAGGATTAATTAAATAATTAATCCGGGATTGAAGGCCGTAACACGGGGTGTTACACAAATCCCCCCGAAATGACTTGAATTTTTTTTTGGCCGTTTGTTCTCACAACAATAACTGAATATACGCATATTAAAGTATTACTGTGCACATATAAAGATAAAATTCACACACAGTGTACCATTATTAAGTAGGTACACACACACAATATATACAATTAAACAAATTATTATAGTATTGATTCAAATCAGTATATACTCGTTTAATTAACATATACTCATTTAATTAACATATACTCGTTTATGATATATGGCAGAGATAAGTGGACGAATTTTATATATTTAAATGAACAAAATTCACATTCTAACGATCTTGTTAAAAGTTGTTGATTATGGAATTTAACGCACGTTAAGGTTTAACCAAAGACATATTCTTTTTTTTTTTTTTTTTGATTAATGTGTGACCAGTTGTTGTTTAAGGTTATGGAAGCTTAGGCACATTAAGTTATACATAAACGCACACTATATATTATAGGCATATTTTATTATTGGCACATATTATACAAAACCTAACGCACATAAACACTTGATTATAGGCATATTTTTTAAAAAATTTGTTTTCAGCTGGAAGAATAAGGGTTACATATTTGAGTTAGAGCATTAATCAAGCAGTGTATCAAGACGCATTTTAATCTCTCGCGTTTGTTAAAGTATCAAGACGCATATGAAGTAGTATAATGACGCATTCAAATGCGTGAATTCATTTCATAACCAAAACCACTGATAATTCAATTTAAATTTACACTTAAACAGATTCTAAGATATAACAATAACAACAATATTAATAATAATTAAAATAACAATAATAATGTGCATTGGTTCCTCATAATGACCATCTTTCCAGCCATCCTTCATCTCATAGCCACTGTCTTCATCTTGTTCTTCACCCACCAATAAAAACATGTTTTGTAGCTAAGTCTTCTTTTTAAAAAAAAAAGTTCACTTTCAGGCAGAAGTGATTAGGGGCTTATGTTTCTACAGGAGGTTGCAGGGCGGGTGCCCTTTCGCCAGGTTTATACCTTCACAACAGGCCCTAATTGCCTAATAACATCAAACGATGCACCAAGAAGAAAAAAGCATACCAAATGCATCTTTGGCATTTGTTTGATGATATTTGGCAATTGCAGTCGATGAGGACAAATCATTTGGAAACGGTTCAAGACTTCATCAGAGGTCAAAAACCGTCACCTGGGCTTCTTTGTCCAGGTCAACTGTTTCAGGTTTAGAATGTTTTGCCTTAGTGATTAATTATGTTGAAAACAACAAGAGAGAGGGGGATTATGAGCATGATAAAGATTTTGAAGAATATGAAGGAGATGAAGAAAAGAAGTGGGATCTAGAGTGGGTGTGAAAAAGTCAGCTGACCGCATTGTTATATCCATATATTGCAAAGAAACCAAGAACGAGTGTTAGACAATTATTAGACCATAGGTAATAAAATTTGATATTCAATTGCAGCATCTTGCCTCCCTTTTATAGGCTAATAACATGGGTACGGGGTGTGGGTGGGGAGGGGGGACATTTACTCTCGTGGTTATAGATCATCTTTTAATATGCGCTTTCTTAGTTGCCTATGTGCGTTTCTAAATAATACAGCGTGCGTCAACGACTAATTTGACTATAAGCATATTTTTGTATCAATGAGCCGATATTAAGTAAAAACTAAACGCATGTTAAATTATTTGGTCACGCACAGTAAGCGTGAATCCAACGCACCATAAAGCCATAAGGCGATTTACATATAGATAGATTTGTCATGTATAGGCAAAGTAACCACCTCACCCCTATAAATCATCCCCCCACGTTGGGGTTGCGTGGGAAAGTGACAAAACTAATCGGTGTCAGTAATTTATATATTTCCCATAAAGGAAATCTTTTCAAAATTGAATTGTCATTCAAAACTATTAACTATGCATGTGATAGAGGAAACGGACAGCACTTTAATGCTTTAACCCCAAAAAAGGGAAATCTTGGTAAATCTAAAGTGTTTGATTTTATCCCACATTATAGTACATACACACGCACATTTTAGTGTTTTATCGCGCATATTACAGAGGGAATAAAATTACATTAAAAATTCGTAAACCCCGTCACCATGGGCAGGGTAGGTGACAACCGTGACAAGACTAATCGTTGTCAGTTATTTATCTATTTCCCATAAAGGGAATCTTTGAACATTGAATTCTCATTCAAGACTAGTAACTACGCAATTGTAGTTGGCGAAACGGACAGTATTTTTAGTGGTCATTCAACGCTTTAAACGACTAAAAAAACTAACCTCTTTTTTTTTTTGGTAATTAAAAAATGTATATTGATAAATGTAACGCATTTGTAATTCACGCACGCAGCTGTAGTATTTCGCGCACATTATATATCAATCAGAAGCACATTAAACGTATGAACTCCATTTTATTTCAATTTTTATGAAATGCCAAAATTATGTTTATCAAGTCAGGGAACGTGACCAAGTTTTTCGCCTATAAAAAGGGAGGAACACCCAACGATCGAGTACCAAGGGTTTTCTTTTTATTATATATATATATATATATATATATATATATATATATATATATATATATATATATGTATGTATGTATATATATATATATATGCTGATAAAAAGCAAGGAACACCCAACGATCGAGTATCAAGAGTTTTCTTTCCATTATATGCTGAAATGACATCAATTCAGTTACCCACTCCATCTCAACAACAAGCACCATTCATTCATCGTTGTGTTCTTCATGTTTTTCATAATGTTTACCCTCATGTTCTTCATACTCGCCCCCCTTCTTTTTGTTGTTATTGTAATTGATTACGATAACAAAACATTCTAAACCTGAAAATAAACATCCGATTAATTAAATACAACACCACAATACTTCTGTCCTCCCCAGTTGCCCCCATATTTCCCCACTTCCCTCGGAGCGGGAAGTTAGCATACCCTCCACAGTCCCCCCCCCCCCCCCATCTTTCCCCACTTCCACCCTGAGCAGGAAGCTGCTATGGTAGGAGGGGCAAAGTATATAGAAGCAAAGCTAACATTTGAAACCCCATCCACCATCGTGGTTACATCTGCTATGCTTCTATGGGCAAACGAGCCACGAGTAAAGTGGACCTCCTTTTGAATAGAGCTCGGGAAGCTGCAATGCTAAGAGGGAAAAAGGAGATTGAAGCAAGCTGACATTTGACACCCCCTTGTAATTACTGCAATGCTTCGACATCCTTTGAGTAGAGCTCGGGGGTGATAGCCGTGGCGTGACAATGTGGTTATCAACTAAGACGACACATTCTAAACCTGATAAGGTTCTTTTATGGGTCTAAACCGTAACCAATCCCGATATTGTGGGTCTCCACCAAGTTGCATGTAACTGATGAAGCAATTTAGCACTTCTAGATTAGTTGGGGTTTACATTCATTGAAGTCAATCTTCTTAGGTTTAGAATGTGTTGTTTTAGCCCAGACAAATGGTAGGATCCTCTACTCCTTGTGGAGATATATCCTTTGGTACCTTAATGCAGGCTTAACCAAAAGAAATATCTCTAAAAGGTGTAGACGGATCCTGTCGTTTGCCTGGGGTCCTTAATCAATAAAATAAGCTATCATGGGGACTTTGATTTGAATTGTTGTGTTGGTTGCTGTTGATTTAGATGGTTAGTGGGATGTTGTTTATTATTATTTTCATTATATTAGTGGTAGTAGCAGATCAATGTATAAATTAGTTCAATGTAAATAATAAATCTTTGTTTGGCTGTTATATATTTTTTTTGTTTATTTACTTGATAGTCATTAAATAAACAAACAAAAATCAAATGCGCATTATTATTATTATCCACACAGTAGGACTAATACCTTTTTTTAACATGAGTGGTGCAAAATCCGTAATATGCGTTGGTTTAGTCTTTTAAATGCATGCAATAAGAATAAAATGTTTCATATGTAAATTATTAAACGTTAAAATATTACTATTCGCATATTAAGAACTAACTTAACGCATATTTGTTAAAATATTACAAATGTACAATGAAGCATTCACACGCAAACGACACAAATGTTAATGTGATTGGAGACGCACATTAAGTTAGTCTATAAAACATATTAAGGCCATAATGTGCGCTACACACACGCTTTTTAATTTGTGATCAGTTGAAAGGTTACATATGTTTTAGGATACAATAAATAGATGAATGAGCCCAATGGCGAAATGGTAGAAGTCTTTGTACTTATTGACTTCGCCCAGGATTGAACCTTCCCCGACCACAAGACTTTAATTTTTTTTATTCAAATAAAGAAATTCAGAGTATTACTAATCAGTAAGGCAAATTGTCTTTGATCGTTTGTTCGCACACTAAGACCTGACCTTACGCATACTAAATTATTCCTGTGCGCATGTTAGAGATGAAAATCACGCACATTTGTTAAAGTATTGGCGCAGTGTCAATGGTGTGTGCATTTACGCATGTTAATACATTTGGTCACGCACATTAAGTTTTTCATAGACGAACATTATAATATAGTGTTAACAATCCCTCACGCACATTGAAGTATTAACATACGCATTTTAAATAATTTTTTGGTGCACATATTATGATATTTGGGAGGATAATAGTTGATTATATCAATAACTGTATACAACACCAATTATAGGTAAATAAAAAATGGAAACAATATATTTTTTATTTTATGAAACGGTTAACATTGAATTTGTCAAATTACTCAATTTAACCTAGTTATTCGCCTATAAAAGGGGAGGAACACTCATCATAAGTTGTAATGGCATCGAGTGAGTCTTTCACACCATTACCACAATCACCATCAGTTCTTCGTCGTCGTATTCTTTACATTCTCTACAATGTATACCCTTCTCATCATACTCGCCCTCCTTCTCCTTTTGTTGTCATTGTAATTGACTTCAATAACAACACATTCTAAACCTGAAAACAAACATCCCTTGATCCAAATTTCCAACTTGAGATTGTTGGGAAATTGGGGATGTTCTCCGGAATAGCTTCAAGTTTAATAGAGGTAATCTTGTGGGTGCTTCTAAAGTGGGTGTATAGGTCGTTGTAAAACCCAAGAAACTTACAAGCTCGCAGAGGTCATGAATGTGGTGTTTTTTTTTTTTTTAACATTTTTTTTCAGAAAAAGAACGGGAGTATATTGTATTTGTGCAGTTTGCGCATTTTAAGTTTTAATGTCAAGTATGTTAGATCTTATCTAACGCATGTAACTTTGTATTGTCTTTAATCATGGATTAAAGTTTTAATACACTAGCCAACGCGCGTATTATTGATTTGTTACGGATATTAAGGATTAATGTACCACCATTTAAAATATATATATATGTATATATATATATATATATATATATAGAGTAAATTCCATTTTAAGTCCTAGACTATTGTGACATTGCCACATTTAGTCCTACTCTATTAATTTTTTCATATTAAATCCCTGACTTTAATTTGATTGCCACTATTGATCCTTCGTTAAAATTTCCGTTAGTTTACCGTTAATAATAAGGTCAATAATGTAATTTAATAACTTATCTCAAATATATATCAAAATTCATCTTTTTTATTAGACTTCCTTCCTTTCTCTCGTAACTCTTGCGCTATCCCTTTTTCTTTGGGGGGGGGGGGGGAGGTTAATTGCGCTATCCCTTTCTCAGAAGTATCATAACTTCTATGCGCTATCTCTTTGTCTCTCGTAACTATCGTACCTTCTCTGTGGTGCCTGTGCTATCCCTTTCTCAGAACTCCTCTGCTCTATCCATCTCTCTCCCTGAATTATTTATTCCTAGTCATTATTAAAGTAATAGAGACTGAAATTGAAATTCTCACTTGGGCGAAGAATCGGACTATTAATACAATTAATTCAATTCACAGTTTAGCTAGTAGTTCATCATACACCAACAGAGCGAGAAGAGCGCTCATATGCGGCGGGGTCTTACCGTGCGGCGGTGAGACAAAATTCCATAATACACCAACAGTGTTAACAATATGCACCAACAGTGTAATAAAAACACACCACAATGAAATGCAATAAAACATCACAAAATACACAACAGACTCAAAAAAATACACCATATAACTCACAACCCCCAATGGTGTATTTCCAAATAGTGTATGGTGTTTTTACTCACACCTAATGGTGTGTGTTTGGTGATTCAGGGCTCTGTTTACTCTGTTTTGTGTGGTGTATTTTCCTAACGTTGATGGTGCATATTTGTTGAACTATTGGTGTCGCCGCACTATAAGAAATCGCAGCACCGTAAGACACTGCCGCACCTGAACTTACCTATATATATATATATATATATATATATATATATATATCTATATATTATTTTTAAATTTTTGGTATACAAGTGTTTAGAAAAGCACATTATAATATATGCATACTACATATGGTGCTCTATTAAAAATAAATAAATAAAATAAAATAAAATTACATATGGTTCTGACAACATGATAGACAAATGACTTTCCTTTAAAATAAGTGACAAGTCTATTTCATTGTCAGCAATTTTTTCATTTCCCCATAAAGTAAATTTGTTAAAGTTGAATGGTCATTCAACTTATAAAAAAAAAACGCACCAACTAATTTTTTTCTTTATTGGGGGTCAAAGGCAGTGAGTATACAATTAGTGAATAAATTGACGCGTATTCGTTTAGGAATACCCCAACGCACATTGTGATGTTAATAGACGCATTTTAAATTATTTTTCTCCATATAATAAGTTATACATACACTCACACGCATGTTCAGTGTAGATGTAACGCATATTAGAGCAATAAGGTCCGTTACATATGTACTTGGCATTGGAAATAAGTTACAAGTCATTTTCGATGTCAGCATTTTTTCTATTTCCTATTCAACAATAATACAATGATACATTTGTAAATGATTAAACGTTAAAAATATTACTATTCGCATATTAAGAACTAACTTAACGCATATTCATTAAAATATTACAACTGCACAATGAAGCATTCACACGCACGCGACACACATGTTAATGTGGTTGGAGACGCACATTAAGTTAGTCTATAAAACACATTAAGGCCATAATGTGCGTTACACACATGCTTTTTAATTTGTGATCAGTTGAAAGGTTACATATGTTTTGGGATACAATAAATAAACGGATGAGCCCAACGGTGAAATGGTAGAAGTCTTTGTACTTATCAACTCCGCCCAGGTAAAATAAAGAAATTCAGAGTATTACTTATCAATAAGGCAAATTTTCTTTGATCGGTTGTTCGCACACTAAGACCTGACCTTACGCATACTAAATTATTCATGTGCGCATGTTAGAGATGAAAATCACGCACGTTTGTTAAAGTATTGGCGGAGCGTCAATGGTGTGTGCATTTACGCAAGTTAATACATTTGGTCACACATATTAAGTTTTTCATAAACGGACATTATAATATAGTGTTTAAAATCCCTCACGCACATTGAAGTATTAACCTACGCATTTTAAATCATTTTTTGGTGCACATATTATGAATTTTGCAAGGATAATATTTGATTATATCAATAATTGTATACAACACCAATTATAGGTAAATTAAAAATGGAAAAATTATATTTTTTATTTTATGAAACGGTTAACACTAAATTTGTCAAATTACTCAATTTAACCTAGTTATTCGCCTATAAAAGGGGATGAACACTCATCAATACAGCATAAGTTGTAATGGCATCGATTGAGTCTTTCACACCATTACCACAACCACCATCAGTTCTTCATCGCCGTATTATGTACATTCTTTACAATGTATACCCTCCTCATCATACTCGCCCTCCTTCTCCTTTTGTTGTCGTTGCAATTTACGTCAATAACAACACATTCTAAACCTGAAAGCAAACATCCCTTAATGCACACTTCTAACTTGAGATTGTTGGGAGTTTGGGATGTTCTCTGCCACAGATTCCACGGCTTCCAGTTTGATAGACGTGGTATCCCCGCCCATTCAAAGCCGATCCACAGAACAGTCAAGACGATGCATTATGGGTGCTGCTGAAGTGGGTATATATATCTTTGGAAAACCCAAGAAACTTACAAGTTCGTAGAGGTCATGAACGTGTTGTTTTTTTTTTGTTTTTTTTTTTTGATAAAGAACGGGGAGAATATTGTATCTGGGCAGTTTGCGCATTTTAAGTTTTAATGTCACGTATGTTAGATGTCATGTAACGCATGTAGCTTCATTGGCTAAATTTAATAATGCAGTAAAGTTTTAATACACAAGCCAACTCGCATACTGTTGATTTGATACGCATATTAAGCATTAATGTTCCGCCATTTAAATATATACATATATATATTTTATATTATATATTATTTTTTAATATTTGGTACACAAGTGTTTATTAAAGCACATTATAATATATATACGCATGTTATACAATCTAACGCATATAAAGAGTTTACTATAGGCATATTGCCTTCCCTTTTTAACGCACATAAGGTTTAATGCTGCGCAAGTTAAACGGTTTACCAACGCATTTTTTAAGCATCGTGAAAAATGACCAACCTCAACATAATAAACTTCATATTATAAAAACATTAAACAGTGGACACTTATTACATCAAAACGTAATATTAAAAAACGTTTGTCCATCATAACATAATCAAGCTTAACCTTTCCTTTCTTTCTTCACGAAGATTGGTCCATTTTTAGAGTCGACTTCTTCCTCCTCATCAGCCTCTTCATTAGCTAGGTGGGCAAGAGCCTCCATCTTCCAAGTGTTGAAAGAGACTTTTGAGCATGTGTCGCTGCCTGAATCATCCGGTATACTGTCATCACGGTAGGAGTCAATAAAGGCTTGGAATCGTTCTTCGAATGTTGGATCATTCAGATCCTTCTTCAGTGATGATAGATGTTCTTTGGGTATTTTGGAAAGGGGTTTTCGGGCTTTCTTAGACTGTTTCACTTTCTCAACATTTTTTGTTTGTTTAGAATCCATCTAGCTTTTTGAGTTGAGATGAGAAGGTGTGATGAGTTATCCATTCTTTAAATAGATTGTTCATCATATTACTGGCTTTATGAACGGGTGCATGTTACTTGTTCTAAAATAAATTTACATTTAAAATAAGTGACAAGTCTATTCCATTGTCAACAATTTTTTCATTTCCCATAAAGGAGATCTATTAAAGTTGAATGGTCATTCAAATTATAAAAAGACGCACCCATTATATATATATATATATATATATATATATATATATATATATATATATATATATATATATTGGGTCTAAGTCAGTTAGTATACAATCTAATGCATATTTTGTTTGAAATACACGAATAATAAAGTATAAATGTGCGCATATTAATAAATAAATTGACAAATATCCTTTTAAGAATACCCCAAAGCAAAGTGTAATATTAATAGACGCATTTTAAATTATTTTGCTCCATATATGTTAAGTTATACATAAACGCACATGCATGTTAAGTGCATATGTAACGCATATTAGAGCAATAAGGTCCTTTAGATATGTACTTGGCATTGGAAAAGGGTGACAAGTCATTTTGGATGTCAGCAATTTTTATATTTCCCATAATGAGAATCTTTTAAAGTTGACTGGTCATTCAGTACTTAAAAAAACGCACCCATTGATGTTTATTTTATTTTATTTTATTTTATTTTTTAAATTTGGTTTAAGTCAGTGAGTATACAGTCGCACACTAAGAATGATAGATACGCATAATAAAGTGTCAACATGCGCATATTAATGAATAAATTGATGCATATTCGTTTAAAAATCCCCCAACGCACATTCATATGTAAATATACGCATTTTGAAGTATACTTGCTACACATTTTAAGTTATTCATACACGCACAGGCATGGTAATTGTAAATGTGACATCCCAAAAATCCACATTCAATCCATGGATTAATTGAGTAATTAATCCTATTTTATTTGAAGATTTAATTCCAAAAATCCTGATTTTTAATACTCAATGACTAGTATTTGACTAGTCAATCTTAAAGTTGTGTTGTACCTTGAGCTTTGAGGGAAGTTTCCTTGTTCCTTACACTTTCTAAAGGTTAGTAAGGGTATCCTTGACTTTTCACCAAGAGTTAATATTGTAACCTAACCTAGAAGACTTCTTCATTTCATTCCTTACATTTCCTAGAATTTTTCTCTACCATTGTAACACCCCAGATTTTCAAGACATTTAAAACTTATAATAAAGGTAGAATCTTATTAAATCCCAAGATATAAATACAAGCGTTCGGGGTGCTATGCCACACCTGGGCTAGAGAACCCAAGTGCACAGGCTAAATAACTAATATCCTCAAAGCGTAAATACGTAAACGTGGCACGCAGGCCAAAAGGGAAACTATCTACTTCTACACTCCAAGTTCTAGCGCGCTCCAATGACTTAATCTTCTGTGCCTGAAAGCCAAATATATCTGTTCAGCGAGAGACGCTGGTAACCCACTCCAACGCGTTGAAATACAATACATATAGAGATATATATAGATATACGAAAACCATTTTGAACATGAAGATATATCCTACGAACTCTAGCTTTTAAAACCGGGAATGACTCGACAGATAAGGCTAGACGCCAGCAACAGTTATAACAAGCATATGCAGTTCACGATAGATAAGGCAGATAAGGCAAAGCATAAACAATAAACATAACCCAGCATAAACGATCCCCAGCATAAATCCCATAGTCACATCCCCCAAGACACTCATAATCACAACTCATCCATATCACAACACATAGCACACTTTGTTGGCGCCACAGGACCAATCGCATGCCCATACATGAGGGTCAGCGCATATAGCTCTGACACGGCCCCGCAGCACCCTGCCCCGTATCGCAACACGGAGGGGTCGATCGCAACCAACCGACGAACCGCAGCTCATCATAGTGTTTGATCGCAACCAAACAGTGGACCGCAGCCCAAGAGAATGTCATCTGACCGCAGCCAGGAAAGGGGACGAACCGCAGCTCGTATAGAAACGTTTGATCGCAACCAAACGGTGGACCGCAGCCCAAGAGTATCAATCTGACCGCAGCGAGCTTCTGAACCGCAGCTCAGGATAACCAATCCGATCGCAACCGAATTGGGGTAACACACACACATAACACATAGCAAGCACATGCAACCCACATTACACATTGGGAAGGGGGAGAAAGCGTATAACAAAACCTATGCATGGTCCATCACATACTAAGAATAGTCCTAAGGGGTTCATACTTCTTCCACCGAGGTCAACGGGATACCAAATCAACTAGCATGCAATATAATAGACTCATAAACCTACGAAAGGTACCCGAAACATCAAACTAAACATAGGCACGATAAACGGAGTCCGTTGGGACACCACGGGGAACGGGGGAACATCAAACGGGGAAGCCGGGGTCCCGAAGGGGGATGATTTCCAGCGGGTAGCCGGTGGGTGGGGGGCCACCCGCCGGCTGCCCGCTGGATCTTTTTGTTCCGGGCAGCGGGTCGCCAGCGGGCAGCTGCCCGCCCGCCGGCTGCCCGCTGCCGGTGACGGTTTCTCGGTCGTGGGTAGGTGGCGGGTCCCCTACCCCCCACCTATCCCCCACTGACTCTTTATCACACAACACGTCCCGGGAACCGTTGTGGAACCCGAAACCATGCTTAGACACTTTACAACGCAGTTAACGACAACACATAGACAATTAACGGATCAATACGATAAACGAACGGCACATAACCTAACATGCTTTCCTAAACATAATCAACGCCCAAACATGCGATTTCCCCACCTGATAATCCAAGAATAATAACATACGATACAACCTAGGGTTCTAATCACTTTTACATCAACACGAATACGATTCGTCTTCTAATTGCAATATTCGGTAAGAATAACACATAAGCATCAAGAACATCACGCAATCATCAAGAACAACACCTAATCATCAAGAATTCCATATAATCATCAAGAACACCATAATTATCAAGAATCTCCCAATATCAAGATTATCAAGATCCCTCATGGGATCATCACATCAAGCATCAATAATAATCATCAGATCTCGCCATTCACAGTAATATGGGGGAAACCCTAAGGGGGAATCATAGCTATGAAAATAGGTTTTGTTGAGACATGGGTTACCTCTTAGCCTTAATTACTTCCTTGGCTATGAAGGATCTTTCTTTAAGCTTTCTTGATTTCTTGATTTCTCCTAAGGGAATTCTTGGAACTCTTTGGGTGGTGAGAGATTATTGTGGTGGGGTGTAACACCCCGTGTTACGACCCCTAAAACCATTTAATTAATCAATCAATAAGCCCAAAGTGAAGGAATAAATCATAATGATCAATTAGGGAAAAAGGCCCACCGTAGTCCATGGGCCCTCATATATAAACCCAACCCCTAAACCCAACCCATAGTTCCGAAAGAAATAGAATTAGAAAGCCTATAGTATTAATTCCTAATTAGGACTCCTAAATATATAAATAAGGGGCTTAGGAGACACCTAGAACTTCCCACACGCCTAAACGCCCCACCTCCCCAAGAGAGCTCCAAGAATTCCCTTAGAAGAAAGCAAGGAAACTTAAAGAAAGACCCTTCATAGCCAAGGAACTAACTAAGGCTAAGAGGTAACCCATGTCTCAACAAAACCTATTTTCATAGCTATGATTTCCCCTTAGGGTTTTCCCCCGTATGATTGTGAATGGCGAATTACTATGATTATTGTTGATGTTGATTTAATGATTCCATGGGGAATCTTGATAATCTTGATATTGGGAGTTTCTTGATAATTGTGATGTTCTTGATGATTAATTGGGATTCTTGATGATTATGTGTTGTTCTTGATAATTATGATGTTCTTGATAATTATGATTTTCTTGATGATTAATTGGCATCCTTGATGATTACGTGTTGTTCCTACCGAATCTTGCAATTAGAAGACGAATCGTATTCTTGTTGATATAAAAGTGATTAGAACCCTAGGTTGTACCGTATGCTTTGATTCTCGGATTATCGGGTGGGAAATCGCATGTTCGGGTGTTGATTATGTTTAGAAAAGCATGATAGGCCATGTGCCGTTCGTTTCCCGTATTTGATCCGTTAATTGTCTACTCGTTGTTGTTAATTGCGTTGTAAAGTGTCTAAGCATGGTTTCGGGTTCCACAACGGTTCCCGGGGCGAAAAGTGATGAAAAGAGTCAGTGGGGGGGTAGGTGGGGGTAGGGGACCCGCCACCTACCCGCGGCATTCTCGGGCAGCTCCGGCAGCGGGCAGCCGGCGGGCGGGCAGCTGCCCGCCGGGCACCAGCTGCCCGGAACAGTGGCAGCCGGCGGGCAGCCGGCGGGTGGACCCCCACCCACCGGCTACCCGCTGGAAAGTACACTACCTCGGGCTCCCGGCTTCCCCGTTTGATGTTTCCCCGATCCCCGTGGTGTCCCAACGGACCCCGTTTGTCGTGCCTATGTCTAGTTTGATGTTTCGGGTACCGTTCGTAGGTTTATGAGTCTGTTATATCGCATGCTAGTTGAATTGGTATCCCGGTGACCTAGGTGAAGGAAGTATGAACCCCTTAGGGCCATTCTTAGTATGTGATGGATCACGTAGAGGGTTGTTATACGGTTTATCCCCCTTCCCGATGTGTAACGTGGGTTGTATGTGCTTGCTATGTGTTATGTGTGTGTGCTACCCCAATTCGGTTGCGATCGGATTTGTTATCCTGAGCTGCGGTTCAGAAGCTGGCTGCGGTCAGATTGGTATTCCTGGCTGCGGTCAGATGACATTCTCTTGGGCTGCGGTCCACCGTTTGGTTGCGATCAAACGTTTCTATACGAGCTGCGGTTCGTCCTCTATCCTGGCTGCGGTCAGATGACACTCTCTTGGGCTGCGGTCCACTGTTTGGTTGCGATCAAACATTATGATGAGCTGCGGTTCATCTTTTCGGTTGCGATCGACCTCCCCGTGTTGCGATACGGGGCATGGTGCTGCGGGGCTGTGTCAGAGCTATATGCGCTGACCCTCATGTATGGGCATGCGATCGGTCCCGTGGCGCCAACAATGTGCGTTATGTGTGTGTTATGGACGATTTGTGACTACGAGTGCCTTGGGATTTGACTATGGGTTTCATATCGGGGATTGTTTATGATGGGATTATGATTACTGTTTATGCCTTGTCGTAACTGCTTTATCTATTGTGAAATGCTTATGCTTGCTATGTCTACTGCTGGTGTCTAGCCTTAACTGTTGAGTCATTCCCGGTTTTAAAAGCTAGAGTTCGTAGGATATATCTTCATGTTCATAAAGGTTTTCGTATATCTATAAATATCTCTATATGTATTGTATTTCAACGCGTTGGAGTGGGTTACCAGCATCTCTCGCTGAACAGATATATTTGGCTTTCAGGCACAGAGGACTAGAGCACTGGAGCGCGCTAGAACTGGAGCGTAGAAGTAGAGTAGTTTCCCTTTCGGCCTGCGTGCCATATTATGCATTGTGTTCCAATGGGTATTAGTTAGACAGCCTGTGCACCTGGGTTCTCTAGTCCAGGTGTGGCATAGCACCCCGTACACTTATATACTTTGGGATGTAATGAGATATTATCTTTATTATATAAGCTTAAAATGTCTTGAAAATCTGGGGTGTTACAGTTGGTATCAGAGCCTAAGTTTGACCCTAGGAAAAGACTCTTCAAGACCGGACTTTAAGACGTTAGGCTTGAGCTCTAAGTACCTAGGAACATAGGACTCAGGAACCTTAGGACGCGCAGTGAGATTGTGAAACCTACACATAACTTCCCTACACGTTGCCCTTCCCCATTCTAAAACCCTTCCCCACTTATCACTTCACCAGAAGTGCGTCGAACTCTAACTTAACATTCTTGTAAACACTAACCAGAAAGACGATAGCATGGAACCGAACAGAAGGCAATCAAGGTCTCCGGAACCCGCCACCAACGACCCCTTGACTCAAACCCTACAGCAACTAACACAAGTCGCGCAGGCGTTAAGCGACGCGGCCCTTCGCAACACCAGGCCCCCACCGCCTCCGGTGAATACAAACTCTGACGTCGCTCGACAAGTCTCGAATCACTGACCACCCACGTTCTTCGGAGAAGAGGACCCCGCAGTCCTGGAGGAATGGATTCGGACCCTTGACAAGATTCTAGGGGTAGTAGAATGCCTAGAGGAGCGTCGTGTAGAAATAGCCTCGTTCTAATTCGGGCACGAGGCCGACCTCTGGTAGATCCACGAAGGACCCACCCATCGACAAGAACCAGGGTTCAACTGGGAAAGCCTCAAGGCACGATTACGTGAACGGTTCTACCCAACCCACATAAAAGCATCCACGTATGAAGAGTTCCTTCACCTAAAGCAAGGGACGGCCACCGTCGTGGAGTACCATAAACGATTCCTCGAACTGGCGCGCTTCGCACCCGAACTTGTCCCCACCGAGGTGACCAAGGTGGAAAGATTCGTATCGGGCCTCAACTTCGAAGCCCGGAAAGCACTAGTAGTAAGTAGGCCCCGGACCCTCAACGAGGCTTACGTCAGTGCCGCGAACCCCTATCGGATCCAACTACTTCAACGCGGAGCTCAGGAACAAATGCGAAGAAGGAACACCAGAAGTGGGGCACCACCGGTGAAAAGAACAAGGAACGACATCGGCACAAGATCAAACAACCCGACTAACCCAAGACCGCCCCCGGGAAGCAACGAAGCGAACCCAAGAAACTTTCCTTGCCCGAGATGCAACAAAAGTCACAGAGGCAAGGACTGCGCAGGCAACCCCTGGCGATGCTTCAACTGCGGAGAGGAAGGACACAAGGCCTTCCAATGCACTCGGCCCCAAAGACCGCGTCCCACTACCACGGGCCAACACGGGGGTACCGGTCACCAAGGGGGCTACGGCGCTCCCGGAAAAGTATTCGTCATGAGCCAAACGCAAGCCGACCTCGGAAACGAAGAAGGCCTAGGAGGGGAAAACCCAATCCCTGAAGACGAGGACCATACGGACCCCGCCGAAGAAAACCCCGAAAGCGAATTCTGTCTAGGATAAGCCATCACCCCCTTGTAACCACCCCCTGTATCGTATAGACCACTTATTTAGTTTAATTACTTCGGGAGCATTATGTCTACTAAGCTTAGCTACTTAGAAAGTATTATGAATAAAGATTCCTTTTCATTCAAATTTCGATTCCACTACGAGAGTAAAACACAAGTTATGCCATCCACCCAACCCTTCCTCACTAAAAGACGAAACAAGGAAAAGGACAAAAATCACCTCATCAAGAAATGCCTAATGTCACCACTAGGGATTAAGCCTTAAACCTCCTATTTATAAGTCCAAGTCCCAACCACCAAGCCATGAGTGTTTCTTGAAACCTCAAGGGGACACTCCCTTGTTAAACCCCTCTAAATCCCTAAAACCCACAAAATCCCCAAATCAAAAACCCTTCTTCTTCCTCCTCTTCTCCCACACTCCCTCTTCCTCACCCTTCCTACCCATCTCACCACCCCGTCGCCCCATCACCGGCCCCACGAAACCACCGCCGCCAGCAGCCGAGCCACCACCGACCGCCCAGGCTGCACCCCGCCGCACGCCGCCATCACCGCTGGAGAGGACCCGCGACACCGGCACTGCCCGCCACTCGCCTGGACGCCACCCGCTGCCACGCACTGCCCAACCCCACTCCAAAGCCGCCACCTCCCCTCGCCGAGCCATCACCGGAGCCCAGCTCGCCGCCGCCTTCCTTGCCCACGAAGAAGAACGCGCTGCCGGAAAACACGTCGGAGCGCTGCCCCCCTCGCCGGAAATCTCACCGGAAACCTCGCCGGAAAATCCACCGGAAAAGTACCACCTATCGCAATGCCAAAGAAACCCCTCGGAATCCGCACCCCGGAGTGGAACAATGCCGATTACACCGTGATCGGAGGTAAAGCACTTGAACCCGACCAATTCTCTCCGGAATTGGTTGATATGCTTAAACACCAAGGACTTTTAGATACGTATCTCACCATCAAAGGGGATACGTACCCCGAATTGGTGAAGGAGTTCTATCAACACCTTGTAGCCACCAAACGGGGTGACAAGGTAGAAATCACCACCAAAGTCCGCGGCAAGGAAATTGTGCTTTCCGAAGGCCGTTTGGCCAAGCTCTTGAAATTGACCACCACGGGTGTGTCCGACTATGACCGGAAGGGGTGGATTGGCACCCAAACTACGGGATACAAGGACTATCTCGGGTACTTACTCAGGAAAGAGAATGGATTCACCTCGGCCACCCGACCAAACCGGAAATGGCTATCGGCGGAGTAAAAGATATTGGTTATGATTGTAACCGATAGCCTCTTGCCCACCAATAACAAGAGCAAGGATGTGGGAAGCTTGGAGTGCACCTTTGCGTATCTCCTAAAACATAAAATCAAGTTCAACCTGCCGGCACTCATGCTAAAGCACATAGAGTTCTGCAAAACAAACAACCGGCTTAGCCTACCTTACGGGATGATCCTAAGTTGGATCATGGAGAAAAAGGGGGTAGACCTAAGCCATACCGAGGTCAAAACCGCCAGTGGCATGGTTTTCAATGCCTAAAACCTCCGCCGCAACGACATCTACTTCATCGAAGGAGGACACTATCTCACCCTCGAAGAAATCTGCCACAAACCCGATGAGGAACGTAGGGAATTGGTTGATCGGTTGGACATCTCCAACAAAACGCTCAAGTGGGCCATGCAAGATTGCGGAGGCACGGAAGGAAATGAAGGACAAGAGGAGGAAGACGGGCCTAACCCGTCAGTGCACCCACAGCCAGGAGGGAACCCGAGGGGGCAAGACGAGGGTTCGATCAACGAACGCATACTCGCACAGCTCGACCGACAGAATCAAATCATGGAAGAAGGGTTCTCATCCCTGATCCGCACCACACACGCACTCGATCAAAGGGTAGCAGCGATCGAGGCCGCCTTGGGCACTCGCGGTGCACCCTGTTCCAGCGCAGGAAACCGAGGTACAACCGAAAACTTCCCTATCACAACACCATCAAAAGTTCAGCCTACCCCAAACCAAGAAAAACGTAAGGCCGCAACCCTAATCAGGAGGCCGAGCTACGAGGTGTCTAGGGGTGAAAGGGTGGACTATAACACCGGGCTTCGGGGACGAAGCCCTTGTAAAGGGGGGAAGAGTGTAACACCCCGTGTTACGGCCCCTAAAACCATTTAATTAATCAATCAATAAGCCCAAAGAGAAGGAATAAATCATAATGATCAATTAGGGAAAAAGGTCCACCGTAGTCCATGGGCCCTCATATATAAACCCAACCCCTAAACCCAATCCTTAGTTCCGAAAGAAATAGAATTAGCAAGCCTATAGTATTAATTCCTAATTAGGACTCCTAAATATATAAATAAGGGGCTTAGGAGACACCTAGAACTTCCCACACGCCTAAACGCCCCACCTCCCCAAGAGAGCTCCAAGAATTCCCTTAGAAGAAAGCAAGGAAGCTTAAAGAAAGACCCTTCATAGCCAAGGAACTAACTAAGGCTAAGAGGTAACCCATGTCTCAACAAAACCTATTTTCATAGCTATGATTTCCCCTTAGGGTTTTCCCCCGTATGATTGTGAATGGCGAATTACTATGATTATTGTTGATGTTGATTTAATGATTCCATGGGGAATCTTGATAATCTTGATATTGGGAGTTTCTTGATAATTGTGATGTTCTTGATGATTAATTGGGATTCTTGATGATTATGTGTTGTTCTTGATAATTATGATGTTCTTGATAATTATGATGTTCTTGATGATTAATTGGCATCCTTGATGATTACGTGTTGTTCCTACCGAATCTTGCAATTAGAAGACGAATCGTATTCTTGTTGATATAAAAGTGATTAGAACCCATGGTTGTACCGTATGCTTTGATTCTCGGATTATCGGGTGGGAAATCGCATGTTCGGGTGTTGATTATGTTTAGAAAAGCATGATAGGCCATGTGCCGTTCGTTTCCCGTATTTGATCCGTTAATTGTCTACTCGTTGTTGTTAATTGCGTTGTAAAGTGTCTAAGCATGGTTTCGGGTTCCACAACGGTTCCCGGGGCGAAAAGTGATGAAAAGAGTCAGTGGGGGGGTAGGTGGGGGTAGGGGACCCGCCACCTACCCGCGGCATTCTCGGGCAGCTCCGGCAGCGGGCAGCCGGCGGGCGGGCAGCTGCCCGCCGGGCACCCGCTGCCCGGAACAGTGGCAGCCGGCGGGTGGACCCCCACCCACCGGCTACCCGCTGGAAAGTACACTACCTCGGGCTCCCGGCTTCCCCGTTTGATGTTTCCCCGATCCCCATGGTGTCCCAACGGACCCCGTTTGTCGTGCCTATGTCTAGTTTGATGTTTCGGGTACCGTTCGTAGGTTTATGAGTCTGTTATATCGCATGCTAGTTGAATTGGTATCCCGGTGACCTAGGTGAAGGAAGTATGAACCCCTTAGGGCCATTCTTAGTATGTGATGGATCACGCATAGGGTTGTTATACGCTCTATCCCCCTTCCCGATGTGTAACGTGGGTTGTATGTGCTTGCTATGTGTTATGTGTGTGTGCTACCCCAATTCGGTTGCGATCGGATTTGTTATCCTGAGCTGCGGTTCAGAAGCTGGCTGCGGTCAGATTGGTATTCCTGGCTGCGGTCAGATGACATTCTCTTGGGCTGCGGTCCACCGTTTGGTTGCGATCAAACGTTTCTATACGAGCTGCGGTTCGTCCTCTATCCTGGCTGCGGTCAGATGACACTCTCTTGGGCTGCGGTCCACTGTTTGGTTGCGATCAAACATTATGATGAGCTGCGATTCATCGGTCGGTTGCGATCGACCTCCCCGTGTTGCGATACGGGGCATGGTGCTGCGGGGCTGTGTTAGAGCTATATGCGCTGACCCTCATGTATGGGCATGCGATCGGTCCCGTGGCGCCAACAATGTGCGTTATGTGTGTGTTATGGACGATTTGTGACTACGAGTGCCTTGGGATGTGACTATGGGTTTCATATCGGGGATTGCTTATGATGGGATTATGATTACTCTTTATGCCTTGTCGTAACTGCTTTATCTATTGTGAAATGCTTATGCTTGCTATGTCTACTGCTGGTGTCTAGCCTTAACTGTTGAGTCATTCCCGGTTTTAAAAGCTAGAGTTCGTAGGATATATCTTCATGTTCATAAAGGTTTTCGTATATCTATAAATATCTCTATATGTATTGTATTTCAACGCGTTGGAGTGGCTTACCAGCATCTCTCGCTGAACAGATATATTTGGCTTTCAGGCACAGAGGACTAGAGCACTGGAGCGCGCTAGAACTGGAGCGTAGAAGTAGAGTAGTTTCCCTGGGTGCCATATTATGCATTGTGTTCCAATGGGTATTAGTTAGACAGCCTGTGCACCTGGGTTCTCTAGTCCAGGTGTGGCATAGCACCCCGTACACTTATATACTTTGGGATGTAATGAGATATTATCTTTATTATATAAGCTTAAAATGTCTTGAAAATCTGGGGTGTTACATGGGGATTCTAGATGCCTTCTAAATTCCCTATTTATATGCTATGGGGTCTAATTCTCCTAGGATTAGGGATTGGGCTTAGAGATGGGGGCCCGTGGACCATGGTGGGCTTAATGCTAATTAATCATTGTGATTTATTTCTTTTCTTTTTGGGTAGATGATTAATTAATTAATTGGTTCTAGGACTCGTAACACGGGGTGTTACACTCTCCCCCCCTTAACAGGAAGCTTCGTCCCCGAAGCTTGGCCCTTGGTGAAAGGTTTTCTCTTAGTTACCTAGTGTGAAAAGCTCGGGATACCACTCCTTCATGGTGTCCTTAAGTTCCCATGTTGCTTCCTCGGTCCCGTGGTTGGTCCAGAGGACTTTCACCATTTCTATGGCTCGGTTCCGGGTGTTTCTTGTTTTGGTGTCCAGGATTCTTACGGGTTTCTCTTCGTATACTAGTGACTCGTCGTGGTCTACGACCTCGGGTTGGAGTACGTGGCTTGGGTCATGTATGTATTTCTTTAGCTGAGATACGTGGAACACGTTGTGTACTCGTTCTAGTTCGATGGGTAAGGCGAGGCGGTAGGCCAAGTCCCCGATTTTCTCTATGATTTCGTAAGGCCCGATGAATCGGGGGCTGAGTTTCCCTTTTCTCCTGAACCTCATTACTCCTCGTGTGGGCGAGATCCTTAGCCAGACCTTGTCCCCGAGGTTGAATTCGGCTTGTTTCCTCTTTAGGTCGGTGTAAGACTTCTAGCGGTCTTGGGCAGTCTTCATCCTTTCCTGGATGTGTTTGACCTTAGCTATGGTGTCTTGTAGGTATTGGGGGCCCAGTGTTACCGGGTTGACCATTTCTTCCCAACATAAGGGGGTTCTACACTTCTGACCGTATAGTGCTTCGTAGGGTTCCATGCGAATGCTCGCGTGGTAGCTGTTGTTGTATGAGAACTCGATGAGGTCTAGGTGTTCTTCCCATGTCCCTCGGAAGTCTAGCGTGCAGGCTCTTAGCATGTCCTCGAGGGTCTGGATGGTTCTCTCGGTTTGGCCGTCTGTGGTGGGGTGGAAGGCTGTGCTTAGTTTTAGTTGCGTCCCCAACGCCAATTGTAGCGATTTCCAGAATTGCGAGAGGAACCTGGAATCTCTATCGGACACAATGTTTCTGGGGACTCCGTGATATTTCACTACCCGGTTTATGTAGGCTTGGGCTAGTTGCGTCATTGTCCATGTTTCCTTCATGGCAATGAATCGTGCTGTTTTGGTCAGCCGATCCACTATGACCCAGATTTTGTCCTTGCCGGTTTTTGTTGGGGGTAACCCTCCGACGAAGTCCATGGATATGGAATCCCATTTTCCTTGTGGTATTTCAAGGGGTTGCACGAGCCCCTTGGGCTTGCATCGTTCGGCCTTTACCCTTTGGCAATTCAGGCATTTGGCCACGAAATCTGCGATTTCCTTCTTCATGTTTGGCCACCAAAACGATCTCCTTACGTCTTGGTATAACTTGTCACCTCCTGGGTGAACTGAGTACGGGGAGTTGTGCCCTTCCTCCAAGATCCGTTGTTTCAAGTGAGGGTGCGTTGAGGGTACACACCACCTTCCTTTGTAACGGAGGCTGCCGTCCGGGTGTGCTTCGAAGGGGCCTTCCTTCCCTTGGGTTAGGTCGCGGCGAATTTTATCTAGTTCCGGGTCCTATTGTTGCCCTGTCTTGATTTCCTCGAAGAGGGCGGGTATGGCTTGCGTGTTGAGTAGGTAGGCATTGGGGCGGGTTTGTCCTTGCCCTATTATTTCTAAGTGTAGCTTTTGGAAGTCCCTGTACAGTTGGTCCGGTAGGACCCATGTGGTGTTGAGGGAATGGTTCGTTTTTCTGCTTAGGGCGTCCGCCACGACGTTGGCTTTTCCCTCGTGCTATTGGATGTCTAGGTCGTAGTCTTTTATGAGTTCTAGCCACCTTCGTTGTCTCGTGTTTAGGTCCTTCTAGGTGAAGATGTACCTTAGACTCTTATGGTCGGTGTAGATTTTGCATTGTACCCCGTACAGGTAGTGCCTCCAGATTTTCAGTGCGAATACGATAGCGGCTAGTTCGAGGTCATGGTTGGGGTAATTCTCTTCGTGGGTTTTGAGTTGCCTGGATGCGTATGCTATTACCTTGCCCTTTTGCATCAGCACGCATCCCAACCCTTTCTTGGATGCGTCGCTGTAGACCTCGAATCCTTCCGTTCCGGAGGGGATGGCTAGCACGGGTGCCGTGGTTAGCTTGTCCTTTAGTTCTTGGAAGGCTAAGATGCAGTCGTTGTCCCATCGGAAGGGGGTTTCCTTTTTCATGAGCCTAATGAGGGGTTGGGCTATCTTGGTGAAGTCGGGTACAAACCTCCTATAATAACCGGCCAGGCCCCGGAAGCTTCGGACTTCCGAGAGTGAGCTCGGCGTGGTCCATTCTCTAACGGCGCGAATCTTAGCGGGGTCCACCCTAATCCCCTCTTTGGTTATCACGTGGCCCAAGAAGGCTACGCTGTCTTGCCAGAATTCGCACTTGGAGAATTTAGCGTAAAGTTGGATTTCTCTGAGGGTTTGCAGTGATATGCGAAGGTGCTTCTCATGTTCTTCTTTATTTCGGGAGTAGACTAGGATGTCGTCAATGAACACAATGACGAAGTCATCCAGGTGAGGTCGGAATACTCGATTCATGAGGTCCATGAATATGGCGGGCGCGTTAGTGAGGCCGAAGGGCATTACAGTAAACTCGTAGTGGCCGTAACGTGTTCGGAAGGTCGTTTTCTGGATGTCTGGTTTGGCCACTTGGATTTGATGATACCCGGATCTTAGGTCGATCTTTGAGAATACCCCGGCCCCTTTGAGTTGGTCGAATAAGTCATCTATTCGGGGAAGGGGGTACCTATTCTTTATTGTAACTTGGTTGAGTTCCCTGTAGTCGATGCACAGGCGCATGCTCCCATCCTTTTTCTTAACGAATAGTACCGGTGCTCCCCATGGGGAGGTGCTGGGTCGGATGTAACCCTTATCTAGCAGTTCTTGGAGTTGCGTTTTCAGTTCCTTCATTTCCTTTGGTGCTAGTCTGTAGGGTGGTTTAGAGATCGGGGCGGCGCCCGGTATGAGGTCTATGGTGAACTCGACCTCTCTGGCCGGGGGTGCCCCGGGAATTTCGTCTAGGAAGACGTCGGTGAACTCGTTTACCACTGGGATGGCTTGTGGTTCGAGTATTTTGGCGTTGAGGTCTTCGACTGAGCATAAGAAGGCCTCGTTTCCTTGGCCCAGATACTTCTTAATTTTTATCATGTTTACAAGATTGATCCCCGGATCCTGGCGGGCACCGCAGTACGACACCCTCTTACCGTTTGGTCCTCGTAGGACCACTTTCTGCTCTCCGCACAGGATTTGCGCTTGGAATTTCCCTAGCCAATCCATGCCCAAGATTACTTGCATCCCATCCAGTTGGAACTGGATCAGGTTGCTGGGAAATTCCACTCCTTGAATGGTGATCATTACATGCTCGTACATGCGATCACATTTTATGATCTCGCCCGAGGCCACCTTGACTTGGAGTCGGACCTAGGTGCTGGTGTTAAGGCCGAGCTGGGCGGCGAACTCGGTTGCTATAAACGAGTTGGTAGCCCCCGAGTCAAATACTATGGTGGCTGGGGTGGCGTGCACTAGGAAGGTTCCGGAGACTATGTTGCTATCTCCGATCCTGGCCTTGCTTAGGGTAAGGATCCTTCCCCGGGTAGTCGGCGTGATGGCCTGGTCAAGTGAGGTGGTTTTGGGGTTCTTAGGCTCTCTGGTGGGAATTGGATGACTTCTTTCGGGCTTCCTTTTATACCCCAGTTGCGTCCCTTGGGGCGGGTTCGTTATCTGTTGTAGTTGACATGCCTTGGCATAGGCTTCTCCGAGGGTCTTTGGTTCTTGGGCGGCCAAGGCCCTCTGGTTTTCGGGGTTAAGGCCTGCTAAGAATTTCCTGACTTTGATCCCCTCGGTGGATACTAGTTCGGGGGTGAGGCGAGCCAGCCGGCAGAATCGTTGGTAGTATTCTGAGACTGGGGCTGCCCCTTGTCTTAGCTGGAGGAATTCCTCACATGTGGCGGCTTTCAGGTGGTTGGGGTAGAACTGTTCTTGTAACCGTGTTTTTAGGCCTTCCCAGTTGAATCCGGGGTCTTGTTCGTATGTAGGTCCCTCACGGGCCCACCAGATGTCGGTCTCGTGTTTGAAGTAGAAGGAGGCTATCCCGACTTGGTGGTGTTCGGGGCATTGGGTTGCCCTGAATACCTTGTCGAAGGTCTCAATCCATTCTTCGAGGGTCGAGGGGTCTTCGTTTCCCGGGAAGGTGGGTGGTTGGTGTGCCGAGACTTTGTGGTGGATTTCCAAGTTCTCGTTCGTTGGTAGAGGTTGGGGAGTGACAGTTCTTAGTGCCTGGGCAATTTGGGCCAGGCGTTGTAGATTCTGAGTCAGGAATTCCTGAGTAGGGCGTCTCGGTGTTTCTGTCTGTTTCTTCTTGGGTGCCATCCTGGTGGTTAAAGGTTGATATTATTTTGTGTTTTCACCTTGATGTAATAAGTGAAGGAGAGTTTCTTAATATTAGAGAGGGATGAAGTGAAGGGAGGTGATGTGTAGGTTTCACAATCTCACCGCGCATCCTAAGATTCCTAAGGCCTATGTTCCTAAGTACCTAGAGTTCAAGCCTAATGTCCTAAAGTCCGGTCTTAAGAGTTTTTTCCTAGGGTCAAACTTAGGCTCTGATACCAACTGTAACACCCCAGATTTCAAGACATTTAAAACTTATAATAAAGGTAGAATCTTATTAAATCCCAAGATATAAATACAAGCGTTCGGGGTGCTATGCCACACCTGGGCTAGAGAACCCAAGTGCACAGGCTAACTAACTAATATCCTCAAAGCGTAAATATGTAAACGTGGCACGCAGGCCAAAAGGGAAACTATCTACTTCTACACTCCAAGTTCTAGCACGCTCCAGTGACTTAATCTTCTGTGCCTGAAAGCCAAATATATCTGTTCAGGCTGAGATGCTCGTAACCCACTCCAACGCGTTGAAATACAATACATATAGAGATATATATAGATATACGAAAACCATTTTGAGCATGAAGATATATCCTACGAACTCTAGCTTTTAAAACTGGGAATGACTCGACAGATAAGGCTAGATGCCAGCAACAGTTATAACAAGCATATGCAGTTCACGATAGATAAGGCAGATAAGGCAAAGCACAAACAATAAACATAACCCAGCATAAACGATCCCCAGCATAAATCTCATAGTCACATCCCCCAAGACACTCATAATCTCAACTCATCCATATCACAACACATAGCACACTTTGTTGGCGCCACAGGACCAATCGTATGCCCATACATGAGGGTCAGCGCATATAGCTCTGACACGGCCCCGCAGCACCCTGCCCCGTATCGCAACACGGAGGGGTCGATCGCAACCGACCGATGAACCGCAGCTCATCATAGTGTTTGATCGCAACCAAACAGTGGACCGCAGCCCAAGAGAATGTCATCTGACCGCAGCCAGGAAAGAGGACGAACCGCATCTCGTACAGAAACGTTTGATCGCAACCAAACGGTGGACCGCAGCCCATGAGTATCAATCTGACCGCAGCCAGCTTCTGAACCGCAGCTCAGGATAACCAATCCGATCGCAACCGAATTGGGGTAACACACACACATAACACATAGCAAGCACATGCAACCCACATTACACATTGGGAAAGGGGAGAAAACGTATAACAAAACCTATGCGTGGTCCATCACATACTAAGAATAGTCCTAAGGGGTTCATACTTCTTCTACCGAGGTCAACGGGATACCAATTCAACTAGCGTGCAATATAATAGACTCAAAAACCTACGAACGGTACCCGAAACATCAAACTAGACATAGGCACGATAAACGGAGTCCGTTGGGACACCACGGGGAACGGGGGAACATCAAACGGGGAAGCCGGGGTCCCGAAGGGGGATGATTTCCAGCGGGTAGCCGGTGGGTGGGGGGCCACCCGTCGGCTGCCCGCCGGATCTTACGGTTCCGGGCAGCGGGTCGCCGGCGGGCAGCTGCCCGCCCGCTGCCGGTGACGGTTTCTCGGCCGTGGGTAGGTGGCGGGTCCCCTACCCCCCACCTATCCCCCACTGACTCTTTATCACACAACACGTCCCGGGAACCATTGTGGAACCCGAAACCATGCTTAGACACTTTACAACGCAATTAACGACAACACATAGACAATTAACGGATCAATACGATAAACGAACGGCACATAACCTAACATGCTTTCCTAAACATAATCAACGCCCAAACATGCGATTTCCCCACCCGATAATCCAAGAATAATAACATACGATACAACCTAGGGTTCTAATCACTTTTACATCAACACGAATACGATTCGTCTTCTAATTGCAAGATTCGGTAAGAATAACACATAAGAATCAAGAACATCACGCAATCATCAAGAACAACACCTAATCATCAAGAATTCCATATAATCATCAAGAACACCATAATTATCAAGAATCTCCCAATATCAAGATTATCAAGATCCCTCATGGGATCAACACATCAAGCATCAATAATAATCATCAGATCTCGCCATTCACAGTAATATGGGGGAAACCCTAAGGGGGAATCATAGCTATGAAATTAGGTTTTGTTGAGACATGGGTTACCTCTTAGCCTTAATTAATTCCTTGGCTATGAAGGATCTTTCTTTAAGCTTTCTTGATTTCTTGATTTCTCCTAAGGGAATTCTTGGAACTCTTTGGGTGGTGAGAGATTATTGTGGTGGGGATTCTAGATGCCTTCTAAATTCCCTTTTTATATGCTATGGGGTCTAATTCTCCTAGGATTAGGGATTGGGCTTAGAGATGGGGGCCCGTGGACCATGGTGGGCTTAATGCTAATTAATCATTGTGATTTATTTCTTTTCTTTTTGGGTAGATGGTTAATTAATTAATTGGTTCTAGGACTCGTAACACGGGGTGTTACAACCTTCTCTCTTGAAAGAAGTGTTGTTTATTCTCCAAGCTAAGTTGAGACCTTTGTCAAGATTCCAAGTTTTGCTTCCAAGATTCAACCTTTCACCTATTTGGGCATCTAGGAGGGTAAGATCTAAGTCCATCTTGTCTTTTTGGTTCCATCTTAGTTGTCTTTTTCTTAAAGGTAGGATCTTTATGATCTTTTGGTTTGATCTTGAAGTGGGTTTGGAAAGTAAGCCTTGTGGGGAGCTTGTGGTGGTGTAAAGTGAAGTCTTTTGGTCTACAAGAGGTAACCCATGCTCTACAAAACCTATTTTGGTTACCTATATGTGATTTCTTAAATTCTACTTGTGCTTTGCTATGAAATGTGAGTGTTTATGCATTTGTCTTGTGAAAATGCATATCTAGAGCTTGTGTTTAGGGTTCCTTTGTGCCATTGCTTGACATTTTTCATGATTCAAGTCATTTTGTTGTATTGGGTGAGATTTGGCATGTTTTTTACTTGAATTGGAGTTTGGAGATAAAAATCCCCGAAGGGATTATTTTGCACAAGTGCATGTACCCGCGTGCGGAACGACGGGTCGAGCTCCACCCACCGCCCACCCGCGGGGAATGTAAGCCGGTGGGTGTGTACCCGCGGGCAGAACCACGGGTGGGATCCTACCCGTGGGTCTACCCGCGGGGTACACAGTGGAGATTGTTCGGGATTTGTTCCCCGTGATTCTTTTGGCTCGGTATTTGGTCTTTTGACTTTCCGATGTTCTTTTGTGGAACTATTTGAGCATCTTCGTGATGTTTCGTATGTCTAGAACTATATGGTAGGTATCCATGTACGGCTTTGGTGTCTTGAATCGTGCTAAGTGTTCAACATTGTGTTTCGTTCGACCGTGATGTGTCTTGTGTGTTCCACGGAACTATCTTTGGTTTCCCCGTTGATAAGCATGCTAGTTCGGTGTCTAAATGCTAGCATGTGTGTTGTTTGTACCTTCCGATTGGTTGATGATAACTTGTGATATTCATCGTTGTGTTGTTGACATGTGACCCATTCCTTGATTGAGTATGTTTCATACCTTCGTTGTAATCCATTGATTGACTCTTGTTGAGGTGTGATGCGTGTGTGGCTTTACATGGATTGCACGATTAGTGGTATGGGACACTAGTCACCAAGGTATTGCAGCGGTCCTCGTGGTGGCCGTGATGTGATTATGGAGTTGTGACCTGTGTGTCAGGTTCACGTATTTCTTGGGAAGGCGTGTGTCACCGTGTGTGTGTACGGTACCTTGTGTACTATGAAATTGGTGGCTTTGTTGGTGGCTTATTGGTGGGGGACAACGGTCTCGGAGGTAAAAGGTTGGACTAAGAAGTACATGGGTCCTGGAGGTAATGGTTGGAAAGAAGATACAAGGTTGGGGGTAGCCATAAGGTTGGAAAAGGGCATAAGGCAGGCATATGGTGAGCTGTCGTAGGCTCCCAAATTAAAACCTTACAAACGTAGTAGCGGGAGTAAGGATCGATCCCACGAGGAGTAACTAGTTTAACCTTTGTGCTTAAGGAAACAATGGGGGGTTTGGAATATATCGAGAATAAATATTAAATAAAAGAGAAATTAAATAAACGAGAAATTTAATCGAACGAATAAACAGTGAAAATAATATATCGAAAACACTTATAATAAGAAACCTTGGTTAGTAAAGATCCACCACCGGAATTCAACACTGATCATTGATTAATAAAGTAATTAATATGCAATTGAATATTTGTCGTGAAATTATTTCATTTCTGTTTTCCCTTAGTTGTAGGTAAATAAAGCACAAGCGGTTTAATTACCCCTAACTACTAAATAATCTAAGACAAGCGCTATAGATTAAATTTAGTAGCAGCAATAGGAACTAGGAAAACCGACAAACTAAATAACACAAGCACAAGCGGTTGCATTTAATTTAGGAAAATATTCTACCCGAGACCAATTATCACTAAGCCGTCAATAATTAACCTCAGTTGCTACTGAATATTAGAATAATTTGTAGCACAACATTATCTAATATAGCAAATAATGATATCAAATAAATAACTAGTAGGCCTCCCTAGCAATTAAATGATACAACTATTCAAATAATTTAGAAGAATATTTAATACTCAAAATGCATAAAAACATATATATAATAAAGTTAAATAAATAACCTTACAGCGTTATGAACTCCGGGGCTTCAATTCACTAAACCAACTAGAAATTAGTCACAAATGGACATTAATAACAACTTCAACGAATACTATAGAGGAGGGAAGAATGAACATTTTACAATAGGAAACCTACCCTATTTATACTATTTCTAAAAATAGACTTAGATGCACCTCCACCGCACATTTCCTCATTTTGCGCCAAGCGATGAAATCATCCATGAATGCCACTTGAGTCGTCGAAATTTGTGCTGAAGTTTTGATGAGGTCCTATTTCCCTTGTTGCGATGTACGTAGGAATCAAACAAGTATAATATTTCATTTGTTTTGTTTAGTTAGCAGGTTGGGCCACCACGTTAGAGTTAGAGTTAGGATTAGGATTATTATTATTATTATTATTATTATTAGGGAGAGAAGGATAATTGTTATTATAAAACACTAATTAATTAATTAAACTCTAAGAATAAATAATAATTATATAAAAGTACTTAATTAATGCAAAAATATTATAAAGACGTATATAAAATAAGAGTGTAAAATATGCCCGTCAAATTCCCCCACACTAAAACATTTGCTTGTCCCCAAGCAAAAATATTATTTGCGAAGTAAATTGAAAAGAAATTCCCAAAACTCATAACATATCATGAACAACAATCTGAAGCACCCTGCAATTAATAAGTTAGCACCCTGTTTGAAAATGGAGAAAACTAAATAAGTAAGCCCTCACAGGAATATCACTCATCACTCAAGTGTTTGATGGGTATAAATTTCACTCAAGTTCATTCCTATAAAATTGATCTACCATAGGCTTGCATATTTTCTCAATCACTACTACAAGAGTCATGCATGACACAAATCATAAGGACTTTTCACGGGTTGTAATGGGGCTAGGGTTAAGGTAGGGAATATTTAGGTAAGTAGTTTAAGCATAAGCTTCAAACTAGAGGAGCAAATAAATATAAATAATCCAACACCCTCAATTTCCATTCAAAAACACAATCTATTGAGGTTTCAACATGACTATCATTCTTAAAAATATAGCATTCTTCCTCAGTATTCCCTTGCTTAACTTATTTGGACGTAACTTCAACTCAAAATTGCTGATTCTTTCTCATTTTTCTCATAAATTTTCAGCAACATTTTTCTTTTTCAAACATATATTCTTCATTTTTTCATTTCATTTTTTCAATGTTCCATACTTTTTTTTTTTTTTTTTTTGAAATGATGAACTGCCTTCATTTTTTCTTTTCCATAAAAGGCCAAAACCACATTGGCAACGAAGATACAACCCACCTCACTCTCAATCATGTCAACAAAACAAGCGGTCTCCCCCACACTTATTCTTCCCAACCTCACGTAGATTACAAAAATAATCCAAAATTTGCTCCACTAGTTATTCAGCTGGGTGAAGGCGTTATTTTAGATATAAAAGGCTTGTAATTTGGTCCAAAATAAAGAAAGGAATGGCCATAAAGCTCAAAGTGGTTAACAAAGGGAAATAAATCATAGGACAAACCGGTTATTTGGCTAGTGAGGCTCAAAATCAAATAATGGCCTTAATCACATTTGAATCATGCATGGTCTAATTAGCTTTAAAAGAGAATCAAGGCAAGTTCTAGAGAAACAAAATTATGGAAGAAATCACACAATAGAAAGAAAATAAGACCGAAGTGTCAGTCAGTGGCTCAAAACACTCACAGGTTTATTGCTTACTTAATATAATTACTACATATCAAACAGGAATTGCTAACAAACTAATCACAATTTGCCAAACTATTTATTCAATCATGTTATGCTTTTCAGGAAAGGAAAATATAGCAGTTTTTCTAAATAATACTTATTTTGCATAAAATACTAGTAAAATATTTTTGAAAATTTTGAAATAAGAAAACAAATAATAATAATAATTTGTTTTTTGTTTTTTTTTTTTTGTTGTTTTTTTTTTTACATAAGCAAACTAATAATAAAACTAAATCCCTCCCCCACACTTATTACCAACATTGTCCCCAATGTTGAATAAAAAAAATGCACAGAAAAAGGAAATAAAATAAAATAAAATAAAAATGGAACAAACACACCTTAGGTTACCTCCCAAGCAGCGCCTTTGTTTATCGTCGTTGGCTCGACTTCTGATATTTCTTTAAATTTCCATCGTCTTTTTGAGTACCTTCGACGATTACGATTATTCAAAGAAATAGTCCCTTCATGCAGATTAGGACTCAAAGATGATTTATTATTTTTTTCTTCCGTATTTTCATTAGAAGCAATTTCATTAAATTTAACAAGTTTTAAAGAATCAACAAAAATTACAAAATTATCATTACTAGGAGATTTCATGGTATCATATCATATATATATTAAAAGTCACAAGTTTACCATTAGACTCCATTGTAAGCATACCATTATGAATATCGATTTTAGTTTTTGCAGTTTTTAAGAATGGTCTTCCTAACAAAATATGAGAAATTTTATTATCATTTTCCATATCCAGTACATAAAAATCAGCAGGAAAAACCAAGTTATTAACTTTAACAAGCAAATCCTCAACCACACCCCTAGGATATGTAGTAGATCCATCAGCCAATTGAATTACTATACTAGATTTATTCAGGGGTCCAAGATTTAACGAATTATAAACAGAATATGGCATCACATTAATAGAAGCTCCTAAATCTAACATAGCATTTTCAAGTTTCACACCACTTATCATGCACGGGATAGTAAACATACCTGGATCTTTGCACTTTTCAGGAAGATTGCCTTGACTAGCCATAGAGACATTCTCGTGCACTTTCACTTCATCAACTCCTTTATTTTGTTTCTTTTTCAATGTGCATACCTCTTTTAGAAAATTTGCATAGCGAGGTACCTTTTTCATAGAATCTAAAAATGGTTTATTAGCCTCACATTCACGAAAGGTCTCATATAAATCGTTATTTGAGTTTCCTCTTATTGGTTCTAAAAGAGCTTGAGGAAATGGGGATACTGGTTCATAATCAGAAAAAGAAGAAAGGTTACCTTGGGACTTCTCTTTATTGTTGGCAATGATTCCTGCACTTATTTCCTTATTCAAATCAACATTCTTTTCCAGAGACACGCTTTCAACATTAATTGCACTTACATTCTCTTTAGGATTAACAACTGTTTGAGAGGGTAGTTTGCCAGAACTCTGTGCTTCCAGCCGACTAACCGTAGTTGCTAGTTGGCCCATTTGTCTTTCCAAGTTTTGAATACTAGCCTTTGTTTCTTGAATACTAGCTCTTGTCTCTTGTTGGAATAGTTGTGTTTCTTGTTGAAACTGCAAAGTGTTAGTAGCAAGAGATTTAACAATATCTTCTAGATTCGTACCTGAGCCAAAGTTTTGGGTCGGTTGTTGTCTTGAAGGAAATGGTTGTCTATACTGTTGAAAATTAGAACGATTCTGAACAAACTTGTTCCCTTGTGAGTTCCCATAGCTAAGGTTTGAGTGATCCCTCCATCCAGGATTATATGTATTGGAGAATAGATCATACTTACCTTGAGGTTGTCCAGGAAAACCTCCAGCCATGTTGACTTGTTCAATAGGTTCTTCTTGAAGAGTTGGGCAGCCATCAGTTTGGTGCCCAACTACCGAGCAAATTCCACATGCTTTTACAGTTTGCATATCGCATACAGCTAATTGACGAACAAGAGTAGTTAAACCAGAAATTTGTTGTTCAAGAGCAGAAATATTTACCTCATTCACTTGCTTAGACGGTTGGGCGAGTCTATTGCCGAACTGTTGAGAATTTGCAGCCATGTTTGCAATTAGAGTTCTCGCAGCGTCCGGTGTCTTGTCAACTAAAGCACCACCGCTTGCGGAATCAATCATGCTTCTATCCATTGGAAAGAGTCCTTCATAAAAGTATTGAATGAGTAATTGATCATTGATTTGATGGTGTGGGCAGCTTGCACAAAGCTTTTTGAAACGCTCCCAATATTCATACAATGACTCTCCATTGTTTTGCCTTATACCACAGATTTCCTTTCTAATGTTGGCCGCCCTTGAAGCTGGGAAATATTTTTCAAGGAACAGTGTCTTTAAGTTATTCCATGTGGTGATGCTCCCAGAAGGTAGATAGTATAGCCAATCCTTCGCTGAATCTTTCAACGAAAAGGGAAAGGCTCTCAACTTGATTTGTTCTTCAGTAACCCCTGTGGGTTTCATACTCGAACACACCACATGAAATTCCTTTAAGTGTTTGTGCGGATCTTCACCTGCAAGTCCATGAAAAGAAGGCAAAAGATGAATTAACCCAGATTTTAGTTCAAATTGTATATTAGCATCCAGAGCGGGAAAAGTAATGCATAAAGGTTGCTGATCCAAATTTGGAGCTCCAAGCTCTTTTAATGTCCGATTTTGAGCCATGGGTTCCTCTTCTAAATCAGAATTGGTAGAATCGGTAGAATCGGTAGCCAGATCATTAAACTCCAATTTTCTCAAAGCTTGTTTCTTCCACCTGCGTATAGTTCTTTCAATTTCCGGATAGTACGGCAAGAGTTCTTGATTAGCAGATCGAGTTATAGGCATAAACAAAAAGAAAATATATAGCAGCAATTATGTAAAAGTAACGAAAGAAAATGTTTTTTTTTAGGACAAATTAAAAACAAATAAACAAATAACAAAATAAATAATTAAATAAATAAACAAACACAAAATAAGCTAGAAAATCTCCCCGGCAACGGCGCCAAAATTTGGTGAGCTGTTGTAGGCTCCCAAATTAAAACCTTACAAACGTAGTAGCGGGAGTAAGGATCGATCCCATGAGGAGTAACTAGTTTAACCTTTGTGCTTAAGGAAACAATGGGGGGTTTGGAATATATCGAGAATAAATATTAAATAAAAGAGAAATTAAATAAACGAGAAATTTAATCGAACGAATAAACAGTGAAAATAATATATCGAAAACACTTATAATAAGAAACCTTGGTTAGTAAAGATCCACCACCGGAATTCAACACTGATCATTGATTAATAAATTAATTAATATGCAATTGAATATTTGTCGTGAAATTATTTCATTTCTGTTTTCCCTTAGTTGTAGGTAAATAAAGCACAAGCGGTTTAATTACCCCTAACTACTAAATAATCTAAGACAAGCGCTATAGATTAAATTTAGTAGCAGCAATAGGAACTAGGAAAACCGACAAACTAAATAACACAAGCACAAGCGGTTGCATTTAATTTAGGAAAATATTCTACCCGAGACCAATTATCACTAAGCCGTCAATAATTAACCTCAGTTGCTACTGAATATTAGAATAATTTGTAGCACAACATTATCTAATATAGCAAATAATGATATCAAATAAATAACTAGTACGCCTCCCTAGCAATTAAATGATACAACTATTCAAATAATTTAGAAGAATATTTAATACTCAAAATGCATAAAAACATATATATAATAAAGTTAAATAAATAACCTTACAGCGTTATGAACTCCGGGGCTTCAATTCACTAAACCAACTAGAAATTAGCCACAAATGGACATTAATAACAACTTCAACGAATACTATAGAGGAGGGAAGAATGAACATTTTACAATAGGAAACCTACCCTATTTATACTATTTCTAAAAATAGACTTAGATGCACCTCCACCGCACATTTCCTCATTTTGCGCCAAGCGATGAAATCATCCATGAATGCCACTTGAGTCGTCGAAATTTGTGCTGAATTTTTGATGAGGTCCTATTTCCCTTGTTGCGCTGTACGTAGGAATCAAACAAGTATAATATTTCATTTGTTTTGTTTAGTTAGCAGGTTGGGCCACCACGTTAGAGTTAGAGTTAGGATTAGGATTATTATTATTATTATTATTATTATTATTATTATTATTATTATTAGGGAGAGAAGGATAATTGTTATTATAAAACACTAATTAATTAATTAAACTCTAAGGATAAATAATAATTATATAAATTATATAAAAGTACTTAATTAATGCAAAAATATTATAAAGACGTATATAAAATAAGAGTGTAAAATATGCCCGTCAGCATACCAACTCGTGATGGGTGATGTCATGAGGGCTATTGTAGCCAGTGTTGTGTGATCTTATCTTGTGACGTGTGTAGTCACAAGGGCAGGTGTGACCTTGGCATGTGATGTCGGTTGTGTGTGTCTTGTTCTTTCGGGTTGTGCTTGTGGTTTTGGGATGTGTTCCCGTGTTACTTGTGAGAGTGTTGAGTCTTGTGTTAACTACTTCTCTCGGTTTTGCACTTATATATATATGTATTCCGTTTCGAAAATGATTTTTGTATATATACCATATCTATGTATGATACTTAACGGTATTGGTGGGTTACCAGCATTATTCGCTGACCAGGTGTCGTCCCATGTTTATCTTTGTGTTTCTACAGGTGATGTCTAGTTGAGCGCGATGTCTAGTTCCCGATAGAGTAGTACCTTTCCCTTGTTGTACGGCCTGTGAGCCGGTTTGGTTGTTTTTAGACTTATGAACTTTTGGATAGATGTTGACCATGCAGATTTTTGGCCGTAGCGTTTATTGTGTTGATAAGCGTGGCATAACACCCCCGTTGGATTCTTTGTTATCCAGTTATCTTTTCTTCCGCTGTGCTAGTGTTTCGTTTTGATATCTGCATGCGTTAAGGCTTTTCTATAGCTTGTTTTGGGGGGGGGGGTGTTACAGTTGGTAACAGAGCCTATGTTTTGAGCCTAGGAAGAGTTAAGTCTAGACTTTCTAAGTGGTTAAGTGTGTCTTGAGACCTTTAAGCGACCTTAAGAAGCTAAATATTAGGCTTAGGACTCTAGGTTGTGCGGCGAGCTGTGTGTTGCTTTCTGTTCTTGTTTGTTGCTTTTCTTTTCGTAATCGTGTTGTTGTTGTAGAAGTTGCGATGCCTCCTCGTCCTCGCGCCCGCACACCGGAGACCCCGACCAACGAGCAGCTCGCTCAGAACCTTCATCAGCTGACTCAGACCATGCAGACGCTCAGTGAAGCTCTGTTGAACAACAATCACGCTGTGCTGCCTCTTCCCACTGCTGGGCACCGTGACGTAGGACGTTTAGTATCGGGACATCGGCCGCCAACCTTCGCTGGCGAGGAAGACCCAGTAGTCTTAGAAGAGCGCTACGGGTGTTTGACAAGATCTTCACCGTGGTGGGCTGCCCCGAGGAAAGAAGAGTAGAACTGGCAACGTTCTACTTTTGCCAAGAAGTGGACTTGTGGTGGGTTCATGAAGGCCCGACTCTTCTTGAAGAACCAGAGTTCGACTGAGGGCGCTCATGGACAGGATGCGTGAAAGGTTCTACCCAGCACATGTGTGCGCGGCCATGTATGAAGAGTTTCTCCACCTGCAGCAAGGGTCCATGTCTATGGTTGAGTACCACAAGCAGTTCTTGGAACTAGAACGTTTTGCGAGGATGCTTGTCCCTACAGAACTCGCTAAAGTCGAGAAATTCGTGGCCGGTCTGAACTATGAGGCGCGAAAAGCTCTGACTGTGAGTAGGCCGAGTTCTCTTAAGGACGCTTACGTGTGTGCCGCTGATCTGTATCGCGTGCAGCAGCTTCAGAGAGGGTCGTTTGAGCAAGCTAGGAGGAGATCGGAGGGCGGAGGTTCTTCTACCTTTAAGAAGCCAAGACCAAGTTTCCCGGCCAAGCACGTGTCATCTGCTTCTCAAGGACTTACTAGAGTGGAACATCGAGATCAAGCTAAGTTGTTTCCATGCTGAAGATGTGGTAAAGTGCATGCGGGCCAAGATTGTCACGGCCAGGCGTTTAAGTGTTTTCGATGCAGAGATCGAGGTCACAAGATCGCGGAGTGTCCCCAGCTTGCCGGTCAGAGAGCGTTGCCGCCACCCCCGGCAGCGGGAGGAGCATCGGCAGCTAGTTCCGGTCGCGGAGCAGTTGGAGTTAGGCCACCTAGGAGGGTCTTCGTGATGGCACGTTCACAGGCAGAATCGGAGGGCTTAGTGGAAGAAGAGCTGGCAGGTAACCCTTTTCTTCGAGCCTATCCTTGTTTTCCCACGAGTGTTGTGTTCTTTGTTGCCTTGAGTGTTATCTTGCATTTCTTAGTTGTCTTTTGCTTGGCAATCCTTGGCATGCTTTTCCTTGGTAGTATTCTTTTGGAGCTTAGAGTAAACTCTTCTCTTGCTAAGTGACTTCTTTAGTTGATATCTAAGTCTTGTTGAGTAGTAGCCATCTATCCTTGGAATGTCTTGTGCTTAGAAAAATTCTACAATCCCTACACTTAGTTGTTTTTACAATGATTCCTTGTGAATTTCCTAAATTTTTCCAAGTATTCTTTTAATTTGGAGATAGCCAATTCTTGCCAAAATTCCTTCTTGTGTATCTTAAAAATCAAGCTTAATGTTTAACTGTAACCTTTGAATTTCAAACCCAAGCCTATTCTTTGTCAACCCAACATCTAAACCACTTGAGCTAATTGTCTTTCTTAGAACCTATCCAATTTTAATTCCTTCTAAACCATAAATTTCTACTTTACCCAAAATCCCCAAATTAAATCATCTTTTCCCTAATTTTTCTCCCAAATCCCTAAATTCCCAAATTCTCTTTTCTCCTTCTCCTCTTCTCTTCTCCACCCGTGAGAGCACCCAACCCCATCCCCAACCCGGAGCACCACCTCAACCCGTCGCCCAGCCACCACCGAACCGCCACATCGCCGTCGTCGTTTGCCGGAGCCGCCGTCGCTGACCTGCTGTCCACCGCGTCGCCGAGCAGCCGCGAGATAAAGAGAGAGAGAGCACGAGGGAGAGAGCGTGAGGCAGCATGAGTGAGAGGAAGAAGTTGTGGGCTTTGTTTGTTGAGCTTTGGGTCATCTCCTACCATGCCTAAAAGATCAAGTTTGGCTAGAAAAGCGGAATGGGTGGATACCCACTACCTTGTTCTTGAAGGTAAAGCTTTTGATCCGGAATCTTTTTCTAGTTCTTTGTTGGATATGCTTAGGTATCAAGGTTTGTTGGATGGGTTTCTCGCCATAAGGGCCGAGACTTACCCGAGTTTGGTGAAAGAGTTTTACCCTCACATGGTTGTGACGAAGGAGGGTGAAAGACTTGAAATCACCTCTAAGGTGAGAGGTGTAAAGGTTGTGCTTTCTGAGAAAAGGTTGGCTCAGTTGTGGAGTTTGTCTGCTACCGGAGTGGCTCAGTACAGTGATCATTCTTGGATTAGTACGGATACCATGGGGTACCGTGACTACTTGAGCTACTTGTTAGGCCGTACGAGTGGTTTCACCCAAGCCTCTAGGCCGAAGAAGAAGTGGTTGTCTGCGGAGCAAAGGATCTTGGTGATGTTGGTGTCGGACTGTTTGTTGCCAAACAATAACAAGAGCAAGTTATTGGGTAAGCTGGAGTGCACTTTTGCCTTCTGTCTCAAGAACATGGTTAAGTTCAACTTGCCTGCTTTGATGTTGCAACACATGGTGTTCTGCCGGGATCACAATCGGAAGAGTTTGCCTTACGGGATGGTGTTGAGTTGGATCTTGGTTAGGAAGGGCATCAGTGTGGATGGTTGCCTTCCTAAGGCTGTGGGAACGCTAGTGTTGGATGCCACCAACCTCCGGAGTTGTCATCTGTTCCAGTTGGATGATGGTGAGTACATCACGCTCGAAGAAGTTGCAAGAAAAGCACCTGATGAACGGGCGGAGTTAGCAGCTGAGCTTGGAATCCATGCCGGGAAGTTAAGCCTCGCTGTTCAGAGCTTGGGAGGTGACGAAGAAGCCGAAGATGAAGCCGATCATGAAGATGAGGCGGGAGCGCCAGAAGCCGTGAAAGCTTAAGAAGGCTACTCGGAGAGTGAAGAGAACCGACGAAGAAGGGAAGCTCGCACCAAGAGGGAGCACGACCCCATGTTGCACGAAGAGCGTGTTGTTGCTTTGCTTCGTCAGCAGAACCGCATGTTAGAGGAGGGTTTTGCCTTCATGAAGACGCAGTTCGTTGCTGTGCACCATCGGCTAGACCAGATCGAAGCCAACTCGAGTCATAGAGGAGAAGACGAGGAAGAGTCCGAGGAGTCGGAGAGCGAGTCTTTCTAGTAGCTGTGGTTACCTTGTTCGCCTTCCTTCTTGTGGTTGCTTTTCTTTTGGCGTTGTTGCCGTTGTTTGGTTGCTTGTTGTTGCTTTTGTGCTTGTTTTGCTTGTAGCCTTGTGGCTTAGTTAGCTTCGTAGTAGTAGTGGGTGTCTTGTGTTGGCTGTCTTGCTCTTAGTGGTTGGTAGAAGTAGATGTTGGTGTAAGGCTAGAGTTTGTGATGCTCAATCTACTCTTTGTTAAGTTCTTGACAATTCTTGAATTGTTATGCCCTTTCTTTGTTTGAAATCCTCGTCGAATCTTTTGAGTTTTGACCAAAGGAGCTTATTCTTGAACCTCTTGTCACGATATTGTTTCCTATCATCGTTTGTTTCTAATTCGTCGTACCCAAGCTTCGGGGATGAAGCTTCTTTGAAGGGGGAGAGGATGTGACACCCCAAAAATCCAAATTCAATTCATGGATTAATAGACTAATTAATCCCATTTCAATTGGTGAATTAATTTCTAAAATCCTGAAATTCAATACTTGGGGACTAGTATTTGACTAGTCAATCCCAAAGTCAAAGTTGTACCTTGAGCTTTGAAGGGAGTTCCCTTGTCCCTTACACTTCCTAATGTTAGTAAGGGAATCCTTGACCTTTCACATGGTGTTAGTATTGTAACCAAACCTAGTAGACATCTTCATTCTATCCCTTAGACTTTCTAAAAATCTAGCTCTACCTTCTCTCTAAAAAGGTGAGTAGCTTTTCTTCCAAGCCAAGTTGGGACCTTGCCAAGACTTCAAGAGATGCTTCCAAGATTCAACCTTTCTTGTATTTGGGCATCAAGGAGGGTAAGATCTGAGTTCATCTTGTGTTTTTGGTTTCATCTTAGGTGTCTTTTCTTAAAAGTAGGATCTTTATGATCTTTTGGTTTGATCTTGAAGTGGGTTTGGAAAGTAAGCCTTGTGGGGAGCTTGTGGTGGTGTAAAGTGAAGTCTTTTGGTCTACAAGAGGTAACACATGCTCTACAAAACCTATTTTGCTTACCTATATGTGATTTCTTTGATTCTACTTGTGCTTTGCTATGAAATGTGAGTGTTTATGCATTTGTCTTGTGAAAATGCATATATAGAGCTTGTGTTTAGGGTTCCTTTGTGCCATTGCTTGGCATTTTCCATGATTCAAGTCATTTTGTTGTATTGGGTGAGATTTGGCAAGTACCCGCGGGCGGAACGACAGGATTATTTTGCACATGTGCATGTACCCACGAGCGGAACGACGGGTCGAGCTCCACCCGCCGCCCACCTGCGGGGAACGTAAGCCGGTGGGTGTATACCCGCGGGCAGAACCACGGGTGGGAGCCTACCCGTGGGTCTACCTGTAACACCCCGAGATTTAAAACTTTTAAAGATAATATAATAAAGGTAAATGATCATAAATCCCAAAATACATTTATAAGAACACGGGGTGTTATGCCACACCTGAGCTAGAGAACTCAGGTGCACAGGCTAGATTCTAACAATCTCAATCAGTATCAATACAAATCATGGCACGTAGGCCGAAAGGGAAGAACTATCTAATCTATGCCCCAAACCTCTAGAGCGCTCCAGTGATCTACTCGTCCGTGCCTGAAAGCCAAATATATCTGTTCAGCGACAGATGCTGGTAACCCACTCCAACGCGTTGAAATACAATACATATAGAGATATATATAGATATACGAAAACCATTTTGAGCATGAAGATATATCCTACGAAACTCTAGCTTTTAAAACGGGGATAGACTCGACGGATAGAGCTAAGCACAGACAACAGTTATACCAAGCATATGCAGTTTACAACCAGGCAAGAAAGATAAAGATAAGCACAATTAATTAACCATAACCCAACATATACGGTTCCCAGCATAAGTCCCATAGTCACATCCCGAAGACACTCAAAACATAACCCATCCATATTACATCACACAAGCACACTTTGTTGGCGCCACAGGACCAATCGCATGCCCATACATGAGGGTCAGCGCATATAGCTCTGACACGGCCCCGCAGCACCCTGCCCCGTATCGCAACACGGAGGGGTCGATCACAACCGACCGATGAACCGCAGCTCATCATAATGTTTGATCGCAACCAAACAGTGGACCGCAGCCCAAGAGAATGTCAAATGACCACAGCCAGGAAATATGAACCGCAGCTCATTTAGAAACGTTTGATCGCAACCAAACAGAGAACTGCAGCCCAAGAGTGTAAATCTGACCGCAGCCAGCTTCTGAACCGCAGCTCAGGAATAACCAATCCGATCGCAACCGAATTGGGGTATCATGCACACATAACACATAGCAAGCACATGCAGCCCACATTACACATTGGGAAGGGGGGAGAAAATGTATAACGAAACCTATGCGTGATCCTTCACATACTAAGAATACTCCTAAGGGGTTCATACTTCTTCCACCTAGGTCAACGGGATACCAATTCAACTAGCATGCAATATATAGGACTCATACAACCTACGAACGGTACCCGAAATATCAAACTAGACACAGGCACGATAGACGGAGTCTGTTGGGACGCCACGAGGATCGGGGGAACATCAAACAGAGAAGCCAAAATCCCAAATGGGGGTACCAACCAGCGGGTAGTCGGTGGGTGAGGGGTCACCCGCCGGCGGCAAGCTTTCCAGGCAGCGGGTGCCCGGCGGGCAGCTGCCCGCCCGCCGGCTGCCCGCTGCCGGCGAGGCCGTTCTTGGCCGCGGGTAGGTGGCGGGTCCCCTACCCCCACCTACCCCCCACTAACTCTTTTTCATCACAAAACATCCCGGGAACCTTCGTGGAACCCGAAACCATGCTTAGCACTTCCAAACGCAATTAACGACAACACGTAGACAATTAATGAATCCAAAAGCAAGGAACATACGGCACATAGCCACCTATCATGCTTTCCTAAACATAATCAACACCCAAACATGCGATTTCCCACCCAATATACCAAGAATAATATCATACAATACAACCTAGGGTTCTAATCACTTTTACATCAACAAGAATACGATTCGTCTACTAATATCAAGATTTGGTAAGGATAACACATAAACATCAATAACGTCATACAATTATCAAGAACACCATATAATCATCAAGAACTCCACATAATCATCAAGAACACCATAATTATCAGGAGCCTCTCATCATCAAGATCATCAAGATCACCCATGGAATCATCATGCCAATTATCAATAATAATATCACAAATCATCAACACACAATAATATGGGGAAATCCTAAGAGGGGAATCATAGCTATGAAAATAGGTTTTGTTGTGACATTGGTTACCTCTTAGCCTTAATTAATTCCTTGGCTATGAAGGGTCTTTCTTTAAGCTTTCTTCTTTCTTGATTTCTCCTAAGGGGATTCTTGGAGCTTCTTGTGTGGTGAGAGATTATTGTGGTGGGGGTTCTAGGTGCCTCTTATGTCCCCTATTTATATACCTAGGAGTCCTAATTATGGTCTAATATTATGGGCTTGCTAATTCTGTTCCTTTTAGGGCTAGGGTTGGTGTAACACCCCGTGTTACGGCCTTCAATCCCGGATTAATTATTTAATTAATCCCGTTAATAATAATTAAATATGATTTAATTATGTTAGGTTTACCTTTAATTAATTAGTAAGGTCCACCATGAACCGTGGACCCTTGCCCGAATAAGAATCTTAAGCCTGTTAGGAATAAAGGAAGCAGGCCTTTTACTATTCAGAGTATGATTAGGATCCTCTTTAATTAATATGGTCCACTATGGACCATGGACCCTTATCCCTAAAACAAGCCCTAGCCCTATAAGGAATAGAATTAGTAAACCCATACCATTCAGGCCCTAACTAGGAGTCTTAAATATATAAATAGGGAACTTAGGAGGCACCTAGAATCCCCACCACAATAATCTCTCACCACCCAAAGAGTTCCAAGAATCCCCTTAGGAGAAATCAAGAAATCAAGAAAGCTTAAAGAAAGATCATTCATAGCCAAGGAATTAATTAAGGCTAAGAGGTAACCCATGTCTCAACAAAACCTATTTTCATAGTTATGATTCCCCCTTAGGGTTTCCCCGTATTATTGTGTATTGGCGAGTTATGATGATTATTATTGATGATTGATGTGATGATCCCATGAGGGATCTTGATAATCTTGATATTGGGAGATTCTTGATAATTATGGTGTTCTTGATGATTATATGGTGTTCTTGATGATTATGTGTTGTTCTTGATAATTGTATGGCATTCTTGATGCATATGTGTTATTTGTACCGAATCTTGCAATTAAAAGTCGAACCGTATTCTTGTTGGTATAAAAGGGATTAGAACCCTAGGTTGTATCGTATGATATAATTCTTGGATTATCGGGTGGGGAAATCGCATGTTTGGGTGTTGATTATGTTTAGAAAAGCATGATAGGTTATGTGTCGATCGTTTCTCGTATTTGATCCGTTAATCGTCTACGTGTTGTCGTTCATTGCGTTGTAAAGTGTCTAAGCATGGTTTCGGGTTCCACAACGGTTCCCAGGGCGAAAGTATGTGAAAAGAGTCAGTGAGGGGTAGGTGGGGGGTAGGGGACCCGCCACCTACCCACGGCCGAGAAGCACTGGTCCGGCAGCGGGCACCGGCGGGCGGGCAGCTGCCAACCGGCGACCCGCTGCCCGGAACAGTATTGTCCGGCGGGCAGCCGGCGGGTGGCCCCCACCAACCGGCTACCCTCTGGAAATTACCCCATCTTGGGTTCCCGGCTTCCCCGTTTGATGTTCCCCCGACCCCCGTGGTGTCCCAACGGACTCCGTTATTCGTGACTGTGTCTAGTTTGATATTTCGGGTACCGTTCGTAGGTTTATGAGTCTATTATATTGCATGCTAGTTGAATTGGTATCCCGTTGACCTAGGTGGAATGAGTATGAACCCCTTAGGACGATTCTTAGTATGTGATGGATCACGCATAGGTTTTGTTATACGCTTTCTCAGCCCCTCCCAATGTGTAATGTGGGTTGCATTTGCTTGCTATGTGTTATGTGTGTGTGTTACCCCAATTCGGTTGTGATCGGATTGGTTATCCTGAGCTGCGATTCAGAAGCTGGCTGCGGTCAGATTGATACTCTTGGGCTGCGGTCCACCGTTTGGTTGCGATCAAACGTTACTATATGAGCTGCGGTTCATCCTTTTTCCTGGCTGCGGTCAGATGACATTCTCTTGGGCTGCGGTCCACTGTTTGGTTGCGATCAAACACTATGATGAGCTGCGGTTCATCGGTCGGTTGCGATCGACCCCTCCGTTTTGCGATACGGGGCAGGGTGCTGCGGGGCCGTGTCAGAGCTATATGCGCTGACCCTCATGTATGGGCATGCGAATGGTCCTGTGTCGCCAACAAAGTGTGCTATGTGTTATGATATGGATGAGTTGTTATTATGAGTGTCTTGGGGGATGTGACTATGGGTTTTATGTTGGGGACTGTTTATGTTGGGTTATGATTATTGTTTATGCTTTGCCTTATCTGCCTTATCTGTTGTGAACTGCATATGCTTGTTATAACTGTTGCTGGTGTCTAGCCTTATCTGTCGAGTCATCCCCGGTTTTAAAGCTAGAGTTTGTAGGACATATCTTCATGCTCAAAATGGTTTTCGTATATCTATATATATCTCTATATGTATTGTATTTCAACGCGGTTGTGTGGGTTACTAGCATATCTCGCTGAACAGATATATTTGGCTTTCAGGCACAGAAGATTAAGTCACTGGAGCGCGCTAGAACTTGGAGTGTAGAAGTAGATAGTTTCCCTTTCGGCCTGCGTGCCACGTTTATGTAATCACACTTTGAGGATATTAGTTAGTTAGCCTGTGCACTTGGGTTCTCTAGCCCAGGTGTGGCATAGCACCCCGAACGCTTGTATTATATCTTGGGATTTAATAAGATTCTACCCTTATTATAAGTTTTAAAAAGTCTTGAAAATCTGGGGTGTTACAGTTGGTATCAGAGCCTAAGTTTGATCCTAGGATAAGACTCTTAAGACCGGACTTTAGGACACTAGGCTTGAACTCTAGGTACTAAGGAACATAGGATCCAGGAATATTAGGACGCGCAGTGAGATTGTGAAACCTACACATAACCTCCCCTCACTTCATCCCTCTCTAACTTAAAGGAACCTCCCCCTACGCTTACCACACCAGGTAAGGGTGCGAATAGATAAGTTTACTTCCACAACTGGGTAACGTACACTTACCCAATAAATCGCCTCGTCCTAACTCCCGTCAAAAGACTTGACAAGGACCCTGACCAAAGAAAAGGAAGATTTGGATGACTACTAAGAAGAGGCGTTGCAGTCAGGACTGCTAAAAGGGACGGACTGCAATACTCACCAACCCAGGGTTAACCACGATAACCCCCGATTCAGACAAATGGCGTGCACCTTCCGATAAGTTGCCTTATCTCGGCAAACCCGGGTTGCGGCTACAACAAACAGGAAGGAGAACTAGGACACTGATTAAAGTAGCGAAGGAACGACACCATTAGTCGAATCCTTGGGTGCAAGGTAAGTATATCGCAACACCTTGCGACCCCACCACCCCAATTTAAAATATCATCCGCCCTGAAACCCCAGCATCTTGATACCCCTATTTGTTGAAAACTCCCACCCCGAATCCTTAATTACCTTTAGAGCAAATTCGTAACCGTCATGACCTTGCTCACCCTTTGTTGCGCTTAACCCAAACCCTCGGAAACCCTAAATTGTTATTGCCCTTACTCTAAGTTCATATCCCCACTCCGTTTGGAAACCCTGTTAAAAACCGTAGAGCAGCATAAAGAACCGACATGAACCGTGGACCCTTGCCCGAATAAGAATCTTAAGCCTGTTAGGAATAAAGGAAGCAGGCCTTTTACTATTCAGAGTATGATTAGGATCCACTTTAATTAATATGGTCCACTATGGACCATGGACCCTTATCCCTAAAACAAGCCCTAGCCCTATAAGGAATAGAATTAGTAAACCCATACCATTCAAGCCCTAACTAGGAGTCTTAAATATATAAATAGGGAACTTTGGAGGCACCTAGAATCCCCACCACAATAATCTCTCAACACCCAAAGAGTTCCAAGAATCCCCTTAGGAAAAATCAAGAAATCAAGAAAGCTTAAAGAAAGATCTATCCTTCATAGCCAAGGAATTAATTAAGGCTAAGAGGTAACCCATGTCTCAACAGAACCTATTTTCATAGTTATGATTCCCCCTTAGGGTTTCCCCATATTATTGTGTATTGGCGAGTTATGATGATTATTATTGATGATTGATGTGATGATCCCATGAGGGATCTTGATAATCTTGATATTGGGAGATTCTTGATAATTATGGTGTTCTTGATGATTATATGGTGTTCTTGATGATTATGTGTTGTTCTTGATAATTGTATGGCATTCTTGATGCTTATGTGTTATTTGTACCGAATCTTGCAATTAAAAGACGAACCGTATTCTTGTTGGTATAAAAGGGATTAGAACCCTAGGTTGTATCGTATGATATTATTCTTGGATTATCGGGTGGGGAAATCGCATGTTTGGGTGTTGATTATGTTTAGAAAAGCATGATAGGTTATGTGTCGTTCGCTTCTCGTATTTGATCCGTTAATTGTCTACGTGTTGTCGTTAATTGCGTTGTAAAGTGTCTAAGCATGGTTTTGGGTTCCACAATGGTTCCCGGGGCGAAAGTATGTGAAAAGAGTCAGTGGGGGGTAGGTGGGGGGTAGGGGACCCGCCACCTACCCACGGCCGAGAAGCACTGTTCCGGCAGCGGGCAGCCGGCGGGCGGGCAGCTTGTAAAACCCAGTGTTACGGCCTTCAATCCTGGATTAATTATTTAATTAATCCCGCTAATAATAATTAAATATGATTTAATTATGTTAGGTTTCCCTTTAATTAATTAATAGGGTCCACCATGAACCGTGGACCCTTGCCTAAATTAGAGGCTTAAGCCTATTAGGAATAAAGGAAGTAGGCCTTTTACTATTCAGATTGTGATTAGGATCCGCTTTAATTAATATGGTCCATTGTGGATCATGGACCCTTATCTCTAAAGCAAGTCCCTAGTCCTATAAGGAATAGAATTAGTAAACCCATACCATTCAGGCCCTAATTAGGAGTCTTAAATATATAAATAGGGAACTTAGGAGGCACCTAGAATTCCCACCACAATAATCTCTCACCATCCAAAGAGTTCCAAGAATTCCCCTAGGAGAAATCAAGAAAGCAAGAAAGCTTAAAGAAAGATCCTTCATAGCCAAGGAATTAATTAAGGCTAAGAGGTAACCCATGTCTCAACAAAACCTATTTTCATAGTTATGAATTCCCCTTAGGGTTTCCCCCATATTATTGTGAATGGCGAAATTATGGTGATTATTATTGATGTTGATTTGATGATTCCATGGGGAATCTTGATAATCTTGATATTGGGAGTTTCTTGATAATTATGATGTTCTTGATGATTAATTGGTATTCTTGATGATTATGTGTTTGACGATTATGATGTTCTTGATGATTAATTGGTATCCTTGATGATTATGTGTTGTTCCTACCGAACCTTGCAATTAGAAGACGAATCGTATTCTTGTTAACATAAAAGTGATTAGAACCCTAGGTTGCACCGTATGCTTTGATTCTTGGATTATCGGGTGGGAAATCGCATGTTTGGGAGTTGATTATGTTAGAAAAGCATTATAGGATAAGTGTCGTTCGTTTCTCGTATTTGATCCGTTAATTGTCTACGTGTTGCCGTTAATTACGTTGTAAAGTGTCTAAGCATGGTTTCGGGTTCCACTTTGGTTCCCGGGGCGAAAAGTGATGAAAAGAGTCAGTGGGGGGTAGGTGGGGGGTAGGGGACCCGCCACCTACCCACTGCCGGAACAGTGTTCCCGGCAGCGGGCGGCCGGCGGGCGGGAAGCGGCCCGCCGGCGACCCGCTGCCCGGAACAGTAGAATCCGGCGGGTGGCCTCCCACCCACCGGCTACCCGCTGGAAATTTGTCCCACCGGGACCCCGGCTTCCCCGTTTGATGTTTCCCGGATCCCCGTGGTGTCCCAACGGACCCCGTTTATCGTGCCTATGTCTAGTTCAATGTTTCGGGTACCGTTCGTAGGTTTATGGGTCTATTGTATTGCATGCTAGTTGAATTGGTATCCCGTTGACCTAGGTGGAAGAAGTATGAACCCTTAGGACTATTCTCAGTATGTGATGGATCACGCATAGGTTTGTTATACGCTTATCCCCCTTCCCTACGTGTAATGTGGGTTGCATGTACTTGCTATGTGTTATGTGTGTGTGTTACCCCAATTCGGTTGCGATCGGATGGTTATCCTGAGCTGCGGTTCAGAAGCTGGCTGTGGTCAGATGGGTATTCCTGGCTGCAGTCAGACGACGTTCTCTTGGGCTGCGGTCCACCGTTTTCGTTGCGATCAAACGTTTCTATACGAGCTGCGGTTCGTCCTTTTTCCTGGCTGCGGTCAGATGACACTCTCTTGGGCTGCGGTCCACTGTTTGGTTGCGATCAAACATTATAATGAGTTGCGGTTCATCGGTCGGTTGCGATCGACCCCTCCGTGTTGCGATACGGGGCAGGGTGCTGCGGGGCCGTGTCAGAGCTATATGCGCTGACCCTCATGTATGGGCATGCGATTGGTCCTGTGGCGCCAACAAAGTGTGCTACATGTTGTGTTATGGATGATTGGTGATTATGAGTATCTTGGGGGATGTTACTTTGGGATTTATGTTGGGGATTGCTTATGTTGGGTTATGACTATTGTTATGCATTACCTTATCTGCCTTATTTGTTGGGAACTGCATATGATTGTTGCTTATGTCTGGCCTTATCTGTCGAGTCATTCCCGGTTTTAAAGCTAGAGTTCGTAGGATATATCTTCATGCTCAAAATGGTTTTCGTATATCTATATATATCTCTATATGTATTGTATTTCAACGCGTTGGAGTGGGTTACCAGCATCTCTCGCTGAACAGATATATTTGGCTTTCAGGCACAGAAAATTAAGTCACTGGAGCGCGCTAGAACTCGGAGTGTAGAAATAGATAGTTTCCCTTTCAGCCTGCGTGCCATGTTTATACATTTATGCTTTTGAGGATATTAGTTAGTTAGCCTGTGCATCTGGGTTCTCTAGCCCAGGTGTGGCATAGCACCCCGAACACTTGTATTATATTCTGGGATTTAATAAGATTCTACCTTTATTATAAGCTTTAAAAAGTCTTAAAAATCTGGGGTGTTACAGTTGGTATCAGAGCCTAAGTTTGACCCTAGGATAAGACTCTTAAGACCGGACTTTAGGACATTAGGCTTGAACTCTAGGTAACTAGGAACATAGGACTCAGGAATCTTAGGACGCGCAGTGAGATTGTGAAACCTACACATAACCTCCCCTCACTTCATCCCTCTCTAACTTAAAGGAACCTCCCCCTACGCTTACCACACCAGGTAAGGGTGCGAATAGATAAGTTTACTTCCACAACTGGGTAACGTACACTTACCCAATAAATCGCCTCGTCCTAACTCCCGTCAAAAGACTTGACAAGGACCCTGACCAAAGAAAAGGAAGATTTGGATGACTACTAAGAAGAGGCGTTGCAGTCAGGACTGCTAAAAGGGACGGACTGCAATACTCACCAACCCAGGGTTAACCACGATAACCCCCGATTCAGACAAATGGCGTGCACCTTCCGATAAGTTGCCTTATCTCGGCAAACCCGGGTTGCGGCTACAACAAACAGGAAGGAGAACTAGGACACTGATTAAAGTAGCGAAGGAACGACACCATTAGTCGAATCCTTGGGTGCAAGGTAAGTATATCGCAACACCTTGCGACCCCACCACCCCAATTTAAAATATCATCCGCCCTGAAACCCCAGCATCTTGATACCCCTATTTGTTGAAAACTCCCACCCCGAATCCTTAATTACCTTTAGAGCAAATTCGTAACCGTCATGACCTTGCTCACCCTTTGTTGCGCTTAACCCAAACCCTCGGAAACCCTAAATTGTTATTGCCCTTACTCTAAGTTCATATCCCCACTCCGTTTGGAAACCCTGTTAAAAACCGTAGAGCAGCATAAAGAACCGACATGAACCGTGGACCCTTGCCCGAATAAGAATCTTAAGCCTGTTAGGAATAAAGGAAGCAGGCCTTTTACTATTCAGAGTATGATTAGGATCCACTTTAATTAATATGGTCCACTATGGACCATGGACCCTTATCCCTAAAACAAGCCCTAGCCCTATAAGGAATAGAATTAGTAAACCCATACCATTCAAGCCCTAACTAGGAGTCTTAAATATATAAATAGGGAACTTTGGAGGCACCTAGAATCCCCACCACAATAATCTCTCAACACCCAAAGAGTTCCAAGAATCCCCTTAGGAAAAATCAAGAAATCAAGAAAGCTTAAAGAAAGATCTATCCTTCATAGCCAAGGAATTAATTAAGGCTAAGAGGTAACCCATGTCTCAACAGAACCTATTTTCATAGTTATGATTCCCCCTTAGGGTTTCCCCATATTATTGTGTATTGGCGAGTTATGATGATTATTATTGATGATTGATGTGATGATCCCATGAGGGATCTTGATAATCTTGATATTGGGAGATTCTTGATAATTATGGTGTTCTTGATGATTATATGGTGTTCTTGATGATTATGTGTTGTTCTTGATAATTGTATGGCATTCTTGATGCTTATGTGTTATTTGTACCGAATCTTGCAATTAAAAGACGAACCGTATTCTTGTTGGTATAAAAGGGATTAGAACCCTAGGTTGTATCGTATGATATTATTCTTGGATTATCGGGTGGGGAAATCGCATGTTTGGGTGTTGATTATGTTTAGAAAAGCATGATAGGTTATGTGTCGTTCGCTTCTCGTATTTGATCCGTTAATTGTCTACGTGTTGTCGTTAATTGTGTTGTAAAGTGTCTAAGCATGGTTTTGGGTTCCACAATGGTTCCCGGGGCGAAAGTATGTGAAAAGAGTCAGTGGGGGGTAGGTGGGGGGTAGGGGACCCGCCACCTACCCACGGCCGAGAAGCACTGTTCCGGCAGCGGGCAGCCGGCGGGCGGGCAGCTTGTAAAACCCAGTGTTACGGCCTTCAATCCTGGATTAATTATTTAATTAATCCCGCTAATAATAATTAAATATGATTTAATTATGTTAGGTTTCCCTTTAATTAATTAATAGGGTCCACCATGAACCGTGGACCCTTGCCTAAATTAGAGGCTTAAGCCTATTAGGAATAAAGGAAGTAGGCCTTTTACTATTCAGATTGTGATTAGGATCCGCTTTAATTAATATGGTCCATTGTGGATCATGGACCCTTATCTCTAAAGCAAGTCCCTAGTCCTATAAGGAATAGAATTAGTAAACCCATACCATTCAGGCCCTAATTAGGAGTCTTAAATATATAAATAGGGAACTTAGGAGGCACCTAGAATTCCCACCACAATAATCTCTCACCATCCAAAGAGTTCCAAGAATTCCCCTAGGAGAAATCAAGAAAGCAAGAAAGCTTAAAGAAAGATCCTTCATAGCCAAGGAATTAATTAAGGCTAAGAGGTAACCCATGTCTCAACAAAACCTATTTTCATAGTTATGAATTCCCCTTAGGGTTTCCCCCATATTATTGTGAATGGCGAAATTATGGTGATTATTATTGATGTTGATTTGATGATTCCATGGGGAATCTTGATAATCTTGATATTGGGAGTTTCTTGATAATTATGATGTTCTTGATGATTAATTGGTATTCTTGATGATTATGTGTTTGACGATTATGATGTTCTTGATGATTAATTGGTATCCTTGATGATTATGTGTTGTTCCTACCGAACCTTGCAATTAGAAGACGAATCGTATTCTTGTTAACATAAAAGTGATTAGAACCCTAGGTTGCACCGTATGCTTTGATTCTTGGATTATCGGGTGGGAAATCGCATGTTTGGGAGTTGATTATGTTAGAAAAGCATTATAGGATAAGTGTCGTTCGTTTCTCGTATTTGATCCGTTAATTGTCTACGTGTTGCCGTTAATTACGTTGTAAAGTGTCTAAGCATGGTTTCGGGTTCCACTTTGGTTCCCGGGGCGAAAAGTGATGAAAAGAGTCAGTGGGGGGTAGGTGGGGGGTAGGGGACCCGCCACCTACCCACTGCCGGAACAGTGTTCCCGGCAGCGGGCGGCCGGCGGGCGGGAAGCGGCCCGCCGGCGACCCGCTGCCCGGAACAGTAGAATCCGGCGGGTGGCCTCCCACCCACCGGCTACCCGCTGGAAATTTGTCCCACCGGGACCCCGGCTTCCCCGTTTGATGTTTCCCGGATCCCCGTGGTGTCCCAACGGACCCCGTTTATCGTGCCTATGTCTAGTTCAATGTTTCGGGTACCGTTCGTAGTTTTATGGGTCTATTGTATTGCATGCTAGTTGAATTGGTATCCCGTTGACCTAGGTGGAAGAAGTATGAACCCTTAGGACTATTCTCAGTATGTGATGGATCACGCATAGGTTTGTTATACGCTTATCCCCCTTCCCTACGTGTAATGTGGGTTGCATGTACTTGCTATGTGTTATGTGTGTGTGTTACCCCAATTCGGTTGCGATCGGATGGTTATCCTGAGCTGCGGTTCAGAAGCTGGCTGTGGTCAGATGGGTATTCCTGGCTGCAGTCAGACGACGTTCTCTTGGGCTGCGGTCCACCGTTTTCGTTGCGATCAAACGTTTCTATACGAGCTGCGGTTCGTCCTTTTTCCTGGCTGCGGTCAGATGACACTCTCTTGGGCTGCGGTCCACTGTTTGGTTGCGATCAAACATTATAATGAGTTGCGGTTCATCGGTCGGTTGCGATCGACCCCTCCGTGTTGCGATACGGGGCAGGGTGCTGCGGGGCCGTGTCAGAGCTATATGCGCTGACCCTCATGTATGGGCATGCGATTGGTCCTGTGGCGCCAACAAAGTGTGCTACATGTTGTGTTATGGATGATTGGTGATTATGAGTATCTTGGGGGATGTTACTTTGGGATTTATGTTGGGGATTGCTTATGTTGGGTTATGACTATTGTTATGCATTACCTTATCTGCCTTATTTGTTGGGAACTGCATATGATTGTTGCTTATGTCTGGCCTTATCTGTCGAGTCATTCCCGGTTTTAAAGCTAGAGTTCGTAGGATATATCTTCATGCTCAAAATGGTTTTCGTATATCTATATATATCTCTATATGTATTGTATTTCAACGCGTTGGAGTGGGTTACCAGCATCTCTCGCTGAACAGATATATTTGGCTTTCAGGCACAGAAAATTAAGTCACTGGAGCGCGCTAGAACTCGGAGTGTAGAAATAGATAGTTTCCCTTTCAGCCTGCGTGCCATGTTTATACATTTATGCTTTTGAGGATATTAGTTAGTTAGCCTGTGCATCTGGGTTCTCTAGCCCAGGTGTGGCATAGCACCCCGAACACTTGTATTATATTCTGGGATTTAATAAGATTCTACCTTTATTATAAGCTTTAAAAAGTCTTAAAAATCTGGGGTGTTACAGTTGGTATCAGAGCCTAAGTTTGACCCTAGGATAAGACTCTTAAGACCGGACTTTAGGACATTAGGCTTGAACTCTAGGTAACTAGGAACATAGGACTCAGGAATCTTAGGACGCGCAGTGAGATTGTGAAACCTACACATAACCTCCCCTCACTTTATCCCTCCATGACTTAAAAAACCCCCCTACGCTTACCACACCAAGATAAGGGTGCAGCACACTGACCCATCACTACAATAAATATTGGCCCTAAAGACCAGCAGCACGACGCCAACAAGAAGACAGTCAAGGACCCCACACTCCTCGCAGAACGAATCCGAACCTTCAACAAAATCCTTGGGTTAATGGAATGCCCAGGGGAACACCGCGTAGAAATAGCCTCGTTCGAAGACACGAGGCTGATCTTTGATAAATCCAAAAAGGACCCACTTGTGGGTAACAACCGGGGGTCCAACTAGGAGTGCCTAGGGGCACGACTACAAGGACGATTCCACCCCGCACCCGCAAGGGCAACCACGTACAAGAAATCCCCCACCACCTTTGTCGAACGCAAACGCAGACTTCGCCCGACAAGTCTCTAACCATCGACCACCCGCATCCTCAGGAGAAGAGGATCCCGTAATCCTAGGAGAATGGATCCGAACCCTCGACAAAATCCTCGAGTTAGTAGGACGCCCAGAGGAACGCCGCGTGGAGGTAGCCTCGTTCTACTTCGGACACGAGGCCGATCTCTGGTAGATCCACGAAGGTCCCACTTACCAACAAGAACCGGGGTTCAACTGGGAACACCTCAAGGCACGACTTCGAGAGCGGTTTTATCCAACACACGTAAAAACATCCATGTACGAAGAGTTTCTCCATCTAAGACAAGGGACAACTACCGTCATGGAATACCAACAAACGATTCCTTGAACTAGCACGCCTCACACTAGAACTAGTCCCACCGAGGTAACCGGAGTAGAGAGATTCGTATCGGGCCTCAACTTTGAAGCTCGAAAAGCACTAGTGATAAGTAGACCTCGGACTCTCAACGAGGCTTACTCCAGTGCCGCTAATCTCTACCGAATCCAACTACTCCAAACGCGGAATCCAGGAACAAACCTGAAAGAAGAAGTAACAGAAGTGGGAAGCCGCTCCCTCCAGCATGAGCGAACCCTTTCGGAACTGGTCACGAATGGGCGCAACTATCCCAGCCTGGAGACTGGGAACGCCAATTCAGATGCAAGGAGGTAAGGTAGTACGTCAACGACACCCTTTCCTAATCATTGGCACGAATCACCGAAAGGGGCTCGATATGACAAGAAGAGGCAACGAACACATGGAAAGTATCATACAACTAGAACCTCACATTAATAAGGATCTTACCTTGAAACAAGGACCTTGATGGTTTTAAGGCACCGTGAGAAGTACGTGAGACGCGCAAAGTCGCCAATACACCATACGACGTCAAGGGCAGTCAATCAAATGCATCCCAAGGAAGGGAAATGCATCACCGAGCACTCGGTCACCAAAGGATTGAACAAAGAGCGGGCGACAAGCCGAACTCCAAGAAGAACCAAGAGGGCTTACCCTTAATCAAGCAAGGAAGAGACGAAGTTGGTTTATAACCAAACTACCCGGTGAAGATGACGAGGTTGCTGATTGGAAACCGGACCCGACCTACTAAGCGGAACGAACATACAAGAGTCTTGACCCATCTAGAACTCGTGCTTAAGGATCAATAAACGTTGTACGATGGGTCATCCTATGTATTCAGGCCCCTTTTTGTGCACAAGGGCATGGGACTTGTCAGGACATGAATCGGTGCCTTTTTGGGGTCTTTCCCGAGGGAATTGACTCTTCCTAGTCATTTTCCCGCGGGTCCCCAACGGGTCCTTGACGGGACCTTGGCGGGTCCTTGGCAGGAGCTTGGCAGGCGGACGACCGCCCACCTCGCGCCCACTGGTACAATGTGCTGATTTCTTAACCCCTCATTTTATTGATTTGCGGCGCACTTATGTGCCTCGATTGATGAATGTGAGTCTCGGATAAGAAACCATGGACCACCCAAACATAGTATCCTACGTAAAAGACCTTGACGCACGAGGCACCATCGGGAAATCACAATCAATTACCTTGCATGAGTAATTGAAGTTGGATCCTACGATACAACCGACTAGGGATATTTGGCATAAAGGATTGCGCAAACCAAGGAGGTGAGTTGGGAACTCGTGCTAAGAACCCACGAAGACCTTAAAAGTCAAAATGCTAAACCGGGACTCCTCCAAACCATGGACGTCGTTCAAGCAAATCAGAGGACTCCTTACAAGTTGTATGGAATCAAGAACTACGTAGTCCATGGTGCTAAGTAAAAGGGGAAAGAGCACATTCGCGCCAAGACTTCAAGGGTCATTAAGGACACACAAGGAAATGAGATGACTCGTAAGGTCACCGAGTCATCCCACAACGAGATTTGGTAACCGACTGCGCTTTAAAAAGAAAAGGGGGCACGCAAGGACACCTTCATCATTAAAAATAGCACAAAAGGGCACAACAAGCCGAACCCCGGGTAAGACATGAAGTCTTACTAAGAATTTCATTGACTAAAGAGGAGATGAAATTCAATAAAAAGAGAAATTCAACCCAAAGTCCATCGACTCCCAAGAGACTTTGGGAAGAATTTGGGAAGTGCGCCCTAAGAAATTGGCTTGGTTGACCCAACTTGGTCAAGACCTTGGGCGCATTAAAGAAGTAAGTGTTAAATCACCACGGGAAACTCCCTCAAGATAGAAGAGAAGGATGAAACCTTAGCCTGGGGAGCAAGGTCTAACAAGGATCTTAAAGTCAAGCAAGCGCCAACACCAAGGGAGGAGGATCAACGGCTCGTCGACGCATCGTGATCAAAACATCAAACCAGATTATTCACTTGAGATCAAGAACCCTTAACCTACCTTAGCCGAATTCCTTTCCCTTCCTCGGAAAATCGCCCCCCTCCTTATTCCAAAACCCTTTCTACCCTTCAAACCCCATTCTTGATTCCATGTTTTAACGACTCCGCACAAGGCGACAACCTCACAACCTAAGTTGCGACCTTGAAAACCTTGATCCTAATTATTGAATTCAATTTGTCCTCAAGTTGAAACCCACTCTCTTAGTCTTGTAAACCTAATCGTTCCCAAAAACCCAACACACATAGACATACAATTATACAGTTTCCCCGTAGAATACCTTCTCTATAGGACCACCGTTCTACTCTTGACCCTACAATGATTTCTAAGCTTCGGGGACGAAGCTTCTCGTAAGGGGGGAGAGTGTAACACCCAGTGTTACGGCCTTCAATCCTGGATTAATTATTTAATTAATCCCGCTAATAATAATTAAATATGATTTAATTATGTTAGGTTTCCCTTTAATTAATAGGGTCCACCATGAACCGTGGACCCTTGCCTAAATTAGAGGCTTAAGCCTATTAGGAATAAAGGAAGTAGGCCTTTTACTATTCAGATTGTGATTAGGATCCGCTTCAATTAATATGGTCCATTGTGGATCATGGACCCTTATCCCTAAAGCAAGTCCCTAGTCCTATAAGGAATAAAATTAGTAAACCCATACCATTCAGGCCCTAATTAGGAGTCTTAAATATATAAATAGGGAACTTAGGAGGCACCTAGAATTCCCACCACAATAATCTCTCACCATCCAAAGAGTTCCAAGAATTCCCCTAGGAGAAATCAAGAAAGCAAGAAAGCTTAAAGAAAGATCCTTCATAGCCAAGGAATTAATTAAGGCTAAGAGGTAACCCATGTCTCAACAAAACCTATTTTCATAGTTATGAATTCCCCTTAGGGTTTCCCCCATATTATTGTGAATGGCGAAATTATGGTGATTATTATTGATGTTGATTAGATGATTCCATGGGGAATCTTGATAATCTTGATATTGGGAGTTTCTTGATAATTATGATGTTCTTGATGATTAGTTGGTATTCTTGATGATTATGTGTTTGACGATTATGATGTTCTTGATGATTAATTGGTATCCTTGATGATTATGTGTTGTTCCTACCGAATCTTGCAATTAGAAGACGAATCGTATTCTTGTTAACATAAAAGTGATTAGAACCCTAGGTTGCACCGTATGCTTTGATTGTTGGATTATCGGGTGGGAAATCGCATGTTTGGGAGTTGATTATGTTAGAAAAGCATGATAGGATAAGTGTCGTTCGTTTCTCGTATTTGATCCGTTAATTATCTACGTGTTGCCGTTAATTACGTTGTAAAGTGTCTAAGCATGGTTTCGGGTTCCACTTTGGTTCCCGGGGCGAAAAGTGATGAAAAGAGTCAGTGGGGGGTAGGGGACACGCCACCTACCCACTGCCGGAACAGTGTTCCCGGCAGCGGGCGGCGGGCGGGCGGGCAGCGGCCCGCCGGCGACCCGCTGCCCGGAACAGTAGAATCCGGCGGGTGGCCTCCCACCCACCGGCTACCCGCTGGAAATTTCTCCCATCGGGACCCCGGCTTCCCCGTTTGATGTTTCCCCGATCCCCGTGGTGTCCTTACGGACCCCGTTTATCGTGCCTATGTCTAGTTCGATGTTTCGGGTACCGTTCGTAGATTTATGGGTCTATTGTATTGCATGCTAGTTGAATTGGTATCCCGTTGACCTAGGTGGAAGAAGTATGAACCCTTAGGACTATTCTCAGTATGTGATGGATCACGCATAGGTTTGTTATACGCTTATCCCCCTTCCCTACGTGTAATGTGGGTTGCATGTACTTGCTATGTGTTATGTGTGTGTGTTACCCCAATTCGGTTGCGATCGGATTGGTTATCCTGAGCTGCGGTTCAGAAGCTGGCTGTGGTCAGATGGGTATTCCTGGCTGCAGTCAGACGACGTTCTCTTGGGCTGCGGTCCACCGTTTGGTTGCGATCAAACGTTTCTATACGAGCTGCGGTTCGTCCTTTTTCCTGGCTGCGGTCAGATGACACTCTCTTGGGCTGCGGTCCACTGTTTGGTTGCGATCAAACATTATAATGAGCTGCGGTTCATCGGTCGGTTGCGATCGACCCCTCCGTGTTGCGATACGGGGCAGGGTGCTGCGGGGCCGTGTCAGGGCTATATGCGCTGACCCTCATGTACGGGCATGCGATTGGTCCTGTGGCGCCAACAAAGTGTGCTATGTGTTGTGATATGGATGAGTTGTGATTATGAGTGTCTTGGGGGATGTGACTATGGGTTTTATGTTGGGGATTGTTTATGTTGGGTTATGATTATTGTTTATGCTTTGCCTTATCTGCCTTATCTATTGTGAACTGCATATGCTTGTTATATCTCTATATGTATTGTATTTCAATGCGTTGGAGTGGGTTACCAGCATCTCTCGCTGAACAGATATATTTGGCTTTCAGGCACAGAAGATTAAGTCACTGGAGCGCGCTAGAACTTGGAGTGTAGAAGTAGATAGTTTCCCTTTCGGCCTGCGTACCACGTTTATGTAATCACACTTTGAGGATATTTGTTAGTTAGCCTGTGCACTTGGGTTCTCTAGCCCAGGTGTGGCATAGCACCCCGAACGCTTGTATTATATCTTGGGATTTAATAAGATTCTACCCTTATTATAAGTTTTAAAAAGTCTTGAAAATCTGGGGTGTTACAGTTGGGTTTTAGGGATGAGGGTCCATGGTCCATAGTGGACCATATTAATTAATTAAAGAGAATCCTAATCATAATCTGAATAGTAAAAGGCCTACTTCCTTTATTCCTAGTAGGTAACTAGGTCTAGGATTCCTAGTTAGAATCCGAATAGTAAAAGGTTCACATTCTTTATTCCTAAAAGGCTTAAGACTCTAATTTAGGCGAGGGTCCACGGTTCATAGTCGACCTTATTAATAAATTAAAGGGAAACCTAACATAATTAAATCATATTTAATTATTATTAACGGGATTAATTAAATAAGGGTGAATTCAGGAATTAGGATCAAGGTTTTCAAGGTTGCAACTTAGGTTGTGGGGTTGTCACCTTGTATGGAATCGTTAAAACATGGAATCAAGAATGAGGTTTGAAGGGTAGAAAGGGTTTTGAAATAAGGAGGGGGCTGATTTTCCGAGGGATGGAAAGGAATTCGGCTAGGATGGGTTAAGGGTTCTCAATCTCAAGTGAATAATCTGGTTTGATGCTTTGATCACGATGCGTCGATGAGCTGATGATCCTCCTTCCTTGGTGTTGGCACTTGCTTGACTTTAAGATCCTTGTTAGACATTGCTTCCCAGGCTAAGGTTTCATCCTTCTCTTCTATCTTGAGGGAATTTCCCGTGGTGCTTTAACACTTACCCCTTTAATGCGTCCAAGGTCTTGACCAAGTTGGGTCAACCAAGCCAATCTTTTAGGGTGCACTTCCCAAATTCTTCCCAAAGTCTCTTGGGAGTCGATACACTTTGGGTTGACTTTCTCTTCTTATTGAATTTCATCTTTTCTTTAGTGGATGAAATTCTTAGTAAGACTTCATGTCTTCCCCGAGGTTTGGCTTGTTGTGCCCTTTTGTGTTACTTTTAATGATGAAGGTGTCCTTGCATGCTCTCTTCCTTCTTGAAGCGCAGTTGGTTACCTAATCTCGTTGTGGGATGACTCGGTGACTTTACGAGTCATCTTATTTTCTTGTGGGTCCTTATTTACCCTTGAAGTCTTGGCACAAATGTGCTCTTTACCTTTTTGCTTAGCACCACGGACTACGTAGTTCTTGATTCCATACAACTTGTAAGGAGTCCTCTGATTTGCTTGAACGATATCCATGGTTTGGAGGAGTCCCGGTCCATCCTTAGCATTTTGACTTTTAAGGTCTTTGTGGGTTCTTAGCACGAGTTCTCAACTCGCCCCCTTGGTTTGCACAATCCTTTACGCCAAACATCCCTGGTTGGTTGCATCATAGAGTCCAACTTCAATTACTCGTGTAATGCAATTGATTGTGATTTTCCGATGGTGTCTCGTGCGTCAAGGTCTTTTGCGTAGGACACCATGTTTGGGTGGCCCATGGTTCCTTACCCAAGACTCATATTCATCAATCGAGGCACACAAGTGCGCCACAAATCAATAAAATGAGGGGTTAAGAAATCAGCACATTGTACCAGTGGGCGCGAGGTGGGCGGTCGTCCGCCTGCCAAACTCTTGTCAGGGTCCTGTCAAGGTCCCGTCAAGGTCCCGTTGGGGACCCGCGGGAAGGTGACTGGGAAGAGTGAATTCTTTCGGGAAAAACCCCAAGGATACACAGATTCAAGTCCCGATAAGCCCCATGCCCACGTGCACAATAAAAGGGACTTGGATACATCAGATGACCCATTGTATAGTTTCATTGATCCTTAAGTACAAGTTATAGATGAGTCGGGACTCTCGCATGTTCTTTCCGCTCTGTAGGTCGGGTCCGGTTTTCAATTAGCAACTTCGTCACCTTCACTGGGTAGTTGGTTATAAGCCCACTTTGTATTTTCCTTGCTTGAGTAATGATAAGCCTTCTTGGTTTTTCTTGGAGTTCGGCTTGTCGCTCATTCTTTGTTCAATCCTTTGGTGACCAAGTGCTTGGTGATGTATTTCCCTTCCTTGGAAGGCACTTGATTGACTGCCCTCGACGTCGCATGGTGTTTTGGCGATTTTGTGTGTCTCACGTACTTCTCACGGTGTCTTAAAGCCATCAAGGTCCTTGTTCCAAGGTAAGATCCTTATTGCTGGGAGGCTCTAGTTGTATGATACTTTCCATGCGTTTGTTGCATCTTCTTGTCATATCGAGCCCTTTTCGATGATTCGCACTAACAATTAAGAAAAGATGTCGTTGATGTACTACTTTACTTTCTTGCATTTAGTTGGCGTTCCCAGTCTCCGGGCTGGGATAGTTGCGCCCATTCGTGACCAGTTCCGAAAGGGTTCGCTCATGCTGGAGGGAGCGGTCTCCCACTTCTGTTACTTCTTCTTTCGGGTTTGTTCCTGAATTCCCCATTTGTAGAAGTTGGCATCACTGGTGTAGGCTTCGTTAGGTGTTCGGGGTATGCTTACGATTAGGGCCTTCTGGGTTTCGTAGTTTGTGGTCTGTCACCGACTTCTTTATCTTGGTTGTCTCTGTAGGATCTAATTCAGGCGCGAAACGAGCCAGCTGGAGGAATTGTTTATGGTATTCCCTTATGGTGGCTATCCCTTGTTTTAGGTGGGGAATTTCCTCGTACATGGTTGCCCTTGCGGGTGCGGGGTGGAATCGTCCTTGTAGTCGTGCCCCTAGGCACTCCTAGTTGAACCCCCGGCTGTTACCCATAAGTGGGTTCTTTTTGGAATTATCAAAGATCAGCCTCGTGTCTTCGAACGAGGCTATCTCTACGCGGCGTTCCTCTGGGCATTCCACTAACCCGAGGATTTTGTTGAAGGTTCAGATTCGTTCTGCGAGGAGTGTGGGGTCCTTGACTGTCTTTTTGTTGGAGCCCTGTTGCTGGGTTTCAGGGCCAATGTTAATTGTAATGATGAGTTAGTGTGCTGCACCCTTATCTTGGTGTGGTAAGCGTAGGGGGGAGTTCTTTTTAAGTTAGAGAGGGATGAAGTGAGGGGAGGTTATGTGTAGGTTTCACAATCTCACCGTGCGTCCTAAGATTCCTGAATTCTATGTTCCTAAGTACCTAGAGTTCAAGCCTGGTGTCCTAAGGTGTGGTCTTAAGAGTCTTATCCGAGGGTCAAACTTAGGCTCTGATACCAACTGTAACACCCCGAGATTTAAAACTTTTAAAGATAATATAATAAAGGTAAATGATCATAAATCCCAAAATACATTTATAAGAACACGGGGTGTTATGCCACACCTTAGCTAGAGAACTCAGGTGCACAGGCTAGATTCTAACAATCTCAATCAGTATCAATACAAATCATGGCACGCAGGCCGAAAGGGAAGAACTATCTAATCTATGCCCCAAACCTCTAGCGCGCTCCAGTGATCTACTCGTCCGTGCCTGAAAGCCAAATATATCTGTTCAGCGAGAGATGCTGGTAACCCACTCCAACGCGTTGAAATACAATACATATAGAGATATATATATATATATACAAAAACCATTTTGAGCAAGAAGATATATCCTACGAAACTCTAGCTTTTAAAACGGGGATAGACTCGACGGATAAAGCTAAGCACAGACAACAGTTATACCAAGCATATGCAGTTTACAACCAGGCAAGAAAGATAAAGATAAGCACAATTAATTAACCATAACCCAACATATACGGTTCCCAGCATAAGTCCCATAGTCATATCCCCAAGACACTCATAACACAACACATCCATATCACATCACACAAGCACACTTTGTTAGCGCCACAGGACCAATCGCATGCCCATACATGAGGGTCAGCGCATATAGCTCTGACACGGCCCCGCAGCACCCTGCCCCGTATCGCAACACGGAGGGGTCGATCGCAACCGACCAATGAACCGCAGCTCATCATAATGTTTGATCGCAACCAAACAGTGGACCGCAGCCCAAGAGAATGTCATCTGACCGCAGCCAGGAAATATGAACCGCAGCTCATGTAGAAACCTTTGATCGTAACCAAACGGTGGACCGCAGCCCAAGAGTGTAAATCTAACCGCAGTCAGCTTCTGAACTGCAGCTCAGGAATAACCAATTTGATCGCAACCGAATTGGGGTAACATGCACACATAAAACATAGCAAGCACATGCAACCCACATTACACATTGGGAAGGGGGGAGAAAATGTATAACGAAACCTATGCGTGATCCTTCACATACTAAGAATACTCCTAAGGGGTTCATACTTCTTCCACCTAGGTCAACGGGATACCAATTCAACTAGCATGCAATATATAGGACTCATACAACCTACGAACGGTACCCGAAATATCAAACTAGACACAGGCATGATAGACGGAGTCCGTTGGGACGCCACGAGGATCGGGGGAACATCAAACGGGGAAGCCAAAATCCCAAATGGGGTACCAACCAGCGGGTAGCCGGTGGGTGAGGGGTCACCCGCCGGCGGCAAGCTTTTCGGGAAGCGGGTGCCCGACGGGCAGCTGCCCGCCCACCGGCTGCCCGCTGCCGGCAAGGCCGTTCTTGGCCGCGGGTAGGTGGCGGGTCCCCTAGCCCCACCTACCCCCCACTAACTTTTTTTCATCACAAAACATCCCGGGAACCTTCGTGGAACCCGAAACCATGCTTAGACACTTCCAAACGCAATTAACGACAACACGTAGATAATTAACGAATCCAAAAGCAAGGAACGTACGGCACATAACCTATCATGCTTTCCTAAACATAATCAACACCCAAACATGCGATTTCCCACCCAATATACCAAGAATAATATCATACGATACAACCTAGGGTTCTAATCACTTTTACATCAACAAGAATACGATTCGTCTACTAATATCAAGATTTGGTAAGGATAACACATAAACATCAATAACATCATACAATTATCAAGAACACCATATAATCATCAAGAACTCCACATAATCATCAAGAACACCATAATTATCAGGAACCTCTCATCATCAAGATCATCAAGATCACCCATGGAACCATCACGCCAATTATCAATAATAATATCACAAATCATCAACACACAATAATATGGGGAAATCCTAAGAGGGGAATCATTGCTATGAAAATAGGTTTTTTTGTGACATGGGTTACCTCTTAGCCTTAATTAATTCCTTGGCTATTAAGGGTCTTTCTTTAAGCTTTCTTCTTTCTTGATTTCTCCTAAGGGGATTCTTGGAGCTTCTTGTGTGGTGAGAGATTAATGTGGTGGGGGTTCTAGGTGCCTTTTATGTCCCCTATTTATATACCTAGGAGTCCTAATTAAGGTCTAATATTATGGGCTTGCTAATTCTGTTCCTCTTAGGGCTAGGGTTGGGTTTTAGGGATGAGGGTCCATGGTCCATAGTGGACCATATTAATTAATTAAAGAGAATCCTAATCATAATCTGAATAGTAAAAGGTCTACTTCCTTTATTCCTAATAGGTAACTAGGTCTAGGATTCCTAGTTAGAATCCGAATAGTAAAAGGTTCACATTCTTTATTCCTAATAGGCTTAAGACTCTAATTTAGGCGAGGGTCCACGGTTCATGGTGGAACTTATTAATAAATTAAAGGGAAACCTAACATAATTAAATCATATTTAATTATTATTAACGAGATTAATTAAATAATTAATCCGGGATTGAAGGCCGTAACACGGGGTGTTACACTACCCGCGGGGAACACAATGGAGATTGTTCGGGATTTGTTCCCGGTGATTCTTTTGGCTCGGTATTTGGTCTTTTGACGTTTCGATGTTCTTTGGTTGAACTATTTGAGCGTCTTCTTGATGTTTCGTATGTCTAGAAATATATGGTAGGTATACATGTAGGACTTTGGTGTCTTGAATCGTGCTAAGTGTTCAACATTGTGTTTCGTTGGACCGTGAAGTGTCTTGTGTGTTCCTCGGAACTATCTTTGGTTTCCCCGTTGATAAGCATGCTAGTTCGGTGTCTAAATGCTAGCGTGTTTGTTGTTTGTACCTTCCAATTAGTTGATGATAACTTGTGTTATTCATCGTTGTTGTTGTTGGGCTGTGACCCATTCCTTGATTGAGTATGTTTCATACCTTCGTTGTAATCCATTGATTGACTCTTGTTGAGGTGTGATGCGTGTGTAGCTTTACCTGGATTACACGATTAGTGGTATGGGACACTAGTCACCAAGGTATTGCAGCGGTCCTCGTGGTGGCCGTGACGTGATTGTGGAGTTGTGACCTGTGTGTCAGGTTCACATATTTCTTGGGAAGGCGTGTGTCGCCGTTTGTGTGTACGGTACCTTGTGTACTATGAAATTGGTGGCTTTGTTGGTGGCTTGTTAGTGGGGGACGACGGTGTAACACCCCGTGTTACGGCCTTTAATCCCGGATTAATTATTTAATTAATCCCATTAATAAATAATTAAATATGATTTAATTATATTAGGTTTACCTTTAATTAATTAATGAGGTCCACCATGAACCGTGGACCCTCGCCCGAATAAGAGTCTTAAGCCTATTTGGAATAAAGGAAGTAGGCCTTTTACTATTCAAATTATGATTAGGATCCTCTTTAATTAATATGGTCCACTATGGACCATGGACCCTTATCCCTAAAACAAGCCCTAGCCCTATAAGGAATAGAATTAGTAAACTCATACCATTCAGGACCTAACAAGGAGTCTTAAATATATAAATAGGGAACTTAGGAGGCACCTAGAATCCCCACCACATTAATCTCTCACCACCCAAAGAGTTCCAAGAATTCCCTTAGGAGAAATCAAGAAATCAAGAAAGCTTAAAGAAAGACCCTTCATAGCCAAGGAATTAATCAAGGCTAAGAGGTAACCCATGTCTCAACAAAACCTATTTTCATAGCTATGATTCCCCCTTAGCGTTTCCCCCATATTATGGTGTATTGGCGAGATATGATGATTATTATTGATGTTTGATGCGATGATCCCATGAGGGATGATAATCTTGATGATGGGAGATTCTTGATAATTATGGTGTTCTTGATGATTATATGGAGTTCTTGATGATTATGTGTTGTTCTTGATAATTGTGTGATACCCTTGATGCTTATGTGTTATTCTTACCGAATCTTGCAATTAGAAGGCGAATCGTATTCTTGTTGATATAAAAGTGATTAGAACCCTAGGTTGTATCGTATGATATTATTCTCGGATTATCGGGTGGGGAAATCGCATGTTTGGGTGTTGATTATGTTTAGAAAAGCATGATAGGTTATGTGCCGTTCGTTTCTCGAGGTTGATCCGTTAATTGTCTACGTGTTATCGTTAATTGCGTTCTAAAGTGTCTAAGCCTGGTTTCGGGTTCCACAACGGTTCCCGGGGCGTAAAAGTGATGAAAAGTGTCAGTGGGGGGTAGGTGGGGGGTAGGGGACCCGCCACCTACCCGTGGCCGTGAAACACCGCCCGGCAGCGGGTGGCCGGCGGGCGGGCAGCTGCCCGCCGGCGACCCGCTGCCCGGAACAGTACTTCCGGCGGGCAGCCGGTGGGTGGCCCCCACCCACCGGCTACCCGCTGGAATTTATCCCCCCTTGGGACTTCGGCTTCCCCGTTTGATGTTTCCCCGACCCCCGTGGTGTCCCAACGGACTCTGTTTATCGTGCCTATGTCTAGTTTGATATTTCGGGTACCGTTCGTAGGTTTATGAGTCTAAAATATTGCATGCTAGATGAATTGGTACCCCGTTGACCTAGGTGGAAGGAGTATGAACCCCTTAGGACTATTCTTAGTATGTGATGGATCACGCATAGGCTTTGTTATACGTTTTATCCCCCTTCCCAGTGTGTAATGTGGGTTGCATGTGCTTGCGGTGTGTTACGTGTGTATGCTACCCCAATTCGGTTGCGATCGGATTGGTTATCCTGAGCTGCGGTTCAGAAGCTGGCTGTGGTCAGATGGATACACTTGGGCTGCGGTCCACCGTTTGGTTGCTATCAAACGTTTATATACAAGCTGCGGTTCGTCCTCTTTCCTGGCTGCGGTCAGATGACATTCTCTTGGGCTGCGGTCCACCGTTTGGTTGCGATCAAACGTTTCTATACGAGCTGCGGTTCGTCCTCTTTCCTGGCTGCGGTCAGATGACATTCTCTTGGGCTGCGGTCCACTGTTTGGTTGCGATCAAACACTATGATGAGCTGCGGTTCATCGGTCGGTTGCGATCAACCCCTCCGTGTTGCGATACGGGGCAAGGTGCTGCGGGGCCGTGTCAGAGCTATATGCGCTGACCCTCATGTATGGGCATGCGATTGGTCCTGTGGCGCCAACAAAGTGTGCTATGTGTTGTGATATGGATGAGTTGTGATTATGAGTGTCTTGGGGGATGTGACTATGGGTTTTATGTTGGGGACTGTTTATGTTGGGTTATGGTTATCGTTTATGCCTTGCCTTATCTGCCTTATCTGTTGTGAACTGCATATGCTTGTTATAACTATTGCTGGTGTCTGGCCTTATCTGTCGAGTCATCCCCGGTTTTAAGGCTAGAGTTCGTAGGATATATCTTCATGCTCAAAATGGTTTTCGTATATCTATATATATCTCTATATGTATTGTATTTCAACGCGTTGGAGTGGGTTACCAGCATCTCTCGCTGAACAGATATATTTGGCTTTCAGGCACAGAAGATTAAGTCACTGGAGCGCGCTAGAACTTAGAGTGTAGAAGTAGATTGTTTCCCTTTCGGCCTGCGTGCCATGTTTATACTTTATGCTTTTGAGGATATTAGTTAGTTAGCATGTGCACTTGGGTTCTCTAGCCCAGGTGTGGCATAGCACCCCGAACGCTTGTATTATATCTTGGGATTTAATAAGATTCAACCTTTATTATAAGTTTTAAAAAGTCTTGAAAATCTGGGGTGTTACAGTTGGTATCAGAGCCTAAGTTTGACCCTAGGATAAGACTCTTAAGACCGGACTTTAGGACACTAGGCTTGAACTCTAGGTACTTAGGAACATAGGATTCAGGAAGCTTAGGACGCGCAGTGAGATTGTGAAACCTACACATAACCTCCCCTCACTTCATCCCTCTCTAACTTAAAGGAACCTCCCCCTACGCTTACCACACTAGGTAAGGGTGCGAATAGATAAGTTTACTTCCACAACTGGGTAACGTACACTTACCCGATAAATCGCCTCGTCCTAACTCCCGTCAAAAGACTTGACAAGAACCGTGACCAAAGAAAAGGAAGATTTGGATGACTACTAAGAATAGGCGGTGAAAAGACGTTGCATCAAGACGTCAGGACTGCTAAAAGGGACGGACTGCAATACTCACCAGCCCAGGGTTAACCACGATAACCCCCGATTCAGACAAATGGCATGCACCTTCCGACAAGTTGCTTTATCTCGGCAAACCCAGGTTGCGGCTACAACAAACAGGAAGGAGAACTGGGACACTGATTAAAGTAGCAAATGAACGACACCATTAGTCGAATCCTTGGGTGCAAGGTAAATCGCGACACCTTGCGACCCTACCACCCCAGTTTAAAATATCATCCGCCCTAAAACCCCAGCATCTTGATACCCCTATTTGTTGAAAACTCCCACCCCGAATCCTTAATTACCTTAAGAGCAAATTCACAACTGTCATGACCTTGCTCACCCTTTGTTGCGCCTAACCCAAAAACTCGGAAACCATAAATTGTTATGAGCATCGGAATCATCGCCCTTACTCTAAGTTCATATCCCCACTCCGTTTGAAAACCCTGTTAAAAACCATAGAGCAGCATAAAGCCCTTACCCTGCCCAGGGGCGTGAAGAACCGACATTCATTGATTCAATATTAAAATAAGTTGTTAGATGGGAATCGGCGAAGTAGGTGGAAGCTACGAATACGTATCATCCCACCCTTGCACGAAATCCGCGAAGGCTTTACGAGAAACCATAGCCGGTACGTACGCCACCGAAGAATGCCATGCGTTGACAAGAGCAGGCAAAAAAATACGTTCAATGTGTCAGGGGCCCTCGCTACAGAAAACATCGTCAAATAGGTGCAACAGGCCGAACATCAAGGAGGACATAAAGCCTTGCTAAGAATTTCATCCACCAAGGAAGGGATGAAACCCAATAGAACAAGAAAGACTAACCCGAAACCCCCTTGACCCTTAAGAACCCTCGGCAAGGATTAGGAGTCAAGACCTAGGGATTTGACCCACTAACCGACTGGGTCCAGACTTCTGAACATCCGAGGGGAACGTGCACGGAAACCATCACGAGAATTCCCCTGGAAGCCATAGAGACGAAGGGGACTTCGACACGGGAAGAGAAGATCAAACGAAAATCCTAGAATCAAACAAAGCCAAGGAAAAGGGATCACCAGTTCGACTGTACGCCACAACCAAGCCCCAAACAGGCATAATCACTCGAAGCCAAGAATCCTCAGCCCCTTCCCTCCCCTTGCCAATCAAGTACCATTTCGTTAAAGAATCCGTCCTATCACTCTAAACCTCGCTCTTGATCCCTCATTACAAACAATCCCGTACAAGGTAGCAACCTTCCTTCCTGTATTACGACCTTGGAGACATCGACCCTATCCGCCCCTCGACTTTGAAACCGAGCCCTTGCACTTCTTACACCCCTTTTTACCCAGACCAAGAAAACATAGATATATATATATATATATATATATATATATATATATATATATATGTATATCTACCTCTAGAACTCGTGCTTAAGGATCAATAAACATTGTAGGATGGGTCATCCTATGTGTCCAAGTCCCTTTTATTGTGCACAAGGGCATGGGACTTGTCAGGACATGAATCTGTGCATTTTTGGGGTCTTTCCCGAAGGAATTGACTCTTCCTAGTCACTTTCCCGCGGGTCCCCAACGGGTCCTTGGCGGGTCCTTGGCAGGAGCTTGGCAGGCGGACGACCGCCCACCTCGCGCCCACTGGTACAATGTGCTGATTTCTTAACCCCTCATTTTTATTGATTGTGGCGCACTTGTGTGCCTCGATTGATGAATGTGAGTCTTGGGTAAGGAACCATGGACCACCCAAACATAGTGTCCTACGTAAAGGACCTTGACGCACGAGACACCATTGGGAAATCACAATCAATTACATTGCACGAGTAATTGAAGTTGGATCCTACGATACAACCGACTAGGGATGTTTGGGGTAAAGGATTGCGCAAAACCAAGGAGGCGAGTTGGGAACTCATGCTAAGAACCCACGAAAACCTTAAAAGTCAAAATGCTAAGGATGGACCGGGACTCCTCCAAACCATGGACATCGTTCGAGCAAATCAAAGGACTCCTTACAAGTTGTATGGAATCAAGAACTACGTAGTCCATGGTGCTAAGCAAAAGGGCGAAGAGCACATTCGCGCCAAGACTTCAAGGGTCATTAAGGACCCACAAGGAAATGAGGTGACTCGTAAAGTCACCGAGTCATCCCACAACGAGATTTGGTAACCGACTGCGCTTTAAAAGGAAAAAGGGCACAACAATGCCGAACCTCGGGTAAGACATGAAGTCTTACTAAGAATTTCATCCACTAAAGAGGAGATGAAATTCAATAAGAAGAGAAATTCAACCCAAAGTCCATCGACTCCCAAGAGACTTTGGGAAGAATTTGGGAAATGCGCCCTAAGAGATTGGCTTGGTTGACCCAACTTGGTCAAGACCTTGGGCGCATTAAAGAAGTAAGTGTTGAATCGCCACAGGGAAATTCCCTCAAGATAGAAGAGAAGGATGAAACCTTAGCCTGGGAAGCAAGGTCTAATAAGGATCTTAAAGACAAGCAAGTACCAACACCAAGGAAGGAGGATCATCAGCTCGTCGACGCATCGTGATCAAAGCATCTAACCAGATTATTCACTTAGGATCGAGAGACCTTAACCCATCCTAGCCGAATTCCTTTCCCTCCCTCGGAAAATCGGCCCCCTCCTTGTTTCAAAACCCTTTCTACCCTTCAAACCCCATTCTTAATTCCATGTTTAACGATTCCATACAAGGTGGCAACCTCACAACCTAAATTGCAACCTTGAAAACTTGATCCTAACTCCTGAATTCACTGTGTCCTCAAGTTTGAAACCCACTCTCTTAGCCCTGTAAACCTAATCGTTCCCAAAAACCCAACACGCATAGGCGTACAAGTATACAATTTCCCCATGGAATACCATCTCTATAGGACCACGGTTCTACTCTTGACTCGTTAACCCTGCAATGATTTCCAAGCTTCGGGGACGAAGCTTCTCGTAAGGGGGGGAGAGTGTAACACCCCGTGTTACGGCCTTCAATCCCGGATTAATTATTTAATTAATCCCATTTATAAATAATTAAATATGATTTAATTATATTAGGTTTACCTTTAATTAATTAATGAGGTCCACCATGAACCGTGGACCCTCGCCCGAATAAGAGTCTTAAGCCTATTGGGAATAAAGGAAGTAGGCCTTTTACTATTCAGATTATGATTAGGATCCTCTTTAATTAATATGGTCCACTATGGACCATGGACCCTTATCCCTAAAACAAGCCCTAGCCCTATAAGGAATAGAATTAGTAAACCCATACCATTCAGGCCCTAACTAGGAGTCTTAAATATATAAATAGGGAACTTAGGAGGCACCTAGAATCCCCACCACATTAATCTCTCACCACCCAAAGAGTTCCAAGAATTCCCTTAGGAGAAATCAAGAAATCAAGAAAGCTTAAAGAAAGACCCTTCATAGCCAAGGAATTAGTCAAGGCTAAGAGGTAACCCATGTCTCAACAAAACCTATTTTCATAGCTATGATTCCCCCTTAGGGTTTCCCCCAAATTATGGTGTATTGGCGAGATATGATGATTATTATTGATGTTTGATGCGATGATCCAATGAGGGATCCTGATAATCTTGATGATGGGAGATTCTTGATAATTATGGTGTTCTTGATGATTATATGGAGTTCTTGATGATTATGTGTTGTTCTTGATAATTGTGTGATACCCTTGATGCTTATGTGTTATTCTTACCGAATCTTGCAATTAGAAGGCGAATCGTATTCTTGTTGATATAAAAGTGATTAGAACCCTAGGTTGTATCGTATGATATTATTCTCGGATTATCGGGTGGGGAAATCGCATGTTTGGGTGTTGATTATGTTTAGAAAAGCATGATAGGTTATGTGCCGTTCGTTTCTCGTGGTTGATCCGTTAATTGTCTACGTGTTGTCGTTAATTGCGTTGTAAAGTGTCTAAGCCTGGTTTCGGGTTCCACAACGGTTCCCGGGGCGTAAAAGTGATGAAAAGTGTCAATGGGGGGTAGGTGGGGGGTAGGGGACCCGCCACCTACCCGTGGCCGTGAAACACCGCCCGGCAGCGGGCAGCCGGCGGGTGGCCCCCCACCCACCGGCTACCCGCTGGAATTTATCCCCCCTTGGGACTTCGGCTTCCCCGTTTGATGTTTCCCCGATCCCCGTGGTGTCCCAACGGACTCCGTTTATCGTGCCTATGTCTAGTTTGATATTTCGGGTACCGTTCGTAGGTTTATGAGTCTAAAATATTGCATGCTAGATGAATTGGTACCCCGTTGACCTAGGTGGAAGGAGTATGAACCCCTTAGGACTATTCTTAGTATGTGATGGATCACGCATAGGCTTTGTTATACGTTTTATCCCCCTTCCCAATGTGTAATGTGGGTTGCATGTGCTTGCGGTGTGTTACGTGTGTATGCTACCCCAATTCTGTTGCGATCGGATTGGTTATCCTGAGCTGCGGTTCAGAAGCTGGCTGCGGTCAGATGGATACACTTGGGCTGCGGTCCACCGTTTGGTTGCGATCAAACGTTTCTATACGAGCTGTGGTTCGTCCTCTTTCCTGGCTGCGGTCAGATGACATTCTCTTGGGCTGCAGTCCACCGTTTGGTTGCGATCAAACGTTTCTATACGAGCTGCGGTTCGTCCTCTTTCCTGGCTACGGTCAGATGACATTCTCTTGGGCTGCGGTCCACTGTTTGGTTGCGATCAAACACTATGATGAGCTGCGGTTCATCGGTCGGTTGCGATCAACCCCTCCGTGTTGCGATACGGGGCAAGGTGCTGCGAGGCCGTGTCAGAGCTATATGCGCTGAACCTCATGTATGGGCATGCGATTGGTCCTGTGGCGCCAACAAAGTGTGCTATGTGTTGTGATATGGATGAGTTGTGATTATGAGTGTCTTGGGGATGTGACTATGGGTTTTATGTTAGGGACTGTTTATGTTGGGTTATGGTTATCGTTTATGCCTTGCCTTATCTGCCTTATCTGTTGTGAACTGCATATGCTTGTTATAACTATTCCTGGTGTCTGGCCTTATCTGTCGAGTCATCCCCGGTTTTAAAGCTAGTGTTCGTAAGATATATCTTCATGCTCAAAATGGTTTTCGTATATCTATATATATCTCTATATGTATTGTATTTCAACGCGTTGGAGTGGGTTACCAGCATCTCTCGCTGAACAGATATATTTGGCTTTCAGGCACAGAAGATTAAGTCACTGGAGCGCGCTAGAACTTGGAGTGTAGAAGTAGATTGTTTCCCTTTCGGCCTGCGTGCCATGTTTATACTTTATGCTTTTGAGGATATTAGTTAGTTAGCCTGTGCACTTGGGTTCTCTAGCCCAGGTGTGGAATAGCACCCCGAACGCTTGTATTATATCTTGGGATTTAATAAGATTCTACCTTTATTATAAGTTTTAAAAAGTCTTGAAAATCTGGGGTGTTACAGACGGTCCCGGAGGTAAAATGTTGGACTAAGAAGTACAGGGGTCCTGGAGGTAATGGTTGGAAAGAAGATATAAGGTTGGGGGTAGCCATAAGATTGGAACAGGGCATAAGGCAGGCACACCAACTCGTGATGGGTGATGTCGCGAGGGTTATTGTAGCCAGTGTTGTGTGATCTTATCTTGTGACGTGTGTAGTCACAAAGGCAGGTGTGGCCTTGGCATGTGTTGCTGGTTGAGTGTGTCTTGTTCTTTCGCGTTGTACTATTCGGGTTGAAGTCTATTAGGTGATGATAGATCGTGCCTTGACTATTTTGTGAGTCGTGTTGGTCTTGTGGTCTTGAGATGTGTTCCCGTGTTGCTTGTGAGAGCGTTGAGTCTTTTGTTGGCTTTGACTCTTGGTTTTGAACTTATATATATATGTATTCTGTTTCGAAATGATTTTTGTATATATACCATATCTATGTATGATACTTAACGGTATTGGTGGGTTACCAGCATTATTCGCTGACCAGGCATCGTCCCATGTCTATCTTTGTGTTTCTACAGGTGATGTCTAGTCGAGCGCGATGTCTAGTTCCCGATAGAGTAGTACCTTTCCCTTGTTGTACGGCCTGTGAGCCGGTTTGGTTGTTTTTAGACTTATGTACTTTTGGATAGATGTTGACCATGGAGATTTTTTACCGTAGCGTTTATCGTGTTGTTAAGCGTGGCATAACACCCCCATTGGATTCTTTGTTATCCAGTTATCTTTTCTTCCGCTGTGCTAGTGTTTTGTTTTGATATCTGCATGCGTTAAGGCTTTTCTATAGCTTGTTTTGGGGGGGTGTTACAGTAAATGTAACGCATATTAGAGCAATAAGGTTCGTTAGGTATGTACTTGGTATTTGGAAATGAGTGACAAGTCAATGTCGATGTCAGCAATTTTTATATTTCCCATAATGGGAATCTTTTAAAGTTGCCTGGTCATTCAATCTTTAAAAAAACGTACCCATTGAAGTTTTTTTGTATCTTTATTTTTATTTTGTCCAAGTCAAGGAGTATACAATCTCACGCACATTAAGTATGAAAGACACGCATAATAACGTGTTAACGTGCGCATTTTAAATTATCTTGCTGCACATGTTAAGTAATACATACATACGCAATATAACAATTGAAAGGGATTTAAAAATGGAAGAAAAATATTTCAATATGTCAAATATAAATTAAAAACGGAAAAAAATAAAAATTTATTTGAATAATAATACCCGTTATCATAATAGGAAATGGATTCTTCAATGGGTGCGTTTTATTAGGCGTCGGATAACCTACCCACTTGTTAAAAAATGGACTCATTCAAGTTATTCACCTATAAAAGTGGAGTATCACATTACCATACAGCATATATATTGAAACGGTGTAATTTGAGTTTTACAGACCATCATTTATTCATCGTCGTTTTTTTACCATTCATCACGATGTTTACATATCTTCATCATACTCGCCCTCCTTCTATTTGTTTGTCAATGTAGTTGATAACAATAACAACTCATTCTAAACATACCATGGATCAAATACAATACCACAACCCTGGAAGTTTATACGAGGAGGTTCAGGAGCTATGAGCGAAGCCGACGTTCTTCGAGTAGAGCACATGTTTTCGTTGTTTTCATATAAAACAGCACATTCTAAGCCTGAAAAGATCTTCTTCTGTGGAGTTAAACGCTAACCGATTTGGATGTATTGGATCGGTTAGATTTTAACATCATAGAAGTCGACCTTTTCAGGTTTAGAATGTGTCGTTTTAGCCCAGACATACGGCAGGATCCTCTACTCCTTTTGGAGATATATCTTTTGGTACCTTAATGCAGGCTTAACCAAAAGAAATATCTTCAAAAGGTATAGATGGATCCTGTCGTTTGCCTGGGTTTTTTTTTTCTGTTATTAAAAATAAGCTCTCATGTCTTCTTCATTGTGTTTGTTAGTTGATGTTGTTTCTGATAATAAGTGGGATGTTCCTTTATTATTAATGTTGTTGTTGTTATTATTATTACTATTATTACATTTGTAGTAGTAGTAGTTCAAAGTGTAAATTATTGCAATGTAAATAATAAATCCTTTTGCATTTTATTCATTTTTGTTTAATTGGTTGTTTTTTATATTGGTTAAATAAACTAGCAAATCCGATTAGCATTAGACAAAAATCAATCAACGCACATTAAGACCAAATTTTACGCATATTAATATCTCCGGAAAGAAAACACTCAGACTTGCGTATTTTATAATGTTCGTTATGTTACTGTATTGCGCATGTTAAGCTTTTTTGTGTTTGCCACGGACTAAACTTTTAATACATAAACCAATGCACATTTTCTTGCCGTATTACGCATATTAAGCGTTCGTATCGCATTTTAAATAAATATAATCTTTGTTTTGTTTGTTTTAATTTTCAAGAATTGTTGTTTAATATATGTTATTTTATATAATTGAAGTAACAGATGAGCTTATTGGTGAAATGGTAGAAGTTTTTAATTATATCGAATTCACCTAGGATTGAACCCCCTTTAAAGACTTGTTTTTTTATATAGTTTTTTGTTAAATAATTAAAGTTTTTACGCATAAACAAAAAGCACAGTCTGTTAAAGTGTTACACATATTATGCATTAATGTAGCGCACGTTAAATATATTATTTTTTTAATCTATTATATGCGTAGGTAAATATTTTTAACGATGCATGGATGAATATGTGAACAAATGCAATCGCATTTGGTAGTTGTATACATGCACATTAGGACTTAAACTAACGCATCTTAAAGTGATATGTCGCACACTTTAATTGGTTTTCCGACGCACTTTAAACTTTTGGCTTTTAAAAATCTTTTATTTCGATGCAATCTAATTAAATGTATATTTACACGCATATTGTTCTTGTAGCTCGGGCATGTAAAAGAGCAAAGCAAAGCACATTAAGTGTTTTCTACCAATCTGTCTTTAAGTAATATTCAAAGATATTTGATGTCAGAACGTTAAGGCATTTGTAGTTGGGGAAACGGATAACATTGAATGGTCATTCAATGCCTTAAAAAATGCACCCGTTAAGGAAAATCTTGAAAAATCTAATGTGTCTGTAAATCACGCAACATTGAAACCTCAAATCAGTGCATGTGACCAAGTTATTCACCTATAAAGAAGAAAGAACAACTAACACACAACTGAGCATCAGGTTTTGTTGAAATGGCTATCTCTCACGTTTCCGCACGTACAGAAGAACCCTCTTCCTTTATTCCTCATCTTGCATCTCCTCTTCACCCCCCTCGCCCTCCAGCTTGTAGTGATTGTAACTAACTACAAAGACAACACATTCTAAACCTGAAAGAACATTCGTCATCCGCAACTTCAAGCTCATCATGCCGCAGCCAAATATCTTCAAAGGTTGAGAATTGAGCCTTGTGGCAGGCTGGCAGCATGTCGGATGCTGTCGGAACGAGAAGAAATGTCTTCAAAGTACTAGAAAAGACGCACACGAATGTGTTTGGTTTTTTTTCAATGTGTATTTACGTTTACAAATAATAACATATTACAGTGTAAATTATTGTTATTAATATAGAAACCAACGCTCATTGTGTTCCCATATTACGCATTTTAAATTGATATGTCGCGCGTGTTAAATTCAAAGCATGTATGTGTCTTTTTATCTGCAAATTATTTCATAATCAAACAAACGCACTTTAAGTTTTGCAATCGCGCATATTAGACTAATTTTTAACGCATCCTAAATTAACTAATAAATAAAGAAAATGAAAGTGTTAAATATTGTCTTTGTCCAGATTACGCATTGTTTATTAATCGACGGTTGAGATAAATTTGGATGAATTTAAATGGAAGTAATTCATTTTTTAATGATTTTGCTTAAAATGCAATGAATGAATAATCTTACGCATATAAACAATTAAATACAGGCATATTGTTTTCTTTTAGATTTGTGATCAGTTGGTAGGCAACATATATTTCAGTATACAAGGGGATAAATGGATGAGCCCACTGGTGAAATGGTAGAAGTCTTTGAATATATCGAATCCGCCCAGGATTGAATCCCCCCAAAAAACTTTGACTTTGGCATTTACCACGGACCAAAGTTGTTATACATAAACCAACGCACATTGTGTTTCCGTATTACGCATATTAAGCCTTAGTGTAGCGCACGTTAAAAGTGTAAATCAACGTATATTAAGAATTTACTGCACGCACGTAAAGTATTAATGAATAGTCTAACGCATATAAACAATTAAATACAGGTATATTGTTTCCTTTTAGATTTGTGATCAGTTGGTAGGCAACATATATTTTGGTATACAAGGAATAAACGGATGAACTTATAGGTGAAATGGTAGAAGTTTTTGAATATATTGAATCCGCCCAGGATCAAATCCCCCCAAAAGACTTAAAAAAAATTTTGGCCGTTAATCAACGCATGTAAAGACTTTGGCATTTACCATGGTGACATTGTGTTTCCATATTACGCATATTAAGCCTTAGTGTAGCGCACGTTGAAATTGTAAATGACATTTACCACGGACCAAAGTTGTTATACATAAACCAATGCACATGGCATTTACCACGGACCAAATTTTTTATACATAAAGATGCACATTGTGTTTCCGTATTACGCATATTAAGCCTTAGTGTAGCGCACGTTGAAAGTGTAAATCAACAGATATTAAGAATTCACTGCACGCACGTAAAGTATTAATGAATAGTCTAACGCATATAAACAATTAAATACAGGTATATTGTTTCCTTTTAGATTTGTGATCAGTTGGTAGGCAACATATATTTCGGTATACAATGAATAAACGGATGAGTCCACTAGCGAAATGGTAGGAGTCTTTGAATATATCGAATCCGCCCAGGATTGAATCCCCCGAAAAGATTTTAAAAAAAAATTGGTTGTTAATCAACGCACGTAAAGACTTTGGCATTTACCACGGACCGAAGTTTTTATACATAAACCAACGCACATTATGTTTCCATATTACGCATATTAAGCCTTAGTGTAGCGCACGTTGAAAGTGTAAATCAACGCATATTAAGAATTTACTACACGCACGTAAAGTATTAATGAAACACTGTTTAGGCTAGTAGAAGTGATTGTTAAACACAAATCAGTGATAAAAAACAAAAACTAGTAATTGCTGAACATTAAATTCAAGTATCTCAACTGTAAAAGCATTCTAAAATGAGTTGACTAAGTATTTGTATTTCATAGTTGCTATTTATTCTCGTACTGAACTGTATAGGCGTTGTAAAAATAGACTGTTATGCCTTTTCCTTACACTTTTGTTTGTCCTTATTTTTGGGGTTAAGTGGGCAAGTCCTGGTGTCATGTTGATCTCCTCTAACACCACAAAAATTGCACATCCTTCCCTCTTCTTTTTCCATTGCCAACTCCTTGCTGCTTTTGATACGTTTGCCACTGCCCTTGTTCTTTGCATGTTTCGGTGGAAGTATATTGATCTCTGAAATCTCTGTTGATCCACAAAATGATTCTATAACAGTCTTCCTGTTGTGCTGGGGGGGACAATTTTTCCTTTCTTGGCATTAGCAGCTGTTTCTGTTCATTAATCATTGTGAAAATGCAGCCAACTACTCCATGTTTGAACCTGCCAGATCAATAAAACTGTGTACATCAAACCACAGTTTGTTCAGCAACATCTTCTTTTCATCCTTTGGTCCATTCTGATCATAAATGACACCATCTATTTCAAATGTAGCTTTTAAAGATTCATCCTTAGTCTACCGATTAACCACGTACTTCAAAGGGATCTTTTCAAGGTCTCTAAAGACCACAAATATGTGTCTACACATCAGTCCAACCATCTCAAACATCTTGCAACTGCATTTAGCCTCATGGTCATTCACATTGTGCAACAGAGTAAATATTTTGTTCTTTCCATCCATAATATCATAGTGTAACACTCCCACATCTTCTCTCACATTCAACACCATACATTTGAAACAAGAGGCACATATTTCTTCCTGAACTTGATAGAAAACAGTAATGGTGTAGACGATTGAAGCGTGTTTTTCGATCCCCAGTGGTGTCTTCATATTTGGATTGTAGCCTTCATTGTCACTGTTGAGCTTTGCATTTGTGTTACGTTGTGATTTAAGAGCACTGTCAAAGTTCATCATGAATTCAACTAGGCTTGATTGGGGACCAGTAAAACGGTTGTACGTGTAATTCTCACTTTTGGAACAAGAAGTTGTCCTGAGTAGACCCCCCATAAAGTCATCTCTAAAATACGCTGGGATCCATGAGCTCTCTCCATTGCTTCTCAAAATCAGGAGGTTCCAAAGATGACGTCCAAACGATTTAGTTCAGTTTGTTCTTGAACTCCTCATTCTTGTTTAACGTAGGACCCACCTTTTCCCCAACTTTACACATGATGTGCCACATGCAATAACGATGCCTAGCTTGCTTGAAAACTGTTAGAATCGCCACTTTCATAGCTGGATCTTGATCAGTGACAATTATTCTTGGTTCCATACCCATTGCCTTTTTAAATTTTTCAAAGAGCCAAACATAAGATTCAATGTCTTCTTTCAACAATAGTCCAGCACCGAATGTTATACAATTTTTATGGTTATCAACTCCGGTGAAGGGTGTAAAAACCAGATTGTACCTATAAGACAAAAAGCGTCATCATAGTATACAGGTGTCAAACTGGCACACTTAGAGAATTAAAGTAACGCACATTAAGTATTAAAATCGCACACATATGTACTTGAAGTCTAACTCTGGATATTCCGCATTAATATGCGCGACATTAGTGTTTAAGATGCGTGGTCTAAAACGACAATGTGCCCTTATTTATATTTCAACTCTTTTCAATTAAACAGTGAACATGTCTAAATCTTAACATGGCTCAACATATCAGGCAATGCTAAATGTGGATTAATTAATGAAACGTACGCAAGAATGTGAATAGAATAATACCTGTTTGTTGAATATGTGGCATCAAAAGAGACAACATCTCCAAATGCAGCAAAATTCTTTTTTGACATTGGATCTGTCCAAAACAGTCTACTCATCTGCTCATCTTCATCAACTTCGTAGTCAAAAGCAAATGCAGGGCACATCTCTTGTTTTTTAATAAGATTATGCACCAGTATTTGTGCATCAGCTCCCAATATGTATGCTCTGAGATCCCTTCTAACATTTTTAAAGTCAACTACAGTTGCCCCAACTTCAGAGTAATCCCCCACAATATGACTGTATAAACCTTTTGATTTTGATGCTCCAATATTTGCTTTAGCACAATCTAGTATAAACTTCTGATGAACACTGGAGATGTTTCCATTTCCCTTTAGAAACTGCCTTGCCAGAACCAAAGACATGCTGTGATTATGTTTTTCAATAAATGTCGTAACTTGGTACCCAGCTACTCCAATGTACTTAAAAATAATCCTAGCTCTGCAACCAGTTCTGTTTGAAACCCTCCGCCGCTTTGGACGGGAAGGACCTTCCCCTGCATCTGCATTTGATATCGAGTGACAATGTTGAGCTCCTGTATTCTTAAATCCCTCTCTATTGCAAACGATTTGCTTTTGAGTTTTCGTCCCGTCGCGTGCTGTAACGACGGAACTAGACCTTGTGTCAAACCTGACTTTGGCAGCATAATGATTGTAGAATTCAATACAAGCATCTAATGTTTTAAAAATCATGTTAACCGCTGGTTTCATTTCATCTTCACAGTGCGGAGTCCAATACTGTGTCATTCCAGGAGATATGGTCAATGTATAACCATTGCTGCTGCTGCTGGGACTCAAACTGGGGTTGTTCGTAGATTGAATTTCACTGGGAACTGTAACGTATAAGTATGAAGTTATTATTGCGTTGTTCCAAGCCTCTACGTACGTAATGTGAATACTTAATATGCGTTAATTTAATCAGATCATTGTCAATATGACAGATTTATAAAATACAAGAGTATGTGCGGCAAATGAGCAATTAACGTGCGTCAGGGTAATAGTTAATGTGCGTATGTTGAACAGTTAACATGCGTGAGTGTTTTTTAAAATGTTAGGTCATTACTTAACGTGTGTCAGTGAGTCCATTAACATAAACATGCGTCTGGAAAGGACTGAACGTGCGTGTGCTTAACGGATAACATGCGTGAGGGTTGTTTAAAATTTTAAGCCGCTAATTAACCGGCATTAGTGAAAATAGTAATATGCGCATTTATAAAAATTAACATGCGGCTACCTAATCATCTACGTGCGTAAAGATCTAGGCTCGGAATAATTAAAGTAGGTCAGTAATTCAGTGGTTAAGTTGCATGCATGTAGTGTTTAATGTGCGTGTAATTAAGACAAGAAGGAGGCCAATACCAATGCAGATAAAATTAATTTCAGAAAAGCGATAGAATTTGGGTAATACCTTGATCGAATTCTTCCATTCTTGATCGGTTGACTTTTTGCTGGGTTTAGGGTTTATTTTGACGAATAAGATATTGAACGACGAAGAGAATAGATTTTATTGCCAATTCCATAGAGATCGCAAAATCGTCTGAGATTAGGAAATATCGAAAATTAAGAATCAATGGTGAATTTTGAAAACGCGCAAAGAAGAAGAAGATCAGAAATTTTGATTTTTTTAATATAATCAAAAGGACCAAAATGCCCTTAATGAGCAATTCGCGTGTATTTTTTGCTGTTAATCTGATTCGTTGGATCAAGAGTTACGTGAGGCTTAAATTCAACCTCATTTTTTACGGGAAGGACTAAATGCACGTGAGCCCTGCACTTGAGAAGCTGGATTTCTTTGATTGTGGAGAGATTAATAAATTTGTGATCAGCGCTTCAAAACTTGAAATGTTGTCTGTTCGACATTTTGTGCATGATATGGTTGAATCAAGATGGTTGACACCACATTTGAAAGCAATTAAGGCTCTTTGCTTGTCTGGCTCTTCCTTGCCGGTGAGAATCTAATCTACCTCATTTTACTTTATGCAAATGGATGGCCGACATATTTAATTTAATTAGTTTCCTTCTGGCTTAATTGTTAAAGTTCTTAATTGTTTGCCTAATTTTTTTCTTTCCTTATTACCATCTTTCAAGTATATGGACACATCTTTGTTTGCAACTGCAATAAATCTCCAAGTGCTGCGGTTCGATGACTTAAGTTTTGGTTGTGGGAAGCAGCTCACTGTTGTTATGCAATTACTTCAAAAATTCCCTAACCTATGTGAACTGGGAATTATGGTTGATCAGGTTGAGTATACATTTAATTTCGCATTCATATGCATATATGATTCTTCTGTTTTTTATTTCTCAAATGTCCTCAGAGTTGTGCATGTCTTTCATTTCTTCTTGAGTTATAGGTAGTATGCGACCGTGATATAAAAGCTGCTTAAAGACTTTTGGAGGATCCAAATGGTTGCTTTATTGTTCAGGCTCTAAAGATGCTTAATACAATCAAGATTGAATCATTTTTTGGATTCACAGTCGAAATGCGTTTTATAAAAATGATACTCTCAAAATCTCCCGCACTAGAGAAAGTTTTTAGTATGGAATCTGGTGATATTGACAAATCTGTAGCTGCCAAAAGCCAAAAGGAGTTGTTGCGTTTTCCTCGTGCATCTCCAAAAGCCCAAATTGTTTGCATGGAACACGTTGAATCCATGTTGGGCTATGGGCGAATTTTCTTGTTAGTGTGTGCCGATTGCCCAAAGATGCAAAGGTGATAAAAGCGTAGCTCTGGTGAACATGATAAATGACATTCGATCTCTTGCGCCATGCCGTCTGCCGTATTAAGAAATTTACTCTATGCACTCCCTGTGGAGTAAGAAACTGATCCTATAGAGTATATATTTGGCAATCATGATTTTCTTTTTTCTTAATTTCCTCATGGTTGTACTTAATTTTCATTGCTTGTTGAGTTGTAGACATGTTTATCTGATGAGATTTCATTTTCGGAGGATCTTATTGATCACGATCTAAAGATCCTTTACACATTGAAGATTATATTGAACTGTTTTAGTGCATTCACAATCGAATAGTATTTAGTGAAAATGTTGATCTTTAATGTAAATCACTTGGATAAAGTTGTTATTCAAGAATCATATGATCTCGACTCCTCCATGGTAGTCAAAATTCCAGATAGTTGTTGGCTTCCCCTGTGCATCTACAAAAGTACAAGTTGTCTACATTGACTACAAGTTTTGGTATAGAGTGGTTGGCTTCCCAGATTTTACGAATTGAGTATTGTGTAGCTCCTTTGCATGGTTTAAAGTAGAAATGTAATTAATGGTTGTCTTGAATTGTTGTAAACATTTGTAAGATGAGGATGACATCGTATTTTGCTAAGCAGTAGACCTGAAGAATGTCTCCCTTGAATGTATTTAAGTACTAGACTTTGTCTCGGATGATGATAGTTTGATAGGTATAAGGTGATTGCATTAATATAGTTTCTTCTATCTTGATTTTGGTGTTCGATTTAAGGTTGATTTAGAAATCCGAAAAATGACTTCTAGAAGTTATTTTTCAGATTTTCAAATGTTTGGCTACTCGAAGAAATTAGAGTCAACAGAAAAAATGCATTCTAATCACACCACCACCACCAACATGACCACAACACCACTACTACCACTACTAAACCACCGCCACCACATCACAATATTATTATTATTATTATTATTATTATTATTAATATTATTATAACAACAAATAATAAGTTCATTTTCAGGAAAATGAACTAAACAAAAAAAAATATATAATTTCTTAAGTTTTAGTCAAACTGAAAAAGATAGTTTTTAACCATCTAATCTAACTCTATAATAAAGCAAGAAGTTTTGCCAATCATTGTTTCCCGCCCAATTGATACTGCATCGTTTTAAGATGAAAACTCAACAGCCGAATTAATTGTGGCCTAATATTGTCTATTACCGATGTAAATTAATAGACTTCTAATAGTCAAAGAGTTTTACATTGAGAAGCTAACCTATAATCTACATTTATTTACATATATAAAGGTACAGATATACACATACGGCTGTTACACATCTCTATACGAGAAAATGCTTCGAAAAAATTATCTATTGAATGTAATCTTGGGTCTTGAAACGTTTCCAGCAGCCTTCATAGTTCCAAGACAATATTCAAAATTGGAAAACAAATTTCAGTCTCTATATAAAGCTTGATATCCATAATCACTCACAAGTTCACCATCTCTCCAGTTCGAACTACCTGCAAGTATGCAAACAAAGAACCAAAAATCTGGGCAAAGATACTATGTCATCTCAGTATTGATAAAACACAGGTGCTTGAAGATTACAGTGAGAACACCTGCGAAGCATATTTTTTTGGAAATTCTCACCTATATTATCTACTAACTAATTATTCAGTGTTTTTTTTGTTTTGTTTAATTACTACTATATATTCATGTTTGGTTTCTATTTCTTTATCTAATTTTTTGTATTAGACTATTTGTTTCTGTGGAGGAGGATACTGAGGAGATGAAGGAGCAGACGCACAAGGAGATGGGAAAGGTATACACTTACAAAAGCCATGGTGCTTAATACCTTCTTTTAAGTCAGATTAGCCCCACACAAGAACAGCAATCAAAGTTTGGTTGGTCAAAACCTATCAAATCCTTGAAATGTCTGCAGGAATAACAAGTGATGAAGAGGTAAATTTAGCAGAAATTTAAATATTTAGTTTTTTTGATTCATTATTATGAGCATAACATTGTTTTTTTCCTATATTTAGTGTACATACATAGAGTAAAGCTGCAGATTCAATAAAGCTCTGCATCCTCTTACTTTTTCTTGAAAAATAATGGAATACTGTAAAAATAAAAAACTGCATATGCAGATCGCTAACATATATTGTTTCTATACAAATGTCATGACAGCAAGTAGTAATTACTAGCTACAACGCTTAACAGGCAGTATATATATAAATATATAAGATTGTATTTACAAGCATGAATCACAAAAGATTTTTAGTTGCAAGCAATCAGGTCAAAAAGTGAAAATGCACTACAAACAGAAATGAAAAAGCTTAAGGGATCAGTTTCCATAGGTTGCACGAAGAAGAACTATATAGATGCAAATAAAGGTTCAATTCTGAGCATATACCTGATTTTACCTGAACAAAAAAGTTTATGTTTTGACTAAATATTTTACAATGTTTGCAGGTTTGTGATTTTCGTCATGTGAGTCCATAGGATGCCGTGATAAACTAACAGAAGATAAGAGAGTGAATACAAAAATCTAATTTGGTTTATTAGTTTGTGGACAATTCTTTTTTAGATGAAAAGTCAATTTATTTTGTATTTAGTCTACACTATTATGTAGTTGTATGTTTAACAGGGGAAAGAAGAATGGAAATGTAGAAGGGATAAAGAACCATGGGTGCAAGATAAAGCATCTAAAGGTATCATGAAATAAAAAATGTTGTGATGGCCTTAAACTTCATTTAATGTTATCGTATTTTTTTTTAAAGATTTTGAGCTCTGCCTTACTTGTGACTAACTTCTGCAGTATATTCAAAAGAAAACATTAAGACTTCAAAAATTCTAACATTTTTTTGTAATGTATATTTGAATTTTATATTTGATTAGCTTAATGGTGTGTGGCTCAACATTCATCACTAAAATGACAGCCACCAACAGTTGAAATGGATTGAAAACAAACATTGTCAAGCATTGGTTGAAGAATGGAGTCAAGAAATAGGCCAAAATTATGGTGTATTAGTACCCTTATTTATATGTATACTTTGTATTGATTTATTTATGTGAAAATAGACTATGGACATTATTTATATTTGCCAAATTCATATGAATATGCATGTAAATAACACATTATGCATTATACTAATTCAATAAAATATTTTTAAAAAAATAGTTGAACTCAATAACTCAAAAAAATAACACTAAGAAAAGTCATGAAAAAAATTAACAAAACCAATTGGCAGGAACACTATAAGCATAAAACCAAACACTTAAATTTGATTATTCAGATAAAAAAACATTATTTAAAAAAAAATTGCATTACACTTATAGTTTTTTCATACATAAATCACCAAATTGGTAAGGCAATTTGAAATAGTAAGATTAATTAATTGCAATGTCACTCAATCCTTTATTTTTTAAAAATTATCTTTAAAAAAAGTTTTTTTTTAAAAAAAAATATACTGAATTTACAAACATTTGCAGTGTCATTTTTTAAAAATAAGTCACATTCACTTTGACACATTAGCAGATACATAAATAAATAAAGTTTTTTTTTTTTTTTTGGACTACACAGGCAAATTCCTCAACCAATTGTCAGTTAGGCAAAAACTTAGGTAAAAACAACTTAGCAGTTGTTAAAGTCAATATAGCACATTATTAGGGTAACATAGATCCATGAACTACAGAATGTAGGTAACACACAGATAAGTGTATATTAAACTGCCCAAATGTATTCTGCTACAAATGTATAATTCATTTCCAAAACAGATAAGTTAAACTAACATGCATCACAAAATAAAACAATGATATGACAAAAAAAATTACGAAAATGGACAAAAAAATATAGCTGATGAACTCATCTGTTAGGGATTTCTTGAGCTAGGGTTTTTAACCAACATCGCGAAATCACGTAGACGAAGAATCGTAGATGACAACCCAGTTTTAGAGTCTTCTGTAACAAAAAATGGGTAAATAATCTGAGATTAGAGGTTGGATCAATGGATTAGAGGCTTTGAACAAATGTTCGCGATAACGGAATTATAAGGTTTAACAAAGAGTATAACAAGGATAACGGTTGAATAGACGGATTTTAGAATCATTCTACAACCAAAAATTGGACAAAGAGCTGGAATACTAGAGTAGAGAGCAAGAGAGAGGGGAGGGCTGCAAGTGATGACAACATATGACTTTTATACTCCAGTCTGTTGGGTGGGTTGCATCTGTGCATTTGGATCAGTCAGCATCATCTCGGTTATGGGCTTGAATCTGTTCTTCTAATTTGGGCTGTAGAGATGAATATATATAAGCCTAGAATAATTAGTTATGTTATGTGGATTGGAATGATTTTTTTAACTTACAAAGTTAGATTGTCTAATAATAGGATAATTACTTATGTTATGTGGATTGGATCATAGTATAAAATGTATATCAGCTGTAAAACTTTATTATTATTATTATTGGTGATGTTACTATTGTATTATTTTTAGTTTTATTATTATTAGTATTAACATGTACTGTATTATTCATAATTTATACATTTTAGTTAATATTATATAGTTTATTCAAGCTATACAATGTTTTTAATATTATAAAATTAATGTATAGAACAATTGTTGATAAAACAGTTGTTTTTTGTGGCGATTTCAGTCAAATTTTACCAGTCATTCCAAAGGGTACCTGACAGGATATAGTTCGAGCGAGCATTAGCTCATCATATCTCTGGAAATCCTGTAAAGTTTTAAGGCTTACTAAGAATCTACGATTGAGAAGTGTTCAATCAGAAAACGAGGGTAAGGAGATCGAGGAATTTGCAAAATGGATAGCTAATATAGGTGACAGAATAATTGGTAGTCAACGTGATGGTGAGTCCGAGATTACTGTTCCAGAACATTTGTTGTTGAAGTGCGAGGATGACCCTATTGCTACAATTGTTGATAGCACATTCCCTAATTTTTGACTGGGAATTGGCGATTTGTCATATCTTAATGATAGTGCAATTTTAGCTCCAACATTGGATGTGGTAGATGCCGTTAACCAATATATGAATGATCATAATCCGGCTGAGGGTAAGACATACTTGAGTTGTGATTCTGTGTGTAAGTCAGATTCAAATGTTAACATGTTAGCGGATTTGCACACTTCGGAATTCTTGAATGCCTTGAGATGTTCTGGAGTACCAAATCATGCTTTTACCTTGAAAGTTGGATCACCTGTTATGCTATTGCGAAATATTGATCACACACTAGGATTATGCAACGGTACAAGGTTGATTGTTACAAGGTTAGCTGACCACGTGCTGGAAGGCCAGATCATGTGCGGTATAAATGCAGGAACCAGAGTATTGATTCCTAGAATGTCACTTACACCGTCAGATCCAAGATTGTCTTTCAAATTTCAACGAAAGCAATTTCCTTTGATGCTATCCTATGTCATGACAATCAACAAAAGTCAAGGACAAACACTTGCTAAAGTGGGATTGTTGTTGAAAAAACATGTCTTTAACCATGGACAACTGTACGTAGCTGTTTCAAGAGTTAGTAACCCCAGGGGTTTGAAAATTTTGATTTGCGGGGAAAGTGTACCATGTCTTAATACGACTAAAAATGTTGTGTACGTACAAAGAAGCCTTCAGTAATGTATAATAACATTCAAGAATTTATTATTTAAAATTTAGTATTTTTTTAAATACTATGTTTCTTATTCTTATTATATTATACGTAATATTCTATGTATTATATAAGTAGCCATGCATCACATTATTTCAACAATAAAGTCTTCAACAATGTATAATAAAATTACTATATTCATCAATGTGTAATAAAATCACAAGTTTTCATTTCACATTTTGTCAGGTTCAAATAACTATATTCTATACTGTATATATATCATACTATATATATAGCCGCGCATCGCGCGGGTTCACCTACTAGTTCAGTTAAATACCAAAAAATTAAAATATTTTTTGAAAAAATAAGTCATTTTCTAGAAAATATTTTTTAAGGACCCCATTGTATATATAGTTAGGTACGGTGAAGGTCACATTTAAAAAAAAAAAAAATTTAACTTCAAAGAAATTCTTTTTATTTTTTACTTTTTCACAACACATGAAACATGTAGAGAAAAAACTATCACTACTAAATATCAATAGGTGTTTGTAAGATAAAGATTTCATATTACGACTAAAATCTCAGTCATATACACAACAAGAAAAATCTAAAGCTTCCTACACCATAATCTCATTGCATGATGTATCCCTCTGCCACCAGTAACCTAATTGAACATGACACACTACAAATAAAAAAAAAAAGAGGACATGTACTGAAGATGAAAACAATGATAATGCTACCCAAAAGAGAATTAAGAAGAATTAAAAAAAATTTTAAACCAAAAAAGTCGTATTTATTTAGACTATCGCTTTAAGACTAAGTATTTAGACTAGCGTTATTACAAAGTTGTAAACATTTATTTTAGTAACAATTATAATCAATCTCTCATATATAATCTTGAATTTATATACTTTAAATTTCCGATTTAAATAAACAAATTCAACATTTATTTACCTGCATAAACATCTGCTATATAATATTGTATTGATATACTTTGAAATACTTATTTAAAAATAATCATTGGACATTATCCCATTCGCGCAAAGCGCGTAAAAAAACTAATGATGTAATAAAGGCCAATAGTGCGCTAATTTGAAATTTGAATACACAAATACACAATGTTCTTGGTTAACCTCGACTGACAAAGAACCTATGTTTGCTCCTATAGTTATTTAGATCCTAAGTTACAACAATCCGATTTAGATAAGTGGTTTCTTCTTCTATTAATGGTATACTGCTAAAACAAACATCTTTTTATTATTATATCATACATATAAGTTGCATGCTAGTTTGTATTATCTTGTGCACAACAATATAATTAAGACACATAAGCTCGATAGTTTTCTTTTTGACTTCTTGATAAATATTGAATGTATATTTCCTAGATCACTTTATTAGTTCTCGAGCATGTTTGGTTTGAAAGTGATGCTAAAGGTTTTTTTATTTTTTATTATTTTTTTTTTTGATGCATGACAAGAGAAACGTGTCACCATTTTTATGTGTCTATGCATACCTTAGGCCATGCATTGCTACTATTATCTCTCTTAAGAGTGAAAATGTTGAAGTAGATGCAATTGGTTTAGTAAATCTACAACCCAAATACTCTTTGTAAAAATGTTGCTCTTAAAATCTCCTACTGTAGAGAGAGTTGTGGATCTACTAGTTTCTATAGTCTCTTGCCCAACGAAAACTTTGAGGTTTCCTCTTAATTTAAGTTGTCAGCGGTAATTGCTTGTTGTACCTTTATGGGCATTGCATTGTCATCATCATTATTGTGTCGTCGTCGTCAGCATGTTGTTGCATCTTTTGCAAAACATTTTAGAATACATTATTATACCACACTAAAAAAAAAATACTCCATTCGTCTCATTTTATGTGTCTGGTTTGGTTAACGAGGCTTGGCTGAAGTTATTTGTAATCCAATATTTCATAATATTAAGTTTAGTATTAGTATAAAAAATTTATATATTTAGAAACTACACTAAAATTATGTACTATTAAACACAACAAATTAAATTTAAAAATAAGTAAAAAATACGAAAGAAAATAAACAAAGAATAAAGAGTTGGTTTGACCAATGAATAGTAGGTAGGACAAATGAAATGAGACAGAGGGAGTAATACATTATTATAATTTAATATTTTATTGCCAGCATTTGTCACATATACTGTCAATTCAAAATACAAAACAATCACAATCAATAGTGATTGCAAATTTCTTTTGTCAAAACAACAACAACAACGACAACGATGACGACGACGATGACAAGAAGAAGAAGAAGTATCACAATGCTACTACTCCAATCTCAATTATCTAATAAATAATAATATCCCCTAAGAAAGAAAATAATAGGACAAACTACTCCTTAACCTTTTTTTTTTGAAAGTAACTACTCCTTAACCTTAATTACCCCATTAAATTAAAGAAGCGAAAAGCTTGCATATGTTACTTCGATCTAATGGCTAGTTGTTGTTGAAGAAAATCTGTATGAATTTCAAGAAGTGATTTTATAAGTGAACTGCGTGCTAACAGATATAAAGGAATGAAAATTGGATCGGAGTGGTTTCCCTCTCGAGATGCTACTAGAACTCGAGAGGGATGTTTTGATATAAAGCAAAGCTAGCTTATGAACTTATTTTGATATAATTGATTAGTTGAGTTGTGCTTCGGGAGCATAATATATTATTTATAATTCGAAGGAAAAGTTCTCAAAATAACCTTGAAGTGTGATGAACTTAGCATGAACTCATGAAATCAGATGGCTAAGCAGTAAGGAAAAGGAGTGTATTGAAGATGAATGATGAGAAGAACTGTTGTGTTTGTTACAAGAGAAGAAAGAGCACACAGCTTAGGCTATATACGCAGGAGGCAGTTATAACTGCTAAACACAAGGGGAAAAGACCATAAAGCCCTTCCTTAATAACTAACTTCAACTACCACACTGTTGACAATATGTAGACTGCTCCTGCTTCATCAACTGCTTCTAGATTCCTTCATCACCCACCGGTAAGCTGGAGCATGAAGATCCTAAAGGCCCAGCTTAACATGAAAGTGATCAAAGAAAGGCTTAGCTAAAGCTTTAGTAAAACCATCAGCCACTTGATTGTTTTAGGCAACAGATAATAGCTTAACTATTCCATCATGCACTTTTTGTCTCACAACATGGCAGTCTATTTCAATATGCTTAGTGCGTTCATGAAAAACATAGTTCTCCCCTATAGCTATAGCAGATTTGTTGTCACAAAACAAAGCAACAGGGGTGTCAAAGTTGATCTGCAAGTCTGCCATCAAATACAGAAGCCACTGAATCTCACAAGTGGTGGAAGCCAAAGCTCTATATTCAGCCTCAGAAGAGGACCTTGAGACTGTGACTTGCTTTTTAGCCTTCCAAGATATCAAAGATTGTCCAAGGTAGATACAATAACCAGTGATGGATTTCCTTGTTTCTATACAGGAAGCCTAATCTTAATCAGAAAATGCCTGCAGCCTTATAGTGGAATCTGCTGGATAGAACAAACATGTTCCAGGTGATCCCTTGAGATATCTTAGGACTCTATGAGCAGCAACCAGATGAGTGTCCTTAGGCTTATCCACAAATTGACTTAGTTGTTGAACAGCAAAGGATATATCAGGCCTGGTGTTTGTGAGATATAGAAGTTTTCCAATCAATCTTCTAAAAACTTCAGGTTTGTCAAGAGGCTTTCCTTCCAAAGAAGTTAATCTCTGTCCAGTGTTGAAAGGTGTCCTTGCTGGTTTAGCTTCCAAGAAGCCATTCTCTTTCAGAATCTCCAAAGTGTATTTTCTCTGGCAGAGATTGAGACCACTGGCTGTTTTGTATGCTTCTATTCCTAAAAAGAAATTAAGATGGCCTAGATCCTTGATTTTGAAAGATCTATCTAGGAAAAGCTTTAAATCATCAATCTGTTTAGAACTTGGCCCTGCCACTAGGATGTCATCCACATAAACTAATAAAGCTGTGAATGATGAACCTGAGCCTCTAATGAATAGTGAAGGATCAGCAGAAGACTGGGAAAAACCAACTTCCAGCAGAGCTTTGGTTAGTTTGGCATTCCACTGCCTACTAGCCTGTTTAAAACCATATAGGGATCTTGACAACCTGCATACTTGTCCAGGCTTGTTACTCTGAAACCCTGGTGGCAATAGCATATAAACTTCCTCATCTAAATCACCATGAAGAAAAGCATTATTGATATCTAACTGTTGAATATCCCATTTCCTTGCAACAACTATGGCTAGAAAAGTTCTGATTGTGGTCATTCTTGCCACAGGAGAAAATGTCTCCAAGTAATCCACTCCCAATTGTTGTGTGTAGCCCTTAGCAACCAGTCTTGCCTTATACCTCTCTATTGAACCATCATCTCTATGCTTCACTTGATAGACCCATCTGCAGCCAATAGGGACTTTCCCAATTGGCAAATCTGTTATGGTCCAAGTGTTATTCTCTACTAAGGCTTTTATCTCAGCATTCATTGCTTCCCTCCATGGTTTGTGTTGTACAGCCTCAGTATAAGACTCAAAACTTTTTTATTTCCAAGGCTACATTGAGACCTTCTAAATTGACCAAAAAATTCAATTGAATCGTAATATTAAACAAATTAGGTGTTATTATTGATTGATTTGGCTAACAAATGACCTCCAAATTCTCTTGCACGGTGATGGTCCAGGCCAATCGGTTAAGAAATTTACTTTGCACATTTCCTGCTGGAAAGATCCTAAACTGCAGCAATCTGAGGGGCTTGTGTATGCACAAGATTGGATGAGGTTGGCCATGTTAGAATAATAATAATAATAATTATTATTATTATTATTATTATTATTATTATTATTATTATTATTATTCTATGGCTCATAATTAAATATTTATTAATATTTAATAATGAAGATAATTTCTGTGATTGGCCAGTTAAGAAGATAAGAATGCAGTTTCAACTGCATATCATCAGGTTTACGTTGATGGAACGTATTATTTATATTTCATATATATATGAGACTCTGGTCCTCTCCCCAACCTATCTAAGAACTAAAACTCTTCATCAGAGAATTAGATTAAGTGAATGCTAAAGGTTTGGAGAGAGAAACCAAGTTTCTAACTCAAGCAACTACGGGAAAACAATGGAGCCAGGTATGTTCCCTGAAAACTATTTTACTGTATGTGAAAAACATGTGTCCTGAAGATCTTGTATTAAGTAGGTATGACTTACATGTGGTATCATGAGCCTGGTTGTAGAACATATATTTTTCCATATATTATGATGAAACAACTTATTTACCCAGGTGAAATATGCAGTGATAATTACAGTGATGATTACGTATGTGGTGAAGCATTTTCGTATATGTTTGTTGTAAGCATGTATGTACTTGCCAAATCTTTCACCTGATGGATTAGAGTTACATACTGCATATGCATTTGCCGCATGGTTTTCTAAAGAAAAGAGGGTGTCATTCGTTGTTTTTTATGCTTATATATATTATGAATTTCCTACTGTAATTTGATGATGTTAAGTTTTTCGTATGGTGCAGTATATGTTTCCTCATAAATATTAATTAATTTGTTTACAGTATCATGTTTTCTAATTAGATAGATTAGAGCATAAATGATTAAACAATATTAGAATTTAAGGCACCTTAATGAAGTATCTTATACTGCACATGTTTATAATTATTGTGTTTGCAGCATGGTTTTTAAAAGGATGAGAAATCATGGTGCATGTGTTTATGGCTTCCGCAATATTATTGCAGATTAATTTGTTAATTAATTATGTGTTAATTGTGTATGTAGATTAATTTTCTAATTCTCTGTAGCTAACATGATTGGTTTGTATGGTGGTTTGGAACCTTGTCCTTTAAATTTGAGATGAGGGGTTCAATCCCCACCCGTGTAAATGAAGTAAATCATTTGGCTTGCATTTTAGTTATAATTATGTATGTGGATATTTTATGATATTATTTATTATATCATATCCACTTAACTTGGTATCTAATTATGATTAATTTGTTAGTCACCAAAGTGGCCAAATTATAAAGTTTTAATAGATATCAAATTTAAATAAAATTCAATTACCCATGATTATGTGATGCTTATAATGAGATAACATGATTTTATTTTCTATAGTATTGGGTAAATTGAAGTTTAATAATTTTGAAATATTTAAGAGTCGCCCAAAGGTGATCAATTATTTCATAATTATAAACATAATAGTGGTTAATTATTTATATTTGATTGGGTTATGCAGCATATCCAAAGATAGCAAACAAGTCCAGTCATAATATATTTAATAGCCAATTATATGAATTTTTTTTTTGCATCGGATTATGTTTAAAGTTATATGTTGTTGGATCACCCAAAGGAGACCTTCAATGTACTTAATTGTTTATGATTATGTTGATTAAATCTGTTTATCTGTTTATGTATTGAAATATAATTAATGTTTGAGTATTTTATATTCATTGCAGCATCTAGTTGTGTTTCAATTCATTCGCAAGCTGCGTCTATTGTTAAGTATAATGGGCTGAATTTTGTTGAGTGGCATGAACAAATCCAGTTTCACCTCGGTGTTTTGGATCTTGATCTAGCACTCTTGAATGACAAGCCCGCTGCTATTAATGATAATAGCAGTGATGATGATGTTGCTTTCCATCAAGCATGGGAAAAATCGAATAAACTCAGCTTAATGCTTATGCGAATGACACTTGGAAACAACATTAAGTCCACAATTCCCAAATTTGACAGTGCTAAGGATATGTTGAAACATGTGGAGGAAAATTCACATTCTGAATGTGCTGATAAGGCCCAAGCAGGCACTCTTATGAGTAAACTAACCAACATGAAATTTGATGGTTCGTGCTCCATGCATGATCATGTTACTGAGATGTTGAGCTTAGCAGCAAAATTAAAGTCCATGGGAATGGACGTGAATGACACTTTCCTTGTACAATTTATTTTAAACTCTTTGCCTCTTGAGTATGAGACATTCCAAGTGAATTATAATTCCATTAAAGATAAGTGGAATGTGTTCGAATTGCATGAAATGCTAACTCGAGAGGAAAAGAGGCTTAAGAGACAAGGAATCCACTCAATCAATCTCATGGGTCAGTCAAGGGCTGGTAAAAAGTTTGGAAAGAAGAATCAAAAGGGTAAGAAAGGACCAATGAAGGTTAATGAGTCCTCTTCTCAAATCCACAAAAAGGAACATAAAAATGACAAGTGTCATTTCTGCAAGAAATCTGGACATTTTCAGAAAGATTGCCTTAAGCGTAAGGCATGGTTCGAAAAGAAAGGTATACATTATATATCAGTATGTTTCGAATCAAATTTAACTGAAGTTCCCTATAATACTTGGTGGATAGATTCTGGTTCCACTACTCATGTTTCGAATACTATGCAGGGATTCCTTATGACCCAAACCATAAAGCCAAATGAAAAATTTGTGTTCATGGGGAATCGTGTCAAAGCTCCAGTAGAAGCCATTGGAACTTACCGTTTAATTTTAGATACCGGAAATCATTTGGATTTGTTTGAAACTCTTTATGTTCCTTCAGTTTCTAGGAATTTAATTTCCTTGTCAAAACTGGATTATTATGGTTTTTCCTTTAAATTTGGAAATGCATATTTTAGTTTATTCAAACAAAATCATTTCATTGGTTCTGGTATTCTTTCCGATGGCTTGTACAAACTAAAGCTTGACAATCTTTTTGCTGAAACTCTATTAACCCTGCATCATTGTATTGGAACTAAACGAAGTTTAGTGGATGAAAGATCAGCTTACTTGTGGCATGAACGTTTGGGTCACATATCTAAGGAAAGGATTCAAAGACTTGTAAAGAATGAAATCCTTCCCGAATTAGATTTTACTGATCTAGGTATTTGTGTGGACTGTATTAAAGGAAAACATTCAAACCACACAAATAAGAATGCAGCCACAAGAAGCACACAGCTCCTTGAAATTATACACACTGATATATGTGGACCTTTTGATGTCCCAACCTTCGGAAAGGAAAAATATGTCATCACATTTATTGATGATTTTTCACGTTATGGTTATGTCTATTTGTTGCATGAAAAGTCTCAATCAATAAATGCCTTAGAGGTATTTGTGGATGAGGTTGAAAGACAATTGGACAAAAAGGTGAAAATTATAAGATCCGATAGGGGTGGTGAATATTATGGAAGGTATACTGAAAATGGACAATGCCCAGGTCCATTTGCTAAGTTTCTTGAAAAACGTAGCATTTGTGCTCAATACACAATGCCCGGTACGCCACAACAAAATGGCGTTGCAGAAAGGCGTAATCGTACATTGATGGAAATGGTTAGGAGTATGCTGAGTTATTCTTCTTTACCCTTATCATTGTGGACATATGCTTTAAAAACCGCTGCCTATTTATTAAACAGGGTTCCTAGTAAGGCAGTTTCAAAAACACCATTTGAACTGTGGACAGGAAGGAAACCTGGTTTAAGGCACCTTCATGTTTGGGGATGCCCAGCGGAGATACGCATTTATAATCCACATGAAAAGAAACTGGACTCAAGAACAACTAGTGGGTTTTTCATTGATTATCCAGATAAATCTAAAGGGTATAGATTCTACTGTCCTAGCCATACTACTAGAATTGTTGAGACTGGAAATGCCAAGTTCATTGAGAATGTTAACCTAAGTGAGAGCGTTGAACCACGAAAAGTGGAACTTAAAGAAGTTACAGTGCAAGATTCTCTGATATCTTCTTCTCAAATTGTTGTTCCTGTGCGAAAAATTACTCTACCTAGAGTTACTAATATTGCTCATCCTGCAACGGTTGAACAATTTAGTCACTTGCCTGAACAACAAATTAATGATCAAAAGATTAATGATCAACCACTCCATGATGAAGTTGACAATGAACCCACAAATGATATTCCTACAGACGTAGCATTAAGAAGATCTCAAAGACAAAGGAGATCTGCTATATCTGATGATTATGTGGTTTATCTTCAAGAATCAGATTTTGACATTGGTATTGATGAAGATCCAGTTTCATTTTCACATGCTATAAATAGTCCTAATTCTTCTAAATGGGTCGAAGCCATGAAAGATGAGTTAAAATCAATGGAACATAATGAAGTGTGGGATCTTGTTGAATTGCCTAAAGGTTGTAAGCCAGTTGGCTGTAAATGGGTTTTTAAGACCAAACACGACTCAAATGGCAATGTCGAACGATACAAGGCCAGACTTGTTGCCAAAGGTTTTACTCAAAAGGATGGTATTGATTTTAATGAAACATTTTCACCTGTTTCGAAGAAAGATTCATTTAGAATAATTATGGCATTAGTAGCTCATTATGACTTAGAGCTACAACAAATGGATGTGAAAACCGCCTTTCTGAATGGAAATTTGGAAGAAGAAATTTACATGAACCAACCTGAGGGTTTTTCAATTGAAGGAAAGGAACACATGGTGTGTAAACTTAACAGATCGATATATGGACTTAGACAAGCTTCCCGACAATGGTATCTTAAGTTTAATGATACTGTAACGACCTTTGGATTTAAGGAAAACACCGTTGATCAGTGTATATATCTGAAGGTCAGTGGGAGCAAGTTTATATTTTTGATTCTGTATGTCGATGACATTTTGCTTGCTACTAATGATCTTGGTTTAATGCATGAGACCAAGCAATTTCTTTCTAAGCACTTTGAAATGAAAGATATGGGTGAGGCATCCTTTGTGATTGGAATTGAAATATTTCGTAATAGATCACAAGGAGTGTTAGGATTGTCTCAGAGAACATATATTAACAAAGTCTTAGAAAGATTTAGAATGGAAAAATACTCTGCATCAGTTGCTCCAATTCAGAAGGGAGATAAGTTCAGCCTTATGCAATGCCCTAAGAATGAATTGGAGCGTAAAGAAATGGAAAATATTCCTTATGCATCTGTCGTTGGGAGTTTGATGTATGCTCAAACATGTACCCGACCAGACATTAGCTTTGCTGTTGGGATGCTTGGTCGTTATCAAAGTAATACTGGTATGGATCACTGGAAGGTTGCAAAGAAGGTATTAAGGTACTTGCAAGGTACAAAGGAGCACATGCTCACTTATAAGCGATCTGATCACCTTGAGGTGATAGGATACACAGATTCAGATTTTGCCGGGTGTTTGGACACAAGGAAGTCCACATTTGGTTATCTATTCCTTTTAGCCGAGGGAGCTATTTCTTGGAAAAGTGCGAAGCAGACTGTCATTGTTGCATCCACTATGGAAGCTGAGTTTGTGGCATGTTTTATGGCCACAAATCATGGATTATGGCTGCGAAATTTTATTTCGGGACTTGGAATTGTCGACAGAATTGCCAAGCCGCTGAAAATTTATTGTGATAATGCCGCAGCAGTCTTCTTTTCTAAAAACGACAAGTATACTAGTGGTGCTAAACATATTGATCTGAAGTATCTTGCCGTTAAAGAAGATGTTCGGGAACGAAGGGTATCAATTGAACACGTAAGCACTAGATTAATGATTGCAAACCCATTAACTAAAACATTGCCACCGAAGGCATTTTGTGAGCATGTTGAAAGAATGGGCGTTATTGGAAACTGTTAACATTATGTTAAGATTGTGTTTTAAAATATTTGATACTTAGAGCTCAAATATAGTTTCGTTTCTGTATTAAAGTATCTTGTTTAGTTTATGAAGTATATATACATGAATGTTTTATTATGTTAATATAAACAGGATTTGTCTTTGATAAAGACATTATCGTGGACCATTATGAAAAGTTCATTATAAATCATATTGAGTTTGAAATTAATATTGTGATACATGGAAGGGACTGCGTTAAATTAGTGACGTATTACCGCCATGATTCTTATTAATTTCTAACTTAACGATGACTTATGTTCTGACCAATATAACGAAGGAATTAACTTATACTGTGCATATTATGTTTCAAGTTCATTATTAAATTTATGACTTATGAGCCAAGTGGGAGAATGTTAGAATAATTATTATTATTATTATTATTATTATTATTCTATGGCTCATAATTAAATATTTATTAATATTTAATAATGAAGATAATTTCTGTGATTGGCCAGTTAAGAAGATAAGAATGCAGTTTCAACTGCATATCATCAGGTTTACGTTGATGGAACGTATTATTTATATTTCATATATATATGAGACTCTGGTCCTCTCCCCAACCTATCTAAGAACTAAAACTCTTCATCAGAGAATTAGATTAAGTGAATGCTAAAGGTTTGGAGAGAGAAACCAAGTTTCTAACTCAAGCAACTACGGAAAAACAATGGAGCCAGGTATGTTCCCTGAAAACTATTTTACTGTATGTGAAAAACATGTGTTCTGAAGATCTTGTATTAAGTAGGTATGACTTACAGGCCAATCAACCAATCTCAACTTAAGAGAATATAGATTAATTGAAAGTGAAAGATTAGAAAGAGGTAAACTAAAGTGTAAATTTGTATATTCCATTTTGCATGTTTGTAATTGTAGTTGTAAGTTATAACTAAACTAGTATGTCACCTATGCGATGCATGGACTAAATATTTGAAATATTAAAATTATGTATGTTATTAAAAATATATTATTAAATTTCATATATAAAAAAGTGAATACGAAATTTATTCTTTTATAAATTTTTGTATTTAAAATAAAAATTGATATTTAAGCTAGATAATTACTAATAAGAATTAATGTAATATTTGGTCATTTGTGGTCATTCGAGTATATTGATTTTGCTGCGTTTAGTTCTAAACTTTCAAATTGATGACCCGTGATCTTTCGACTTTCAAATTGTATTGATATGTGATCCACGACATAAATTTTAAATATGAAAAAACGACACTTTTAGCCCCTGAATTGTTTTACTTTTTGAAATTTGATCCCTATCAATTGATTTGAACAAATTTAATCCTTCAATTGTCCAAAGTATGTCACATTTTATCCCTGAAATTATATAATTACAAATTCTATTAATAAATATTTTTATGAAGCTATATTTGTCAATTTAGAAGCTTCCCTCTCTATAGCTACTGCTACCCAGAATGTTTTACATGAATTCAAACACCATCACTATACTGGTGTACGACCCAGTTGTTGGTTCTTGAAAAACACAACAAAATTTATTTTTTATCAAATAAATATTCTTACTGTGGTGTATCTATTCCATTCATGGGAAGAGATTAGATGCATTGCATACATGCAAATCACTTTCTGCATTGGTGCATAGATAGGATTCTTAGTTCCTGCCACTCCATCTCTAAGCTGCTTTCTATATAGAAAGGAGTTCCGGGGCACAACCTATAGATATTTCATAAATATTGAATCATCATTTAAATTTATATTCATTGAATCACCTGTGAAACATTGAAACTCCACCAAAATAGCTCCTGTAATTTATCCTTCTTTTTTATTTAGTTTAGTTTCATCACTTTATACTTTCTATTGTTTTACACCTAAATAATAGTGTTTCACATCTCTTGGCACATGATGAAATTGAATTCTGATGCTATCTACAGACTACTGATGAAGTTCTCTCTACCGAAAAGCAGAATGCTTACCTTGATTTTTGAAGGAGTAGTGTGTATCACCTGCACATTTTTGCTCATTTATTGTCTTGATCTCAACGTTCGCAATAGGTTTTTCATAGTGTTAGAGACTTAGTGGCTGCAAACAAATTGAAATATATATAAGCGTAGCACACAGTGATGTTGAAACTGACGTTGTAACACAAACGATCTGTAATGCAGTTCGGGCAAACAATCCTAATCTGCGAGGCACTTCTCAATTTGAGAATTTGCCTAAATTCACTAAAAGCTTAATATTTAAAGTACACTATTTGGAACCTGAGACTACACAATAGAATGATCTATCTTTCCTACCAAACTATTGAAACCTAAACACATGTACTACTTTCTAGGGGAATTTAGTATCCTATTCTCAAAGACTCTCGTATCTCACATGTTGAATGCTTGGGTTCTGTGATAAAAGGACAACCCTATTTATAGTAGCTACTTCTAACAGATTTGTGAATAATAATGCTATTCCTAATCAAACTAGAACTAGAAGATCTTCAATAACAATTCCTCTTAGAACTAGTATTCTTCCATATCAATTCCTTTTAGGACAGTATTCCTTCATAGAACTGGAATCCTTTTTGCACATAAATTTGACAAGGTCTTTGAGTCAACACAAATGATTTCAAAATCTTACCAAGACAAAGTGACAAATAAGAATTTTGTATTTTGATTTCTACTTTTGCATCAAAGTCCATACTATTATTTTTTGGTGGATTCCCTGTAGATAATTACATAGCATTGGATATCAATTTTGGTATATACTGACCATTAAAATATAATTTTTTTTTTATGCAGAATAATGTAGAGAATGACATGTACCTCTTCATCACGGAAGGTTTACAACTTCTCTTCTTTTGATTTCAGAGGAACCTTTCCTCGCTTTTATTTTTGAAGGTTGATAAATCACCGACAAGAACGTACAAACTCAATCTGGAAAAGAACTCTTAAGTTCAAAGGAATTTTTGGATTTGCTATTCATTCCTTCGCTAATTATCTCTGTTTTATATATGCAGAATTGAAGTTGATTTAGCATAATTGAAGTTAGGATATTTGATGAAATTAATTATTATAATATTATATTTGGTAAATTGGCAATGATTTTTTATAATTGATTTAACATTTTTGTAATTATGTATATAAAGTAAAGTATATGTAAAATAAATTAGCAGAATTGAACTAATTTGAATTAATTATTATAATATTATATTTGATAAATTGGCAATGATTTTTGTATAATTGATTTAGTATTTTTGTAATTATGTATATAAAGTATAAGTAAAATAAATTAGCAGAATTGAAAGAATTGAACTAATTTGAATTTTTGGGGTGAAAATTTTTGGGAATGAAATTAATTATTATAATATTATATTTGGTAAATTGGCAATGATTTTTGTATAATTGATTTAGCATTTTTGTAATTATGTATATAAAGTATATGTAAAATAAATTAGTAGAATTCAACTAAATTTTTGGGATGAAAATTTTTGGGGAGAAACTCATTTTGCTTTAATATATATAGAGATAGATATAGAGATTAGTAAATTGTCAATTTGCTATGTATGCAGTATGCTCGAGAAAATTACCGATTTGGTCCTTCGACTATGAGGATTTCACCAATTTGGTCCTCGACTACCAAAATTACTCAATTTGGTCCTCGATTATGACATTTTTACCCGATTTGGTCCTAAAGTCAAACCAGTGTGATTAAGGCAATAAATTTGAGGATATTTTTGTAATTGCACATTATGTCATTTTTTGGCTATCCAAGTTTATCCCACACTTTACCTTCAGACAAACATAAAAAACTTCTTAGTGTAAATAAAAAACCCTAATCGCACAATCCAGTCAAAAATTGGAATAATGAGTTGAGAAATCATCTGGAATGCTTCAATATTTAAATCCACTACACAGTGGTCAAAGTCTCATTTCTCTAGTGTAGCGGATTTAGATGTTGAAGCATTCCAGATGATTTCTCAACTCATTATTCAAATTTTTGACTGGATTGTGCGATTAGGGTTTTTTGTTTACACTAAGAAGTTTTTTGTTTGTCTGAAGGCAAAGGAAGGCAAAACGTGTGATAAACTTGGACAACCGAAAAAGGACATAATGTGCAATTACAAAAATATCCTCATATTTATTACCTCAATCACACTGGTTTGACTTTAGGACCAAATCGGGTAAAAATGTCATAGTCGAGGACCAAATCAGGTAAAATGTCATAGTCGAGGATCAAATTGAGTAATTTTGATAGTCGAGGACCAAATTGGTGAAATCCTCATAGTCGAGGGACCAAATCGGTAATTTTCTCCAGTATGCTTGTAGTAGTCAGTAACTTGGAATTTGTTTCAAAATTTGTAATTTCAAATTTTCTTTTTCCAAATTTTAATTATCCAATCTATTTTCGAATATACGACGAATTTACAAAAATAATTTCACAAATTAGGAGTTCAAAACACAAACCAAAATTTGATCAAACAGTCTTTCCGTCCGCCTGAATTGTTAGAACCAGACCGATGCTCTAGCCTAATCATATGTAATAATATTATCATACACTATGTTCATAATATTTGTTATATATATATATATATATATATATATATATATATATATATATATATATATATTATATTCATAGATCTAAACCTTAATATCCATAAATATTAAATTGAATGCATTTCATATGTATTTACATTCACTCTAGCTATAATAGGTTCAATTCATAACGTTCCTTCTACGTCTTATTCTGCAATTCAATCCTTACTATGTTCAATTGTAGCATTGGCGACTTGTGTTCGATCAATTAGGACTTCTTCTATGTTTCCAAATATGCAAAGCTAATAACCACAAAGCTACCTTTGAACTAAATAAATAATATTCTCTTGCATATTAAAAGATTGGCAGTCTGATATAGACCAATGTTGTCTTTCTCTACCAACAAATGTTGTTCAGTAACTTAATATATCACAGGGGAACAAACAATTAATTAACCTTAAATCCAAGTACAGTTGTGACAGTACCTTCAAACCTAGTAAGCAATCCCATAAACCATTACACACTACAGAACTTACATACTAAAGAGACATCTTAATTATTATATGTAAACAATTTCTGCTTTTGTAGAGGCACAAGGGAAACGTAAAAGTTCCTGCATAATTTCGAATTCTTTATCGGGGCTAATCCAACCTCGAGCAATGACAACCTTCTCAATTCTTGGAAAGCAAGCAAGTAACACCTTGATAGATTGCATTTCAGACCTCATCCCAATAAAATGGCTAAACTTCAAAGTGCGAAGCATTTTCTGTGTTTGAGCCACACTACTAAGTTCCTCCATAAGCACAAAATCCTCTGGATTTAACTTCAAAAACTAATAACAGAACATAAAATTAAATAATCAATCAGGTCATAATTTGCATAACAAATTTGCATTTAGAAATGCAACAATAATGGAATCAATCAGAATTTTACTGAGTAGTTCATCCATATATATATATATATATATATATGTGTGTGTGTGTGTGTGTGTGTGTGTGTGTGTGTGAAGATCACCTTCACACGCCGTATATCTAGTTCGCATAATTTCGGACATGCCCGCATCAGTTGTATGAATGGATTTATATCATCTCGCAAACAGCTAGCAGTTGATATACACAGCTTGAGGTGTTCAACGTTTAGTGCAAACGGTTGTCCCACTGTATTAAGTTCTTCAATAAACATCTTGGAAATCGAGAGAAACACAATTAGATCAATTCCTAAAAAATATTTTATAAAAACATAAGTACATAAAAAATGGTGAAGGTAATATACCTCAAGGTAACGAACGGGACATTTCAAATCAAGACTTGAGATACATCCCAAGTCGAAGTTAGGCAACATAACCTTGGGGTTATGCCAACTCCAGTAGTCAAATGATACAACTAAACTACAACGTTTAGGAGCAGCAACAATGTTAAAATAAAATATGTTTTCACAATTACGAAATGAGAGATCCTCTAGCATAGGAAGATAAACAACATAATCCGAACAATTTTCATGCACAAATTCAACATATTCAAGATTAAGTGATGTAACATTCGGAAGTACATAGGCATTTGCTAGTTCAACAACGACATTAGAAAGTTTCAATCTCTTCAGTGTTGGGCAAGAAAATATCCAATTCGGCACCAGGTATCCTGAATCTTCAAAACAAGAAATGTCAATTTCTTCAACACCATTCTGGTTGAGAAGAAGAAACCACTGATTCATGTTGTCCTCCAACAAATTATCTATATCCTCTGAGAAAGGGAAATCCACTATTTCTCTAGAGAAATCGAAGACAATTTTGTGAATAGATCCATTGTGCCGCATGAGAATTTTGTTGACTACTTCAAAAATAGGAGATTCCGAATCCGGACCTTCAGCATCGGAATATTTAAGACATATGTAAGCCAGAAGGAAGATAAAATTGCAGCTCTAGCAGCTTCTTGAATTGGCAAAAATCCCATAATATTGTCAAGTATATCGGCCAGGAGTTCACTAATTCTGTCTTTTTTCGCCATAATTCCGATAACTCTGACAAGCACAAAATGAAAAACGAAGAAATGAGAACATAGTTCTATAAAATCTGAATCGGCAAACCTAGTGCTTCTCTGAAATCAGAACATAATATGAATTGAAAACAAACCTAGTGCTTCTTGAATTGGCAAAAACGAAGAAATCAGATGTTACTCACAATTTACTTGTAATGAAGGGACAATTTGAGAGGAAAGGATTAAGGTAGTGTGTAGAGTGGGAGAGTGATAAGGGCGGCCAAGAATCAGCTGATAGATGCAATGGAATTGAAGCTTCAATTCTGCGGCTTTTAAAATCCCAAGGGATGGGAGTTATTGCGCTTAGCTTCCTTGTGCATCTCACAAATCACAACATGTCTTCACGGAGTACAATTCTTGTCCTTGTCACATGTATCATCTCATATGTTATCCTATGTATCTTCCGAACCGTAATTGATGATTCATGGTTTGCTAAAATAAAAAATCTTAACCATAACTGCTAGTTCAAACTTTAATTGTAATCTCTTATACAATTTAGAACTGGGTTGTAGGCCTGCAAACATGCCGAGCCAAGCTCAATAAAAATATGATGGATCAAGCTCAAGCTCAAGCTCGATCGAACCTTAAAATTGAAGCTTGAACTCGCCAAATTTTTATATAGCTAAGCTCGGCTCAATTGGCTCGAGTGTACGAGTTCGAACTATCTAATACAATCTGTCATTGCACTCAAACTCAAATTATTGAAAGATGCAACTTCAACATCCCTACACCACGCCACATCTAATCTCTCAGTAACAAAAATGCAGTAAATTAATAGATAAATTTTTTTTAAAAAAAAGGACAGTTAAGGATTGGGAATAAACAGAGAAAGAAAATGGCAGCTCTTCTGCACTACAGAGAAAGAAAATCGACGATGGAGTGAGGGAGGGAGGCAGCTATCCATAATTTCAACGAAAAAGACTTACCCAAATTCGCAGATTCGTAGGGTCGTCGGAGTGTTTGGCAGAGTCGCTCAGTCGTTCTTCTGGTCACTAGGGATTTAGGGATTTTAAAATTAAGATTTTAGAATTTAGGAATTTAGATTTTTAAGGATTCAGAGTTTGAGGGTTGAATTTTTAATTTTTAATTGTTAAAGGGTAGTTTTGTAAATATTATAAATGATCATTTGACTATTGGATTATTATTCTTTTTAGTCATGAACTCTTCATTCGTTAAAAACATGTGTTTTGACTTTTATTTTTATCACAAATTAGTATTTTTACTTGTGCATTGCGCGGAATGGATTTGTATTGTTATAATATTTTAAGAATATATGAAACGATATACAATTGTATAAATTATAACATCGAATATTATTATTATATAATGCAATTGAAAAATTGAGTTAGATCGATTATGTTTTCTGATGTTATCATTGCTTGAATTCAAGCAAATAATTGTTCAATTAATAGCTAACATGTAGATATACGCATCAGGTGCTTAAACTTTGAGATTTTATATATCAGTGTTTATGATTTGTATTAATTGGACTAATTAGCTCGTTGTCTAGCAACTCAGTTATACAAAATATTTGTACGGAAGATATATATTTTCTATGTAGATATATAACAATTTTATCACCTTTGTATAAAAAGAAAACATAATATCACTGGTTTGAATTACACATTATTAAAACATCTTTGTAGACGACATTGGTAGTAGTAACAGATTTTTGTCCATCCTCGTGTAGAGCTAAAACCTTCAAGCCATCAGGATGGGTGATTCGGGAAAAAGTCACGTACACCTAAAGGGTAATCTCGTATCAGAATGGGTGAGAAACATTCGAGGGATAAGAACTTTGGTTCCTTGATGTGTCTCATTAACCAAGAATCACTTGATTTGGACATTCCTAGGCTGAGATATGATAAAAAAATCGAACATTGTCCGAAATGAGCAAAAATTACAATGTCTTGATATTTTGCTCCCCTTTTGTTTTGATTTGCCTAAGTGACCAAAACCATTGAATAAACCACTCTTAGGATCCTTTGGAAGTGTTTTGTTCATCCTCTTAGCTTCAACTTGGCTCCCACGGACTCCTAATGCATCCTAAATGCTTCATTTGACTCTAATGTCCACCAAATAAAATGCCTGAAAATACTCATCTTTGTTTCTAAACTTGCAAAATAACATAATTTAATCATAATCTCATGAAATTTGGAATGATCTATAAGCAAAATGACTTAGTGAAAGTGGAGAAAATATAGACAAATAAGCACTTATCAATAATTTTTTTTTTTTTAAATAAGTGGGAAGATAGATGTTAAAGTATATATTTGTTAATCATGATTTTTTATCTTAATATGTTCTAAGTAGCAAAATTAGTAAATTCTAGTTCTAGTATCACCATATTAAGGTTTTTTTTTTTTTTTTTTAAGTAGTTACGGCAATAAAAAAATTCTATCTACCTTCTTCTCTCATTTTAAATAAACATCAAGATCTCTCTTACCCGTAAAGTTAAAAATAGGTGCGTTAATGTTCTCAATATCATCATCTTCCTCATCGATCTCTATCCCTCCTATATCCTCTATTACCTCTTCTTCTCCTCCATTCCCTCACTTGTACTACCCTCATCCCTTCTCCCATTAGTTCTCACATTCACCCTCTCAATTTGCCTCTATGTTGACCTTAATTTTAATGATTTGGTCTCCTATCTCCATCCATTCTCTCTATTCGTGTTCAACCCCTCAATCACATTGGTCATTTTAACAAATTGTCCCTTAATCACTCTCATCATGAGGCGCATGTCAGATTTAGAGTGTGTTTGGTTTGCACATGGGAATTGAAATTGAAATGAGAATGAAATACTTGATAATGGTAATGAATTTTGGTGAAAGTATTTTGTATGATTGATAGTAGTGTGCGTGAAATTTGAATGATTACCAATATTGATGTTTAGTTGTGTATGACCCTATGATGAGAATAAATATTTAAAAAACAAAAATATAAAAAATCAAGCTAAGGAAATTATTGATTGTGTTTATTTGTGTGCATTTCCAAGTGAACCTACCAAAACTATTCATGTATCGAAAAATGATTTATGTTCTACTTTGAAGTTCTCTTTAAAAACTCAAAAAATGATTTCTTGAGTTTTTCAATATTTAGATACATAAGGAAAATGAAGTCAAAGGAAAATATTTATTTTAGTCAATAAAAAGTTAAATTTAGCAGAAAATGTCTTTCTTTTTTTTTTTTTTTTTTTTTTTTTTTTGAATTCTTTATTTTTCATCTATCTTTCCTATCTTCTTTTTAAGTTAGTTTCTTAACTATTATTATTACCACTACAATCACAATTACCATCATACCACAACACAACCACACCATCACGGCAACCAACACCACCACCACCAAAACCATCACACCACGCCTTGTTGCAGATCATGGCAATAATACAGACGATCAAAGTTTAATTTTTTCAGCGTTGACAATTGATTGATTCATGCACACCCCGAGTCAATTAGCAGTGTCCAACGGCTACGACCACAGTTGCCATTGATTCGTCGTCCACAACAATTTATCACAAAATTCGGCGAGAAAATTTTTCCAGATCTAGCTTAAAGAAAATCAGGCCACACCCACCAAGAGAAAGGAGATGGCATGGAGGAGGACTATATGCGGAAGAACCCCTCTAAAATTCACAAATGGGTTGCTCAAATAAGTTGGCACGTGGGATTTGACCTTCCTACTGATCCAAAAAGGAAAAAAACAAACCAAAAAAAAAATAAAAAAAAAAAAAACAAACAAACATAGAGTTATATTTTGAAACCATATATATATTGGAGTAGATTTTTAGTATTAATAAAATACATTTAAAATTTTGCGTTATACACTCAAATATTTCAGTAGAAGGATTCTAAGTATTATATTCGAATAGAATGCGTGTACAGAGTAAATATAAAGAAAAGAGTTACAGTAGAGAAATATCAATATTACTAGTATATTTTATGCGCGATGTGCAAAAAATAGGTGCCCAATATTAATACATTATATTAAAATTTTAAATTTATTTAGATTTTAGATATTTAAATTATTCTAAATAATAATAATAATAATAATAATAATAATAATGTAAATCATTTTTATAAATTTGATATTTATATTTTATGTAATAATTAACATATAACTCAAATATATAATGGGTGGAAGATTGGGAGTTCGAGCCTCAGTGGAGGCGTTATTGGTTCTTTGTGTTTTAGTAGGTTGAGAAAGTATATGAACAGATACTACATTGTAATAGAGCCAGTAGCATTAAAAAAAACATATAACTCAAATATATAATGGGTATATATTATTATTACTGAAGAAGATAAGAAAATATATGGTGGATGCATGTGCATGATAACAATAGTGGAAAAGATAACGGAAGTTATAATGGTAGGGGTATGTTTGTCCAAAATATTTTAGTGTACAACCTTTATAGCATAATGTACAAAAAAAACTTAACGAAAAAAACGGACATAAATCAGGGGTATAACTTTCATTCACACTTATTATGTTTTTAGATTATTCAAATTTAAAACATAAAAGTAATATAATATCAAGTTGTGATTACTCGCTCTATGCATCACTTTGGTCACACTCCTACTCTCTTTCTCCTCCTTTCTCCTGATCTTTTTAGTTTAGCACACATGGCATCAAATTTCCTCATCCCGGCATGTACAACTAATTTGAATTTATTCCAAGTCTCATTCACAAAGTTAATTGGACTCACGCATACCATATGCCTCTGTCAATCATTTCAATAAACAAGAAAATGGATTTAGTAGGACGTACTCTTGACACACCAAAAGCATTTTGCATGTTTTGTCTAGAATGTGTTCAATGCAAACTAAGTAATAGAATATAACATTTTTCTTTAAAATATAATCCTAACTCTATTATGTTACCACCAAAAAAAAAAAAGTGATTTGTACACATATCATTAGAGAAACAATATGAAGGACACAAGATGTATAAACCCATGTTTTGATGAAAGGTTTTATATGACTGACTCATAATATAAATCAATCTTGTATTCATTATTGTACAAACATGCCAATTTAAACACCAAGTCAAAATGATAATGAGAAAATTAAAGTGAAGAATTAAGTAAGTTAATTTCAGTTACAATTTATCTCGACATTGAGTTGCTCGTTTCCTATATCCCGTGCAGATTCCTCAATGTCCTTCACCCAACTTTTAACAGTGGAATTGCAATACTTCACAACGATCCTTTTCAGTGTAAAAACATCATCAAAACTAGAACGCGTCAGCCGTAAGGTGTCACAGAATTCCAAATGCAATTGCTCAAGGCAAGGAAAGGACTCAGCAGCAGAACTAATATTCCAAATTTCAATATAAAAAAAAAAACTAATTGGAGGATTTTTGAGTTTGGGGAATTTGGTTTCCTCCTCCACAATCCATTCTAGTCTTCAAACTTGCAATGGACTAGTATTAGATTCTCAAGATTGGGAAGTTGTGCAATTGTTGAAATTGCAGACACCGAAAGAGTAATACCTTGCAAATATATTTCCTTAATACTTGATGGAAACTTGCTGAGTGGAAAACTTCCATAATCACCGCATAACTGAAGAGTTTCAAGATGATGGAGAAAGTCAATTTCAGGAAAGCCTTCATACCTTGAGACCACACAACTCAATTTTTTTTAGATATGGAAGCCTTCTCAATAAATCTTCATGCATTGTAGTAAGAATACATGACGATTCCCAGGTTTGCAATTCTTTTGAACAAGCAGAAATTGCTTCAATCATAACTGATCTTGTTTTCTCCATGCATGACTTATTGCAACTGCCACTACTAAAAATAATCATATGTCTCAATGTACTCATATTCCCAAAAAAAAAAAAAAAAAAAATTGGCAAATGCACCTTATTTGATTGCAACTTTAATGTTATGAGACACTTAAGATTCCGTAGTAATAATGGTGAGACATCTGTAAACACAAAAAAGCAAACTTTGTATATATTCACAAAATTCCGTGTACAGCGTGTGTATAATTTAATGCAGGTACAAAATCTCTGTCTAGTCCTCTGATTCTTCACTGACGTTATCTATCGAAGTGCCTCGGGATTCAAGTAGCGTAGCCTCCGGGATTCAATTGGCGCGTGCCTCCGGGATTCAAGTAGCGTAGCTTCCGGGATTCAAGTGGCGTAACTTCCAACAACGAGGGTCAAGAATTTAGAAGTAATCAACCCTGCAAAGTTTCAAAACACATGCAATGGATTCAAGCTGCTTTAAGATCCTCAAATGTCTTCAAAAGACGTCAAGATCTTCGAGACAATCAATTCTGCAAAGCTCCAAAGTACCTGCAATGGATTCAAATTGCCTGCAAAATCAACAAAAATACCTTCAAATCTTCAAGCGTTCTTCAATGCCTTCAAGCTCTTCAAATGCTCTCAACTCCTTAAGTCTTCAAGCTTTTCAAGCTTTCAAGTGTGTTTTGGAATGAAAACGAAGGCCCTATTTATACTAAAAGCTTAACCAAAATTCCTCAACCTACTCCCCTTTTTAGTTAATTAATTAATTAATTAATTAATTAGGAAAATGAACCTTGTCCAAGATCAAGTCTAGGTTCATTATCGTATAATCAAATTCAAATTCAAATTAAATTGTAATTATCTAATTCAAATATAATAAAATTAATATTATATTTAAATTATAATTATAATTTAAATTCAAATATGAAATGGGCTTGGGCCAACTAATTAATTAATTCAATGGCCCAAATCAAATCTAATTGGGTTAATTAAATTAAATTAATTTCCATGATCCACTTTCAAAAAAATTTCCATGATCCAATTAATCTGTTGGTCCCGATAGGGTGGTGAAAATCTAGAGGGGGGGGGGGTGAATAGACTTTCAAGCTTTTTCAAATTAAATAACTCTTTGGTAACTTTAACTCTAAGTAACAAGTAAATAGAGTAAGTTTGAACTGCACAGCGGAATAGTAGTAAAGAGTTATGCCCAACCAAGAAATTAAATGTGCATGTATAAGATAGATAGGTACATGTGATAAGTAAAGTGTCAGAGATATCTTGAATATATATAAAGGAGATGGTGCACTCAATATATAATAACAATATTCAAGATTGTAAATAAATATCGTGTCACGTCGTCCGTGTGACGAATGTTACATGCAACACGTCAAACTTGCTTAGAATAAATCAATATTTAAGCTCGAGAAGTTTGAGTCACATGCATACGTGAGAACACACTAAACCCGGATGATTAAGATTAACTGTGAATAGCAAACGGGTTAGTCGGATGAGATAGATAGATATAGCAAATAATGTAAGTGCGGTATGTAAATGAGAAAGGCAATTTATAGAGGTTCGGAAGTGGCGTAATCTTCCTAGTCCACTTTTCTCCTTTCACGTCTAGGAGAAATTCACTATTTTCCACACACAGTTACAATAGTGAACAAGTGCTACACAGGCACTTCTTCCGGATGTCTTGCACACAGCTACACCCTGCTCCGAGTGTCTCGCACACAGCTACACTCAACTCCGAGTATTTCGCACACAGCTATACTCAACGCCAACTAAGTGTCTTGCACACAGCTACACTTAGCAACTACGAGTGTTTTGCACACAGCTACACTCACTAGAGTATTTTGCACACAGCTATACTCTTTCTACAATTTACAAATACAAGGATTTGTATTTCTCTCTCCAACTAAATTTGAGACTATTCAGACTAAGTCTCTTAGAATATTTTGAGCACTAGCACTTTTGAGCTTTATCTCTTGATCTATCTTGTTCACTTGTATCTCTTTCTTCTGTCTTCAAGTCTTCATGGCTTTTTATAGTCAATCAAATATATCCGTTGGAGTAGGATAATTTGATATTTAAAATTTGAATCTTCATAGCTTGATATTTTGTTGACAGTAGTAGATCTTCAATCTTGATTTGATTTGTCAACTTGCCTGACAAAATAATATTTTATCACAACTTTGATTTTCTAGTTGTTTCTTAAAATATTATTTTAATTGTCAATTTGAATATCCAACGAATCTTTGAAATAAATTCATTTGATAGAATTTATTTCTAGGATAAGTTTTTATATTCATGCCTTCATAAATATTTTTCCGTTCTGATCAAATGTCTTTCAGGCAATTTTAGAGTCTCGTGGCATGTGGGTAGACTAAGAATAAATTCCTTCGAATTTATCCAATTTCTGATCATCTTGCTCTTTTGCCACATTGTGCTCCTTTGACTTGAACATCGTGCTCTTTTGACAGCATTGTGCTCCTTTCAGATTTGGTCACATTGTGCTTCTTTTGACACATCATGCTCCTCAGCACACATTGTGCTCCTTCGAAAATCTGCTTTATAAAAAATAGATCCTTGGGGGGGAATCAATCTCGGGTGTGATCGTTTAGAATAAGGACCTCTACCATTTCGCCGTTAGGCTCATCCAATCATTCCTTGCAGCGCCATTTCTTTATGCTTTTTTCACGGATGAATACTCGTAGGACCAAAATTAATTTCCCAAATTAATTTTGTTCTTCCTATGGTAGATTCCTTTTGATTTCAATATTATGATTTATGATGCTTGTACTAACAGACCTAAAAACTAGGGGATCTAAAGTACATTTGGCTCATCAAAACTTACAAAAATATTCCTATCATAATCAAATTGGCCCAATCATCAATCTCAACATTAGCCCAATAACACTTTAATCGGTCCATTTATCGGGTTCAAATTTTTGGTGTCTACAAATTGCCCCCTCGAGACTTGCCGGGACATGCCGCTTAATGTGCTTGGAGTGAGAAAGTCTCGAAATTTTAACACATGGCCATTCAAATCCATGGGAGTGTCTTATAACATCATGAGCCCAAAATTATTCATTGAGCCCAAAATTAATTTAGGATGAAGCTGGTGAAGGGATATTGGGCTCATACAACATTTATTGGCCTACGTTGGATACTCCACAACCCAAAATTGAATTAGCAATGCACTATGGTTAAATCCATCAGGACCATCTCAATATTCTAAATTTACTAAGATCAACTTCTCCTCTGGCAAAAAATTTGAGTCCTTCAAATTCTAAGCATACCAATCTCATCCGTAATCCCAGCATCACAGTTGAATTCAACCACACAACCATAATTATAATACCATTAGGATTCTAATCCAACTCTAACCTCCTTCCTCACAGTACACTATAAATATGGCCTAAACATACCCTCATCCACACCAATCAACGAGATAAAGATCAGGGAAGAACAACTCTACTTCTTAATCAGGTAATTTCTCAACTTCGTACCCTTCTTTTCCTGTATACATCTTTTATTTGCAGGAACGGGAATACAACCTGGGAGCAAGCATGAATGTAGGAAGCAATCCCACAGACTTCATAGAACAAGAAACAACGTAAAAGGTGCCAACAAGTAGAATGATCACCGGAGATTGCTGGAGCTGCCCGGTGGAATTTTTTTTGTTTTTGTTTTTTTTTTTTGAAGCCGCCAGAGTTGATGAAGACCGCCAGAGTTGATGAAGACCGCCGGACTGGCTTTTCCTCTTGTTTCTTTTGACTGTCGTAGGAGGCTCGTTGCTATGCTTCGCTGGAGAGTTTTTGTGTTTTTTTTTTTTTTTGTAGAAGTCGTCAAAAGGTAGAAATAAGGTTACCAGTCGTCGATGGCTTTGTCTTGTTCATCTTGAGGTGGAGGGAAGTTTTTAGCGATGGAGGTGTCTATGGACTGAACTTGTGGTGGATCCATATATGTACAAATGACTCTACAGGAAGTGAATGTCTTGGGTGGCCTTGTACTTCCAGTGTGGGGAACAATTCCAAGGAGGGAGGTATTGGCATAGTGAATAAACACAATCACACAGAGTTCTTCGTGGCCGGAGTTTTTTTTTTTTTGTTTTTTAGGAGGTCGCCGGACTGCTACCGTCGCTCAACTAGGACCACGCCGACGGAATCCTGACGCGGTCACCAAGGATTCTACTGCCGCTCAACTAGGACCATGCTGACGGAATCCTGATGCGATCACCAAGGATTCTACTGCCGCTCAACTAGGACCATGCCGACGGAAAGTCTTGCGCCGTTGGGTGTCGCCGAAGGTTTTTTTTTTTTTTTTTTTTTTTTTTGCAGACGTTGCCGGAGGCCGTCGGAGATCGGTCGCTGAACTGTTGATGTTCGCCGGAGGATTTTTTCTTCTTTGAATGCCGTGGGAGGTTCGTTGCTACTCTCGTCGGAGTTCCCCGCAGAACTCACCGGAGATCGTCGGAGTTGATGAAAACCGCCGGACTGCTGCGCCCTGAAGTCTTCCTTTTCTCTGTCAACGTTACTGGAGATTTCCAAGATGTCGCTGCATGCATGTTGACAGCAACAGCTTGCTGACCGTCGCGAATCGTTGGTACGGAGTTACTTTTGTTGTCGCAGGATCGCGTCACAAAGGCTTTGCTTCTCCTGACTCCCGTTGATGTCGCCACTGCAACTTAGGTAAAGCCTCATTCACGGACGCTACTCAGCCCCTCGCCGGAGACCGTTGCTGCCTTCACCGGAATTCGTCGCAGAGGGTCTGCTCCTGGAGATAGATTGAAGCTTACCACTAGAGCCTTTTTTTCATGCTACTGGGAATTGATGCTGCGAGACCAGGAACCATGTATGTTGATCTCTGCTGCCACCGCAGGTGGATCTTCGCACCACCGTCGTTGCCGACGAGAGATAAGTAAGAAAAAGGAGAAAACAGAGACCTGCAGAATGGACGATGTGGTGGTGCTTTAGGGTGGGAATGTGTCTTGAAAGTTAGGAAAAGCTTCAATATTGAATTATTGTGATGGTGACAACACAGCCTGCCACACAACACCAACACTTTACTTTTTTTCCTTTTGCTTTCTCGTGCTTTGTTTCTTTTTTTTTTTCCTTCCTGCTTTTTCCCTTGCTTTCTTTTGTTTTGTTTTTTGTTTTCCTTCTTTTCTTTCTTTCATTCTTTATTTTTATCCTTCCTTCTGTTTCGTTTTTTTTTTTTGTTTCTTTTTTACTTCGTTTTTTTTTTTTTTTTTGCAATATTCTAACAACAATTGTAATAATACCATATAATAATAATACTTTTTTTTTTGAAAGTAAAACCAATCAAATAATCAAAGCAAAAGCTGCAACACAAGGTGGTGGGATAGCCTCCCACACGGCAAGACCAGAGTGTGAACCTGTCGCCCGAGCTAACACGTGGGCTACTCGGTTCGCTGACCTCCTGACATGGCGAACTCGCACATTCCCAATGTCAGTCGCAATGTCTCTACATTGCTTAACTACCATACCAACATAAGACAAATCTAAACTTCTTGAATTAAAACCAACACATAAATTCAAACAATCTATCTCAACAAAATAAACATGTACGGGACGATTCTTCAACCAAGATAGAGCCTCCTTAAACGCGAGGGCCTCCGCAAGATAAGCGTCTATCACACCGGGCAAACTCCCAGCATATGCCGCTACAAAGTGACCATTATGATCCCTTAACACCACCCCAAACGTAGCAAAATGATCATGCAAAGCAGCATCTATATTACACTTCAAAGTACCCTCTGGTGGCGCCACCCATACATGTGACGTGATCTGTTGTGCTACTGCATTAGAACCTGCCAATCCCTCCCAAGCACTTGCCTCACTCACAACAAACTCACACATTTGAGTCAAAGTCCAGATTTTTCCATTCCACACTACATCATTCCTTACCCTGCACATAACCCAAAATCTACAAGCCATGAGAACTACTTGCGCCTCATCCTGGTGGTTTAACGCCATGTCCACAAATTGATCCAAGCTGCCGCCATTTAAAATATCAGCCACACCCCAGAGTTGTAGCGCCATTGGGCATTCGCACAAAATATGAGTAACGGTCTCTTCTCCAGCCAGAAACAACGGACATCCACCTCCAATGAACACTCTCTTTTGTTTCAAAACCTCCTTCACAGGCAGGATTCCCCTCATACACTGCCACAAAAACATCCTAACCTTCGGTGGCACCTTCAACCTCCACAACTTACGCCAAGACACATTACTCGGCTCTTGATGTACGGCATTGTGTTTAACTAAAAGCCTATACCCATGTTTCACTGTGTACTGCCCACGGAGATCATTCCTCCAGTACCACGCATCACTATGCTCCAAAGCGATCGGCGTACTCAGAACCCTTCTAACATCAGCAGGCAATAACAAATCCCTCAAAAGATCCTGGTCCCATGCACCATCAACAGTCATTAAACTCGACACCGTGGCATGTCTCAGCTCGTCATAACATTCAGTGCCCAAGCTTGGGTTCTCCACATCCGCCAACCAACTATCTCCCCAAACCAAAGTACCCCTTCCATCTCCAATCCTCCGACCTACCCCATCCCTCAACAATTGTTGTGCCGCCACAATGCTTATCCATAAATAGCTGGGATTATTGCCCAAAGGAGCCGAAAGAAAGCCCACATTAGGGAAATATTTCGCCTTTAAGATCCTGCAAACAAGAGAGTTAGGAGTGGTAAGTAAACGCTAGCCCTGCTTAGCCAACAACGCCACATTAAACTCATGCATCCTCTTGAAACCCATCCCCCCCAAGTGTTTTGGCTTTGCGAGCCGAGCCCAGCTTAACCAATGAATCCCCCTCCTATCCGACTCCCCATTCCCCCACCAAAAGCTGTTCATAGTACTCTCTATAGCATTACATGTGGCTTTAGGCAACAGAAAGACAGACATAGCGAAGATCAGCATTGATGAAGCTACACTCTTCAACAAAACCTCCTTCCCCGCTTTAGACAAAAGCGTTTTTTTGCCACGCAGAAACTCTATCCCTCACCCGCTGCTCTATATACTGGAACACTGCCCTATTATCACGCCCCAGGAAAGAAGGCAGCCCCAAGTAATTACCAAAATGCTGGACTGATTGGACACCGAAAATACCAGCTACGTAATCCCTCATCTGAGTAGCTGTATTATGACTAAACAAGATGTTGGACTTACCAGAATTGATAGCTTGGCCCGAAGCTGCGCAATAAGCTTGTAAGCAGTTCTTAACCTCCAAAGCCTCCACCCCATTCGCTCTGAAAAAAAACAGACTATCGTCCGCGAAAAATAGATGGGAGACTGATGGTGCCCCCCGTGCTACTCGGACTCCGTGTATTGATCCACTTGTGTAACACCCCAGATTTTCAAGACATTTAAAAACTTATATAATAATGGTAATATCTCATTACATCCCAAAGTATAGCATAAGTGTACGGGGTGCTATGCCACACCTGGGCTAGAGAACCCAGGTGCACAGGATGTCTAACTAATATCCTCTGAATATAAAGCATAACATGGAACGCAGGCCGAAAGGGGAAACTATTCTACTACTACGCTCCAGTTCTAGCGGCTCCAGTGCTCTAATCCTCTGTGCCTGAAAGCCAAATATATTTGTACAGCGAGAGATGCTGGTAACCCACTCCAACGCGTTGAAATACAATACATATAGATATATATATATATATATATATATATATATATATATATATATATATATATATATACGAAAACCATTTTGAGCATGAAGATACATCCTACGAACTCTAGCTTTTAAAACCGGGAATGACTCGACAGATAAGGTTGGGCACGAGTAGCAGTTATAACAAGCATATGCAGTTCACAACAGATAAGGCAGATAAGGCAAATTATAAACAATAATCATAACCCAACATAAACAGTCCCCAACATAAAACCCATAGTCACATCCCCCAAGACACTCATAACCACAACTCATCCATATCACAACACATAGCACACTTTGTTGGCGCCACAGGACCAATCGCATGCCCATACATGAGGGTCAGCGCATATAGCTCTGACACGGCCCCGCAGCACCCTGCCCCGTATCGCAACAGGGAGGGGTCGATCGCAACCGACCGATGAACTGCAGCTCATCATAGTGTTTGATCGCAACCAAACAGTGGACCGCAGCCCAAGAGAATGTCATCTGACCGCAGCCAGGAAAGAGGACGAACCGCAGCTCGTATAGAAACGTTTGATCGCAACCAAACGGTGGACCGCAGCCCAAGAGTATCAATCTGACCGCAGCCAGCTTCTGAACCGCAGCTCAGGATAACCAATCCGATCGCAACCGAATTGGGGTAACACACACACATAACACATAGCAAGCACATGCAACCCACATTACACATTGGGAAGGGGGAGAAAGCGTATAACAAAACCTATGCGTGATCCATCACATACTAAGAATAGTCCTAAGGGGGTCATACTTCTTCCACCTAGGTCAACGGGATACCAATTCAACTAGCATGCAATATAATAGACTCATAAACCTACGAACGGTACCCGAAACATCAAACTAGACATAGACACGATAAACGGAGTCCGTTGGGACACCACGGGGGTCGGGGGACATCAAACGGGGTAGTCGGGGTCCCGAAGTGGGATAAATTCCAGCGGGTAGCCGGTGGGTGGGGGGCCACCGGCCGGCTGCCCGCCGGAATGTACTATTCCGGGCAGCGGGTCGCCGGCGGGCAGCTGCCCGCCCGCCGGCTACCCGCTGCCGGGCGATGTTTCACGGCCGTGGGTTGGTGGCGGGCCCCTACCCCCCACCTACCCCCCACTGACTCTTTTCATAACTTTTACGCCCCGGGAACCATTGTGGAACCCGAAACCATGCTTAGACACTTTACAACGCAATTAACGATAACACGTAGACAATTAACGGATCAAATACGAGAAACGTACGGCACATAACCTATCATGCTTTTCTAAACATAATCAACACCCGAACATGCGATTTCCCACCCGATACACTAAGAATAATATCACACGATACAACCTAGGGTTCTAATCACTTTTATACCGACAAGAATACGATTCGTCTTCTAATTACAAGATTCGGTAAGAATAACACATAAACATCAAGAGCATCACACAATCATCAAGAACAACGCCTAATCATCAAGAATTCCATATAATCATCAAGAACACCATAATTATCAAGAATCTCCCAATATCAAGATTATCAAGATCCCTCATGGGATCATCACATCAAACATCAATAATAATCATCACATCTTGTCAATACACAATAATATGGGGGAAACCCTAAGGGGGAATCATAGCTATGAAAATAGGTTTTGTTGAGACATGGGTTACCTCTTAGCCTTAATTAATTCCTTGGCTATGAAGGATCTTTCTTTAAGCTTTCTTGATTTCTTGATTTCTCCTAGGGGAATTCTTGGAGCTCTTTGGGTGGTGAGAGATTATTGTGGTGGGTATTCTAGATGCCTCCTAAGTTCCCTATTTATAGATCTAAGGTCTTATCTAGGGTCTAATCCTATTGGGATTAGGGGTTGGGTTTAGAGGTGAGGGCCCACGGACTATGGTGGGCCTATTTCCCTAATTAATCATTATAATTTATTCTTCCTCTTGGGCTATTTTATTAATTAACCAATTGGTTTTAGGGGCCGTAACACGGGGTGTTACACTCTCCCCCCCTTACAAGGGGCTTTGTCCCCGAAGCCCGGTGTTATAGTCCATCCTTTCACCCCTAGACATCTCGTATCTCGGCCTCCTGATTAGGAATGCGGCCTTACGTTTGCCTTGGCTCGGGGTAGGCTGAACTTTTGGTGGTGTTGTGATAGAGGAGTTCCGGGTGTACCTCGGTTCCCTGCGCTGGAACTGGATGCCCCACGAGTGCCCAAGGCGGCCTCGATCGCTGCTACCCTCTGATCGAGTACGCGTGTGGTGCGAATCAAGGATGAGAATCCTTCTTCCATGATTTGGTTCTGTCGGTTGAGTTGTGCGAGAATGCGCTCATTGACCGAACCCTCGTTTTGTCCCCTCGGGTCCTCTCCTGACCGTGGGTGCACTGACGGATTAGGCCCGTCGTCCTCTTCCTGTTCCTCATTTCCCTCCGAGCCCCCACAATCTTGCATAGCTCTCTTGAGCTTCTTGTTGGAGATGTCCAACCGGTCAACCAATTCTCTCCGCTCTTCCTCGGGTTTTTGGCAAATTTCTTCGAGGGTGAGGTAATGTCCCCCTTCGGTGTAGTAGATGTCGTTGCGGCGGAGGTTTTGGGCATTGAAAACCATACCATTGGCGATTTTGACCTCGGTGTGGCTTAGGTCCACCCCTTTCTTTTCCATGATCCAGCTTAGGATCATCCCGTAGGGTAGACTAAGCCGGTTGTTTGTCTTGCAAAATTCCATGTGCTTTAGCATGAGGGCCGGCAGGTTGAACTTGATTTTATGTTTCAAGAGATAAGCAAAGGTGCACTCTAGGCTCCCCACATCCTTGCTTTTGTTATTGGTGGGCAAGAGGCTATCGGTTACAATCATAACCAATATCTTTTGCTCCGCCGATAGCCACTTTCGGTTTGGTCGAGTGGCCGAGGTGAATCCGTCCTCTTTCCCGAGTAAGTACCCGAGATAGTCCTTGTACCCCGTAGTTGGGGTGTCGATCCACCCTTTCCGGTCATAGTTAGACACACCCGTGGTGGTCAATTTCAAGAGTTTGGCCAAGCGGCCCTCGGAAAGCACAATTTCCTTGCCACGGACTTTGGTGGTGACTTCTACCTTGTCACCTCGTTTGGTGGCCACAAGGTGTTGGTAGAATTCTTTTACCAAGTCGGGGTATGTATCCCCTTTGATGGCGAGGTAAGTGTCTAAGAGTCCTTGATGTCTAAGCATGTCAACCAATTCTGGAGAGAATTGGTCGGGTTCAAGTGCTTTACCTCCGATTACGGTGTAATCGGCATTGCTCCACTCCGGGGTGCGGACTCCGAGGGGTTTCTTTGGCATTGTGATGTTCGTTTGTTGGTGACGTTTTCCGGCGATCTTCCGGCGAGGCGGCGGCGGGGCTCCGGCGTGTTTTTCCGGCGAGGTGAACGGCGCTCCGGCGCGTTTTTCCGGCGAGCTCCTAGGCGTGTGTTTTCCCGTTTGCGAGGGTGGACGACGATGCGGTGGCGGTTCGGCGTTGGTGTGGTGGGGGCGAGACGTCGAGGTGGCGTTGTTTGGGTAGCGGGGCAGCGGGTCGCCGCTGGGGGGTCTCCGGGCGGCGGGCGGTGGTCGGCTGGGACGGCAGCGCGACGGCGTGGCGTTGGCGGGTGGCGTTCGGCCGGCGGCGGCGATCGATCGGCGGCGGCGAGGGGTGGTTGTTGGTTTCGTTGGGGTGGGGCGGTGAGGTGTGTGAGAAAGAGTGGGGGACGAGTGGGAAGAAGAAGGGGAGGAAGAAGAAGAAGGGTTTTTGATTTGGGGGTTTTGTGGGTTTTAGGGTTTTGGAGGGGTTTAACAAGGGGGTGTTCCCTTGAGGTTTCAAGAAATACTCATGGCTTAGTGGTTGGGATTTGGACTTGTAAATGTGAGGTCTAGAGTTCAATTCCTAATGGTGGCATTAGGCATTTCTTTGTGGTATGGTTTTTGTCCTTTTCCCTGTTTCGTCCTTTAGTGGGGAAAGGGTTGGGTTGATGGTATAACTTGTGCTTTACCCTCGTAGTGGAATCGAAATTCAATCAAAAATCTTTTTTCCCTGTTTCGTCCTTTAGTGGGGGAAGGGTTGGGTTGATGGTATAACTTGTGCTTTACCCTCGTAGTGGAATTGAAATTCAATCAAAAATCTTTTTTCCCTGTTTCGTCCTTTAGTGGGGGAAGGGTTGGGTTGATGGTATAACTTGTGCTTTACCCTCGTAGTGGAATCGAAATTCGATCAAAAATCTTTATTCATAATACTTTCGAAATAGCTAAGTTAAGTAATGGTCTAAACGATACGGGGGGATGGTTACAAGGGGTGTGACGGTTTATCCTAGACAAAATTCGTTTTCTGGATTTTCTTCTGTGGGATCCGTATGGTCCTCGTCTTCCAGGATCGGGTTTCCCCCTTCTAGGTCTTCTTCGTTTCCGAGGTTGGCTTGAGTGTGGCTCATAACGAATACTTTTCCGGGAGCGCCGTAACCCCCTTGGTGACCGGTGCCCCCGTGTTGACCCACGGTGGCGGGGCGTGGTCTTTGGGGTCGAGTGCACTGGAAGGCCTTGTGTCCCTCCTCTCCGTAGTTGAAGCATCGCCAGGGGTTAACCGCGCAATCCTTGCCTCTGTGGCTTTTGTTGCACCTCGGGCAAGGGAAGCTTCTTGGATTAACTTCATTGTTTTCCAGGGGCGGTCTTTGGTTGGTCGGGTTGTTCGACCTCGTGCTGGTGTCGTTCCTAGTTCTTTTTACTGGCGGTGCCCCACTTCTGGTGTTTCTTCTTCGTATTTATTCCTGAACTCCGCGTTGGAGCAGTTGGATTCGGTAGAGATTCGCGGCACTGCAGTAAGCCTCGTTGAGGGTCCGAGGTCTGCTTACCACTAGCGCCTTCCGAGCTTCGAAGTTGAGGCCCGATACGAATCTCTCTATCTTGGTTACCTCGGTGGGGACTAGCTCTGGCGCGAAGCGTGCCAGTTCGAGGAATCATTTATGGTATTCTACGACGGTGGCCGTTCCTTGTTTTAGATGAAGGAACTCTTCGTACATGGATGCTTTTACGTAGGTTGGATAGAACCTCTCTCGCAGTCGTGTCTTGAGGTTCTCCCAATTGAACCCCGGTTCTTGTTGATAAGTGGGCCCCTCGTGGATCCACCAGAGATCGGCCTCGTGTCCGAAGTAGAACGAGGCTATCTCTACGCGGCGCTCCTCCGGGTATTCTACTACTCTAAAAATCTTATCAAGGGTTCGGATCCATTCTTCTAAGACCGCGGGATCTTCTTCTCCCGAAAACGTGGGTGGTCGGTGCCTTGAAACTTGTCGGGCGACGTCCGAGTTTGCATTTGATGGAGGCGGTGGGGGCCTGTTGTTGCGAAGGGCCGCATCACTTAGTGCCTGTGCGACTTGTGTTAGTTGCTGTAGAGTTTGGGTCAAGGGGTCGTCAGTGGCGGGTTCTGGAGTTCTTGATTGCCTTCTGTTCGGTGCCATGCTATCGTCTTTCTGGTCAGTGTTTATAAGAACGTTAAGTTAGAGTTCGATGCACTTCTTGTGAAGTGATAAGTGGGGAAGGGCTTTAGAATGGGGAAGGGTAAGGTGTAGGGAAGTTATGTGTAGGTTTCACAATCTCACCGCGCGTCCTAAGATTCCTGAGTCCTATGTTCCTAGGTACCTAGAGTTCAAGCCTAACGTCCTAAAGACCGGTCTTCAGAGTCTTTCCCTAGGGTCAAACTTAGGCTCTGATACCAACTGTAACACCCCAGATTTTCAAGACATTTAAAAACTTATATAATAAAGGTAATATCTCATTACATCCCAAAGTATAGCATAAGTGTACGGGGTGCTATGCCACACCTGGGCTAGAGAACCCAGGTGCACAGGCTGTCTAACTAATATCCTCTGAATATAAAGCATAACATGGCACGCAGGCCGAAAGGGGAAACTATTCTACTACTACGCTCCAGTTCTAGCGTGCTCCAGTGCTCTAATCCTCTGTGCCTGAAAGCCAAATATATCTGTTCAGCGAGAGATGCTGGTAACCCACTCCAACGCGTTGAAATACAATACATATAGAGATATATATAGATATACGAAAACCATTTTGAGCATGAAGATACATCCTACGAACTCTAGCTTTTAAAACCGGGAATGACTCGACAGATAAGGCTGGACACTAGTAGCAATTATAACAAGCATATGCAGTTCACAACAGATAAGGCAGATAAGGCAAATTATAAACAATAATCATAACCCAACATAAACAGTCCCCAACATAAAACCCATAGTCACATCCCCCAAGACACTCATAACCACAACTCATCCATATCACAACACATAGCACACTTTGTTGGCGCCAAAGGACCAATCGCATGCCCATACATGAGGGTCAGCGCATATAGCTCTGACACGGCCCCGCAGCACCCTGCCCCGTATCGCAACACGGAGGGTCGATCGCAACTGACCGATGAACCGCAGCTCATCATAGTGTTTGATCGAAACCAAACAGTGGACCGCAACCCAAGAGAATGTCATCTGACCGCAGCTAGGAAAGAGGATGAACCGCAGCTCGTATAGAAACGTTTGATCGCAACCAAACGGTGGACCGCAGCCCAAGAGTATCAATCTGACAGTAGCCAGCTTCTGAACCGCAGCTCAGGATAACCAATCCGATCGCAACCGAATTGGGGTAACACACACACATAACACATAGCAAGCACATGCAACCCACATTACACATTGGGAAGGGGGAGAAAGCGTATAACAAAACCTATGCGTGATCCATCACATACTAAGAATAGTCCTAAGGGGTTCATACTTCTTCCACCTAGGTCAACGGGATACCAATTCAACTAGCATGCAATATAATAGACTCATAAACCTACGAACGGTACCCGAAACATCAAACTAGACATAGACACGATAAACGGAGTCCGTTGGGACACCACGGGGGTCGGGGGACATCAAACGGGGAAGCCGGGGTCCCGAAGTGGGATAAATTCCAGCGGGTAGCTGGTGGGTGGGGGGCCACCCGTCGGCTGCCCGCCGGAATGTACTGTTCCGGGCAGCGGGTCGCCGGCGGGCAGCTGCCCACCCGCCGGCTACCCGCTGCCGGGCGGTGTTTCACGGCCGTGGGTAGGTGGCGGGTCCCCTACCCCCCACTGACTCTTTTCATCACTTTTACGCCCCGGGAACCATTGTGGAACCCGAAACCATGCTTAGACACTTTACAACGCAATTAACGACAACACGTAGACAATTAACGGATCAAATACGAGAAACGTACGACACATAACCTATCATGCTTTTCTAAACATAATCAAGACCCGAACATGCGATTTCCCCACCCGATACACTAAGAATAATATCACACGATACAACCTAGGGTTCTAATCACTTTTATACCGACAAGAATACGATTCGTCTTCTAATCACAAGATTCGGTAAGAATAACACATAAACATCAAGAGCATCACACAATCATCAAGAACAACACCTAATCATCAAGAATTCCATATAATCATCAAGAACACCATAATTATCAAGAATCTCCCAATATCAAGATTATCAAGATCCCTCATGGGATCATCACATCAAACATCAATAATAATCATCACATCTTGTCAATACACAATAATATGGGGGAAACCCTAAGGGGGAATCATAGCTATGAAAATAGGTTTTGCTGAGACATGTGTTACCTCTTAGCCTTAATTAATTCCTTGGCTATGAAGGATCTTTCTTTAAGCTTTCTTGATTTCTTGATTTCTCCTAGGGGAATTCTTGGAGCTCTTTGGGTGGTGAGAGATTATTGTGGTGGGGATTCTAGATGCCTCCTAAGTTCCCTATTTATAGATCTAGGGTCTTATCTAGGGTCTAATCCTATTGGGATTAGGGGTTGGGTTTAGAGGTGAGGGCCCACGGACTATGGTGGGCCTATTTCCCTAATTAATCATTATAATTTATTCTTCCTCTTGGGCTATTTGATTAATTAACCAATTGGTTTTAGGGGCCATAACACGGGGTGTTACAACTTGCCTCGACATGCTGCAAGATCAAAGACAAACCCTCAGCACACACAATAAATAAGTATGGCGATATTGGATCACCTTGCCTAATACCCCTGGATGGAACCACCGTACCCACATCCTCTCCATTCAACAAGATATTATACCGAACTGAACTAACGCATAGCATTACAAGGTCAACCCACCCACGGGCGAACCCTAATGCCAGCAACATACCCTCCAAATAACCCCACTCCATCCGGTCATAGGCTTTCGCCATGTCTAGTTTCAAAGCTGCCCAGCCCACTACCCCTTCCCTCTTGCGTCTTAAATAATGGCCTATCTCCCCCACCACTATTATATTATCCGTTAATAGCCTAGTAGGCACAAAAGCACTCTGACTGGGAGAGATAACCTGATCAAGCACTGTTTTCATTCGGTTTGCGACCACTTTTGCAATGACCTTATAGGCCACGTTGCACAAGGCAATAGGCCGGAGATCCGCTACGGTCTCGGGAATTTTCTTCTTTGGGATAAGAACCACATTGGTGTTATTTAGATTTGGCGGCAAATAACAGCCATCTATACAGCTTATCACAAACTCCGTCAGGTCCCTTTCGGTTATAGACCAAAAACTCTGAAAAAAAGAGGGGCACATACCATCCGGGCCTGGAGCTTTTTCCGGGGCCATAGAAAAGATTGCATCCTTCACTTCATCGGGAGTTACGGGCTCCAAGAGATGCCCATTCATCTCAACTGTGACACGGCCCGCCACACGTTGCAACAGATTACCAGTCGTAGCAGAAGCCCGGAAAATATCAGTATAGTATCTCATAACTTCCGGCGCCATTGCCGAACCCTCTAACCACACGCCCTGGGGATCCCGCAACCTTCTCAACACATTGACACGGTGCCTAGTGGAAGCAGACTTATGAAAGTAACGGGTGTTACTATCACCATCTTTAAGCAACAACTGCTTCGCTCTTTATCTCCAGTAAACCTCCTCCTATGCCAACAACCGACACAACTCCTTCTCCAGCCGCACATAAAGAACCACATCATGCAGCACACGGCTACTTCGCAGCCGTTCCAACTTAGCCCTCAACTGCTGTATCTTCCGTCCAAACTTCACAAAATATTCCCCACCCCAACGCAATAAATCCGCACCACACTGCTCTAAGCGTTGCATAAAGGACCTTCCCCCCGTCACAGCCCAGGACTGCTCCACCACCTATCGACACTCCCCATCTAATAACCAAGCAGACTCAAACTTAAATCTCCTGGTTACTCGCCGGACAGGCCTTACTTCTAAATCCAAAATTATAGCACTATGATCCGAGTTAACAGTAATAAGATTTCTGACCAATGCCTCGGAAAACATAGCACACCAATCTGTCGTTGCCACAACCCTGTCTAACCATTCCTGCACCCAACGTGCCGAGCCCTTCCCCTTCTCCCAAGTAAACTCGTGCCCTTCCATCCCCAGGTCATTTGGCCCACAGTCATGCAGCGCTGCATTAAAGCCCTGGATTAATCTGTCTGAATGTACTCTACCACCCCACTTCTCCGTATGACTTGCTAAGTCATTGAAATCCCCAATGACTGCCCATGGCAACCGCGAGCGCCTCTTAAGCCCCCTTAATAAGTCCCATGATAACTGTCTGTCTGCTTGGTCAGGGTAGCCGTAAAAACAGGTAAGACGCCACGGCTCCTGCCCCGGAAGATTTACCAACACGTCAATATGGTTCCTCGAATATCCCAGTAACGTTGCCATGTCACGCTCCCTCCATAACAAAGCCAGGCCACCCCCCCCCCTTCCGACCTTATCCACCACAAACAAGCCTTCGAACCCCATCCTTATTCTCACCCTCTCCAGGGCCGTAGTTATTGATTTAGTTTCTGAAATAAAAACAAACATAGGCAGCTGCTTGACAACCAAGCTCAGTAACTCACGAACCGTCGGTTTGCTGCCCATACCCCGACAGTTCTAGCTTAGCACACTCATCTTTGCTGGCGAGCCTGGCACTCCAGACCCACCGTAGTGATATTCTCCACAACCTCAGACATATGAGAATCTCCTCCCCCGTTGTGACTACCATCCCCGGGCTCCTCCCGACGCCGCTTCAACTCCCCATGTAACACCACCGCGTTTTCAACTTGATCTGGGGACACACTAGGCACGTCCACTGTCCCTGCCACGAAGGTCGGCTGAGCTGGTAAGTCAGACAATAGCCATTGAGCCCCTACCGGTTGCTGCTGACGTCTCCCACCAGCCCTCAACCATCCCCCATAAGGATAATCCACCGGCAATATGTTCTCAGTGTAAGCCTTCTTACAGAACTTCTCTGAGTGGCCAAGCAGGCCACAACAAAAACAGAATGTTGTGAGCCTCTCGTACTTGAACACTATCCACGTAAAGGTCCCATCACGCTGACGCACTTTCATCCGCCTCCTCAACGGCTCGGCCACCTTAACAGCCACCTGAACCCTCAAGAAACTCCGCCAGTTGCCTCCAAAATTATTCTGATCAAGCGCTATGAAAGTGCCAACGTGGTTAGCAATTTGTTTCAGAAAATCTGGCGTTGCATGGCGCCCTGGCAGGTCATGAACCTGCACCCAATAATCAACCGTATCCAACACGACCTCCTCCGGCCGAACCTGGGACGTGATCTCCTTGCACACGAACATGTTATTTTCAAAAGACCAGGGACCGTCGTCGATGACCCGCTGCAAGTCCTTATGATGAGGGAACTGGAACAAGAACAAGTTTTCATTCATCTGGAGAACCCTGACACCCATCATAGGTTTCCACACGGACGCCATGATCTGTTGCATCTGATCAAATTTGATCTGCCTCGTCGTCAAAAAACGGCCTACCAACTCATAGCGGACGGCACTGCAACCCTCCCCATCCTGGACTGGGGCGTCCAACCCCCCGGTCTCCTCCTCCTCTAGCGCAAGATCGGCCCAGCTTTTCTGCAGCTGCTCGACATCCATGGATCCTCCGTTAAAACACGATTGACAGTCTCACAAAGAAGAGATGATCGAACGGAAAAAAAAACCCTAGAAAAGACTAGGAGAAAACTCTCTAAGAAACCATAGAGAGAGAACCGCTTTTGATTTTTTATATAATAATAATACTAATATAATAATAAAAATGATAATAATAATAATAATAATTATATAATATTGTGTATGTATATGTATACAATGTATTAGTTAACATATGTAGTCCACATGTAGTATAAGTATTCAATCATTATTGCATAGATATATAACTCGTCAATTTAATTTTGTGTTATGTATATGCTATACATTTGTGCATAACATATCATAGTTATTGTTCCTTTTTTTTTTTTTTTTTTTTTTTTTTTTTTTTTTTTTTTTTTTTGCAGCGAATTTTCGACTTTGACACGTTCAAGATGGTATACTTTCAAGATCAACGACGTAACGGGCAAGAGGTCATGGTGATATCGAGCAAAAATAGCAATCATCAAGTCACACTGACGGTTAACCCACCCATAGTAATACTTGACCCGCCAAAGCTCACGGTGTCGTATCATGAGAGCAACTGGACCCCAGAGTACGAATGCCCGCCATCCATGGTTTGGACCTTGCTACCCGGAATGCAGCACCAACCTTCCAACGTCGCCCTTCCTACACTGGGGCATCGTATACTTAATGCTGAGGTCTCGTGGGGCCAAGACATAGACTTCGAGGGCGAATTCACTTTTTTAAAAGGATATTAGGAATGGGTTGAAGAAATGCTTCACTTCTCCCACGACACCTTAAAGGAGGGGAAGATATATGATGCTGTGTACGCATCATTGTTTACATATGACTGCAACATCAACATTATCAAAGCCTTCTGCGAAGCATGGTGCCCTCGAACCAACACCCTGGTCACCTCGTCTGGTGAGGTGAGCATATCACCTCGGGATTTGCACGTTCTTGGGGGACTACCACTGTCCGGTGGCATCTATGACGAACACATCCCGAGTGTCCTGGACCTAAAAATGGGCCCAAACAAGTGTTGTGAAAGCATATTCGAGGCATTTTATCTCTTAAACCAGCAAGAGGGTGGCACCCCCTACGTTCAAGCATCGCGATGGATTGACTTCTGGTGCAGAAAACCGCGAACACATCCAGCTCCTCCACCTGCATCTCAAAAGGACAGGAAATCCTGGCCAAAGAATACCCACAACCCAAGCGGAGAACTTAACAAATCCATCAGGTGGTTAGATGTGAGCAGGACGCCCTTTCTTAAACTAGGCATCTCCCAGCGTTTCGAAAAGGAAGCTTACTTGGTCGCGTTTTTATCTTGTTGGCTTTGCGTGTTTGTCCTACCAGGTACACCAACAAGAACCATTCGCCCAGAGACTTTCAAAATAGCATGCATGATGGCTAGAGGAGATAAGATATGTCTTGCGGCTCCAGTACTTGCTAGTATTTATTCTGGTTTAAACTGAATCTCAGAATCCCACTCTCCTGGTCAAATATGAGATCCTTTTCCAATCCATTACGTGTAAGGCTGGCTAGCAACTTACTACCAAACCCACTTTAAGACCCCCAGCTTCACGTTATCAAATCCAAAGATGGTCACTAATTCTGGAGAAGGTGGTGCAAGGTATTACACCGAGATGGATGCCCGTAAGAAGATATTCAAAGGGGACGTTTCTTGGATCTGCAACTCCCGCAAGGATAATAGAGATTTTATCTTTTACGACGACCATAGAGGGAGTAGGGAAAACTTTGAGTACTTCATATGTTTGCGCCCCAGCTTCCTCGTTTTGCGCCGAGGGTCTCAATGCAAAGCTAAGCCTTACATGCCGCATCGCTTCAGTCGTCAATTTGGATTCTATCAAGCATATGCCCTCGGCCTGTTGGCGAAGGATGTCCGTTATGTTTCACTCACCGAAGGATTTCGACTTCACCGCCAATATGATAATGTCAACTCCCAATCTAGGGCGACATTTCCCATGAGCCCGGCTGCTCCAAGGAAGCATTTTTCGAACGAGTACAAGGCCTGGTTGATCGATGTGAGTGAAAACCTTCTCGAGAATCATTTCACAGACATAGCCGTTAACGGAAACCCAAACGTACCTGTTGGCGAGGAAGGAACTCTAGAACAAAGAGACCAATTGACCACCTCCAGGAACAAAAAAACACCTGCACAAGAGGACATGACATCTCGGGATAGAGCCTCAGGACATGCTGTTCGAAGGAGCAGGGAGGAGCAAGTGAGGCAGCGAAGCTTGGACGAGAATGCTGGTAGTGATGACGATCAAGATCGCTGTTGGAAACGGCCTAGAGGGAGACCATTGAACCAGGTTAAGATACTTCCCCCAAACTCTTCCGTTTCGTATATCGTTGAACTTTGGCCTTTGTTAACGTACATGCACCACTTCTTACAGGATCTTGTCGAGCCACATGTTAGCAACGATGTCCAGTCATCAAATCACCAATCTTCAATGGGACAAAGTGGCGGACGCTCTAATACCCTTGAGCTCGAGGTAGAATCCCACCAGTCGACGCCGCCCTTAAACACAACTCCTCAGGAGACGCAGCCAGAGCCGTCCCAAGCCTCTATCTTCCCCGGCGAGGAGTCGTTTATATCACAATGCATGGCTTTCATTGCAGGAGTTTGGAGTAGTATCTACAGGAAGCTTAATGAGATTCCAGCTGAAAGAATTTCTTCTTTCCAAGGAAGCGTTGAAAGACAACTCCAAGAAATGGGACGGGACGGGGTGGACCTATCAATATTGAAGCGACGAGTGGCCGAGTTCTTTAACAAAGCCAAAGATTACGATCGGGCGCGGTCGCAGCTCTCGAATGCACTGCCCGTTGAAACCAAGCCGCGAAGCAAGTTCTAACGCAAGGTGTCCTTATAGAAGCTCAACAGAAATTTTCTCAAACCGAAGAGCATTTTCTTGACGAACAGAAAACCCTCAAAGACGCCGCCGATCGAAAAACCCTCCTGGAGAAAACGATAAAGGATGCGCAGGAAGAGTTGAAGGAGATTGAAGCCAAGAACACGGAACTCTAAGACCGTGTGACAAGTAGCGTACACACTCTATGCAAGTCATTATTCAATGCAATATACAGAAATATACACGGAAAAAAAGTATACTCGGAGGAAAGTAATTGAACTTGAGCATGAACAGAAGCAACTAAGTCTAAACCCGAACGAGTCACTCTAATAGAAATCTAACAAAAGAATTCACCCATAATTACAACCTGAACAGAGATGACCCATCTCCAATACATCTACATTATTCGAACAAACGTGACATAAAGGGGACACAAAGGGGTTTATTTTAATTATGACTGAACTTAGAAGAGGAAGTGTTTCTAAGCTGCCTACGTACTCCTGCAAAGGAGATCAAGTCAAACGTAGTTCAAAAGACCATTTGAATAGGTAGGGCCGTTCACAGCTTAAACTCATGTGGGCCAGGAGTTTACTGTACATAGTTTAAGCTCGTGCGGGTCAGGAGCGTCTATGACTTGGGCCTACCTATAGACAAGCGAGATGCATTAGCAGTTTAACCACGTGTTGCATTTTTGGTGGATATCATTCATTATGTAGTCCGTGAGCTTAGGGGTGATAGATCTTTAAGAATTTCCCGTTAATAGGGCCAACTCGCACACCATCTTCATCAATTAGCTTGTAAGCACCTCCTGAGTATGCTTCTTGTACCACGTAAGGTCCATCCCATTTTGGAGTAAACTTGTGCCCAGTTTTCCTTGTAATAATGATAGGTCTACGAACCGCCAACACCTTGTCACCAACCTGAAATGAGCGAATTCTCACCCTCTTGTTGAAAGCTCTAGAAATTCGAGCTTGATAGCATTCTAGACTTTGTTGAGCCTGTAACCTTTTCTCGTCGAGAGCTTCTAACTCTGCCAACCGCAACTTTACATTATCCTCGTCTGTAAGGCCTTCTAGGATAGCTAACCTTAGAGGAGGTATTTGGCTTTCAAGAGGCAAAACTGCTTCAACCCCATAAACCAGCGAGTATGGAGTGCTTTGTGTTGGTGTACGGTATGTAGTTCTATATGCCCACAGTGCTTCTTCCATCCTGTCTTGCCAATCACGTTTTGACTTCGACACCACCTTTTTTAGTAGATTGCATAGAGTTTTGTTAAAAGCCTCGGCAAGTCCATTTGCAGCTGCATAATAAGCTGATGAATTTCTTTGCTTGAACTCAAAAAGTTTGCAGATTTTATCCATCAATTTATTATCGAATGGTTTCCCATTGTCGGTTAGGATATACCGAGGGATGCCAAAACGATAGATAATGTGCACTCGGATGAAGTCTGCAACATTTTCCTTCTTCACCTCTTTTAAAGCCACTGCTTCAGCCCACTTTGAGAAATAATCGGTGGCTGCTAATATATACGAATGCCCTGCTGATAACTTGGGTGTAATAGGACCAACCACATCGAGCCCCCATGCATCAAATGGCTACGATGCTACTGTCGGATGTAGCGGTTCAGGAGGTTGATGGATAAAGTTCACATGGAATTGACATGCTTGACATCTACGTGCATAGTTTATGCAATCCTTCACCATCGTAGGCCAGTAATAACCCATCCTTTTGATGTGAAAATGTAACTGATGAGCACCGCACACTCTAGAGTGAGCTTCCTCCATCGCTTGTAAAGCTTCCTCTTCACCTAAACATCGAAGAAACACACCAACAAATGAGCGCCGGTATAGCGCGTCCTTGAAATATATGAAGCGAGGAGCTCGACGTCTTACATCTACCCTCCTACGAGGGTCTTGAGGTAACTTCCCGTCAACAAGGTAGTCAATCAATGATTGCCTCCAATCCTCTTTATCTACCTCATAGACAGAAGCAGTCGGGAGTTCAACAATGTCTTCAAGAGAGTCATCGTGTTTGAAGATTGGAGGGACCACCCATTTTTGGCACACGCGCAACCGAGCCTCATCTATAGGATGGGACACAGTTGAAGCTAAAGCAGCTAGGGCATCGGCTTGCTTATTCTGTTTCCTCGGGATGTGTTCAATCGTAGCATCTCCTAGCCAATGCAGGAGCATCTTTGCGTAACTGTTGTATGGAATCAACTCTGGCTTTTTTACTTCATAAACCCCAAGTACTTGGTTGACAATCAATTTGGAGTCCCCATATATATTAACCCTTAGCTGCTTCATATCAGCTGCAATTTCAAGTCCCAAAATGAGTGCTTGATACTCGGCAACATTGTTCGAGCAGCGTTCCGTCAAGGTAAATGAATAAGGAAGCACTTCTGCTTCAGGCGTAACAAAGACAACTCCAGCGCCTGCCCCCTCTTTGTGTGCCGCTCCATCAATGTACATCTTCCATGGAGGTAAAACTTCAACCACAAGCACATCCTCTTCAGGTAGGTCACTGGACAGCTCCCATTCGGCAGGAATTGGATGATCAGCTAGGAAATCCGCTAAGGCTTGCTCCTTGATGGACTTCTGTGGTACATAAATGATCTCAAACTGTTGAAGTAATAAATACCACCTCGCAAGTCGATCGGAAAGAACAACCTTTGCCATGACATACTTCATTGGGTTTGCCCTGGAAACTAGTCGAATTGTATGTGCTTCGAAATAATGCTTGAGCTTCCTGATGGAGAATACAAGGGCCAGACACAACTTCTCAATTGGCAGATATTTGAGCTCATTTGGCGTCATCATTCTACTTAAATAATAAAGGGCATTTTCTTTCCCATTATCATTCTCTTGTGCAAGTAAAGCACCCACAGAGCTTTCTTGGGTGGAGATGTAAAGGATCAGCGAGCGTCCTGGAATTGGAGCAGTCAGCACAGGCGGCTTCATTAAATAGGACTTGATGCTTTGGAATGCATTCTTGCAGGCCTCATCCCATACAAACGGGACACCCTTCTTCATTAATCGGCTAAAGGGCTGACATCTTCCTGATAGGTTTGATATGAATCTTCTTATATAAGCCAACTTCCCTTGCAAGCTTTTAAGCTCATGAAGGTTCCTTGGCTCAGGCATCTTCATTATAGCGTCGATCTTTGCTTGTTCGATCTCAATGCCCCTATGTCGAACAGTAAACCCAAGGAATTTTCGAGCAGCAACCCCGAAATCACACTTCAGGGGGTTCATTTTGAGTTGAAACTTCCGCAAGCGGTTAAAGACTTGTCTTAGATGCATCATGTGATCTGTGCAAAGTTTCGACTTCACAACCAGGTCGTCTACGTAACATTCCACCATTTTATGCAACATGTCGTCAAATATAGTCTGCATAGCCCTTTGGTATGTAGCACCTGCATTTTTCAAACCAAAGGGCATCACTTTGTAGCAGTAGATACCTTTTGGCGTACGAAACGCTGTAAATTCCTCATCTTCTGGCGCCATGCGGATTTGATTATAACCGGATGAGCCATCCATAAATGACATGATCTCGTGTCCAGTTACGACATCTATCATTAACTCTGTGATAGGGAGCGGGAAGTCATCTTTCGGGCATGCAACGTTAAGATCTCGAAATAGTACGCACACACGGATCTGGCCATTCTTCTTGCACACAGGAACAATGCTGGATATCCAGGTTGGGTATTTAACTTCGCGAATGAAACCAGCCTCTATAAGCTTGTTGAGTTCTGCTTCAATTGAGGGAATGAGCTCGGGGCGAAAGCGCCGTTGAGCTTGCTTAATAGGGCGACACCCCTTTTTCACTACCAAGCGGTGCACGGCTACCTTTGGGTCCAACCCTGGCATCTCTTTGTATGTCCACGCAAATACATCAATGTATTCTTTCAAAAGTGTGACATATGTTTCTTAATCTTCGTTGGAAAGGAGTGAACTAATGAAGATAGGTTGAGGACTTTCAGGAGTTCCTAGATCTACCTCTTTTAGTTCGTCCACTGCGGCTTGTACCCCTTCTTCTAGCTCTTGAGGCGCATCCTCTGCGTCTTCACCTTCGGTTGGAGTCTCATCATATAATGTTATATGAAATGACGATGCCATCTCATCTTGACTTGGTGTTGCCTCACGACTTGAATCAATGTTTTCTTGATTCCTTCCTTGCACTTGGGTGTGTACAATGGTTCTTGGTTGGACTTTCAAAACTTCACCATACGAGACATGAATATCAACTTCTCGTCTCATACGAGACGGAACGGCACTCTTGAGCCTTTTTGAGGGTTCTATTTCAGTAGGAGGGTTGGTCTGCTCTTTTGAACTCTGAGTAGGCCCGATTCTGTCATGTACTGATTTTCTCTTAGCCGGTTTGGGATTCGGCCCAAGTCTACGGAAGACTGATTGTCTTGATTCTACATCTCCGATTCTATAAAAAACAGACTGCTTCTTGTCTCTTTCTTCCTCATCTATAGAAGTGATGTAATTACTTGTGGCTCTGTTTATGAATATTCGCACTGGCTTAGGGGGAACATAACCCAACCCTTTCCGTTCATGCGGCTCCTGCTGATTTGACTTGCCTTTACCACCAGCTTCTGGGATGAGTTTCCCCAGCTTTTGTGGCTCTTTGGGATCATATCCAGCTTTGAATAGAAGTTTATATGCATTATGGTCGAAGCCGCCAGTGCGCTTAGCGGGCACTGTTTGACTTGCCCCAACTTGAGCTTCATCTTCAAGCGGTTTAACTGGAGCTGCTGTTTTTAACGTTTCAATCCTTGCGAGTGGGAAAACAAGTTCCTTGTCGCAATGAGCTTGGACTACAACTTGCTTGCCTTTCCACTTCGGATCAAGAGGTGTGTCAACATTGCGTTGCTCAGCCTCCTCTACAACTTGTTTCTTGAAGTAAAACTTTGCATCTGCAAAGTATGATTCTGCTTCAATGAAGGGAGTTTCATCAGCGACTACTTTTTCTATCACCCGCCTTTTTCAAACATGAGGCATTGGTGCCAGGACGAGGGAACTACTCCATTCTCATGTATCCAAGGCCGGCCCAACAGCAAGTTGTACGACGTCCTCGCATCTATCACATAACATATATAGTGTACTTGAGTTTAGTGTTCCGATCCTGAGGTCGAGTCTAATGGTACCCAGTCCTCTTTGTCCGCCTTGATTAAATCCTTGAATCATTAAGCGGCTTTGAGAAAGCTCATCAGTGGAAATGTCGAGTTCCTTCATCGCCCGGAGTGACAGAATGTTCACAGCCGACCCTTGATTAATCAAAATCCTTTTAACCTTTTGCTCGCAGGCATAACCTTCAACAAACAATGGACGATTATGTGGTGTACCACCAAGCAATAGATCCTCATCTTTAAAAGTTATCTCGGCAGTATAAGACGCGGCTTTGTGGACTTGAACCTCGTCACCTCCCTCAATCACGGGGAATGAACATTCCTCCTCTTCAACATGTCTCTCTTTAATATTCAAGCGAGTTCCACGAATATTTGTTCCATGCAGAGGAAGCGCCTTCGGCATGTATTGAGCCAGGGCTACTGGTGTTCGAGACGTGCCGGGACGTCCTCTCATCTTTGTGTCATAGGCGAGGTCCCTTGCTGGCTTTCTCTCAACCCATTGCTTCGCTATTCTCTTCAAAGATCTAACATGTCCAACATTGTTCCTTTGTTTTTTGTGGGTAACATTTACCCAATCCTTTTCGCATACCGGATTGACCTGTGGTAACTCCGGCTGTTGCCTAGTAGCATGTTTCACAATAAATGGAAGCGGGCATTTGTATTGCTTGCCCCCATCCTCTTCATCACTCTCCACAACTAACGGAGCGAACCTTCCGCATGAAATTTGGTTGGTGCTGGCAGTTGCATCAGCCAGCTCAATCTTTCCATCACGAGCAAGTCTCATCACCTTATCTTTAAAGACGAAGCATTTTTCAATCGGGTGTCCGAAGAGACGATGATACTTGCAATAGTCGGGGTCGTCCACCTTAGAAGCTTCTTCGGGACGCTTCATCTCCGGTAATTCAATCAACTTAAGCTTTAACAATTCATCAAACATGGGTGACACATCAGAGTCCAAGAGCGGATACTGTTTTTGCTGCATCTCTTCAATGATTCTAGTACCCCGAGATGGGCGGGAAAATGACCTTAGCCTGGGATTTTCAGTTACTTTGGCGAAAACCCGCATTGGTGCTGTTTTTACGTTCATGGCCTATTTCTTTTCTGGTTTCGGGAAGGGCTTGCCGCCTTTCTTGAATTCTTGTTTTACAGGTGCCTTGGATGAGCTAGGGATACTTGACATGCCGAGCCCTCCATTGGCTTCGATGCTCAACTCCATGTCGTGAGCACGACTGGATAGTTCTTCAAATGTTCTAGGCTTGATTCCCTGCAAGATATAAGAGAGCTCGAAGTGCATCCCTTGGATGCACATTTCGATTGCGGAGCTTTGTGATATCTTCTCTTTACAGTTAAGGCATAAATCCCTCCATCTCTCGATGTAAGCGTCCGCACGCTCACCCTTCCATTGGTGGATAGTGGTGAGTTCCAAGAAGCTGACAGTCCTCCTGGTGCTGTAGAAGCGGGTCAAAAACTCGCGCTCCATATCATTCTAGACGTCAATGCAACCGTGCTCCAGGTCTGTGTACCAATCAAAGGCAGTGCCTTTCAGAGAGCAGACGAACTGCTTGACAAGGAGATCTCCGTATGTTCCTGCATCATTACAGGTTTCAACGAAGTGGGCGATGTGCTGCCTCAGGTTGCCTTTTCCATCAAACTGCTGGAACTTGGGAGGTTGATAGATCATCTGTAACACCCCCCAAAAAAAACAAAAACAACAAGACTTAAAACGAGTCTTAACACCTGCAGATCAAGCACAAAACTAGCACAACGGAAGATAAAAGATAACTTGGATATAAGAAATCCAAAACCGGGCTGTTATGCCACGTATACCACACTTGGCATACGCTAAGGCGACAATATGCAAGAGTAACTACAATCCCAAAACATCCAACTACAACTAACTAAAAACATGGGCACACAGGCCTCAAAACACGGTCTAACGAAACAGGAACTAATCTACCGGCTCTAGACATCGCGCTCAACACCTGAAAGATACAAAGATAAACATCGGGGCGACGCCCGGTCAGCGAAAGATGCTGGTAACCCACCAATACCGTTAAGTATCATAAATAGGTAGATATATAATATGAAAACCATTTTCAAAACGGAATACATATATATAAGTCAAAAGCCAAGATCAAAAGACAACGCAAGACTCACCACTCACAAGGACAACACCGGGAACACGTCCCAACCACAAAGGACAACCACACACAACGATAAAGACTCACGCAACGGCAACACATGCCAAAACACCACAAGCCTCCATGACTACACACGTCACGAGAGAAGAGAACTCACCACACACCGGCTTTACAAGCCCTCGTGACATCACCCATCACGAGTTGATATGCCTTCCTTATGCCCTGTTCCAACCTTATGGCTACCCCCCATCCTTGTACCTTCTGTGCCACCCATTACCTCCGGAAAACCCCTGTACAGCCAAGTCCAACCTTATTCCTCCGGGACCGTCGTCCCCCACCTATAACCACCAACGAAAACCCACCAATTCACGGCAACACATGCCCGGATAACACAATGTTATCCCCCAATCACGTGGACTCAGCCACCTCCATAAATTCACGTCACGGCCACCACGACGACCGCTTCAATACCTTGGTGACTAGTGTCCCATACCACTAATCATGCAATCCAGGTAGAGCCACACACGCACCACCACTCACTCGAAACAATCAACGAATTGCAAGAAAAGGTACGAAACATACTCACAAGAGAAGGGTCATCACCCAACGACAACAACGACGCTAGCATTACGATAATAACTAGCAAGCTCAACAAAGAGGAACCTCAAGATAGTTCCGAGGAACACACAAGACACCACATGGTTCAACGAAACACAAGGTTGAACACTTAGCACGATACAAAACACCAAAGATCCTACATGGATACCTATCGAGAAGCTCTAGACCTACGAAACATCAAGAAGACGCTCAAATAGATCCACAAAAGAACAACGGGAGGTCAAAAGATCAAAGACCGAGACAAACAAAACACGGGAACAAATCCCATCACCACACCAACCATGTACCCCGCGGGTGGACCCACGGGTAGTGCCCCACCCGTGGTTCTGCCCGCGGGTACATAACCCACAAGGCAACGCTCCCCGCGGGTAGGCCGGCGGGTGGTGCCCCGCCCGCCGTTCCGCTCACGGGTACGACCCTGTACCACAACAAATCCCTTCGGGGATTTTCTCCTCCAACCACAAATTCAAGTCCAAAACATGCCAAATCTCACCAAGCACAACAAAATGACTTGAACCAAGGAATATGCCAAGCAATGGCACAAAGGAAACCTAAACACAAGCTCTAGATATGCAATATCACAAGATAAATGCATATCTCACATTTCACAACAAAACACAAGTAGAAGCCAAGAAATCATATATAGGTAAGCAAAATAGGTTTTGTAGATCATGGGTTACCTCTTGAAGACCAAAAGACTCTTCTTACACCACAACAAGCTCACTAGCCAAACCCACTTCAAGATCAAACCAAAAGATCATAAAGATCCAACCTTTAACAAAAAGACAACTAAGAAGGAACCAAAAAGACTAGACAAGCTTAGATCTTACCCCTCTAGATGCTAAAATAGAGGAAAGATTGAATCTTGGAAACAAAACTTGGAATCTTGACAAAGGCTTTTTTTGGCTTGAAGAACAAGCTACTCTTGTTTTCTAGAGAGAAGATGGAGATATTTTCTAGGAAATGTAAGGCATGAAATGAAGAAGTCTTATAGGTTTAGGTTACAAAGAACTAGCTCATGGTGAAAAGACAAGGTTACCCTTACTAACTCTCAAAAAGTGTAAGGAACAAGGGAACTCCTCTCAAAGCACAAGGTACAACACCACTTAAAGATTGACTAGTCAAATTCTAGTCCTTGAGTATCAAAAATCAGGATTTTAGGAATCAATTCCTCAAAAGAAATAGAATTAATTACTAAATTAATTCATGGCTTGGAATGTGGATTTTTGGGGTGTCACATCCTCTCCCCCTTCAAAGAAGTTTCGTCCCCGAAACTTCGGTACAACGAATTGAAACGAAAGGTAGCAAGGAAACAAAATTGTGACAAGAGGTTCAAGAATATCCCTTTTGGTCAAAAATTCCAAAAGTTCTCACAAGGGTTCCAAAGCAAAGGAAAAGGAATTACGAAACAAGAATAGGCAAGAGGTCAACAAACGAAGATAGATTGGCATCAAGAACTCTAACCTCAACACAACAACCAACTTCTAGCCTATAACCAAGAACTCAACCACTAACCCAAACACCAACTAACAAGCTAACTAAACGACAAGGCAACAAGCAAAGCAAGCAAGCACACAAAGCACACAACAACCTAACACCAAGCTACAACAACCAAGAAAACAACAAAGAAGAAACAAACGGGGTTACCAAAACACAACTAGAACTCTTCACTCTATGACTCTTCGGCCTCTTCAGACTCTTCCTCTTCGGCTTCAACTCTGTGACTAGAACTAGCTTTAAACCGATCCAACCTCTGATGCACTGCGGCAAACTGCGACCTCACAAACGCAAAGCCTTCGGCGATCAAACTATTCTGCTGACGAAGAAAAGAAGCGACATCCTGATCTCTCTTGGTGCGGACTTCTCTCCTTCTCCGACTTTCCTCACTATCTGATTCACTTACTTCAGCTTCAGCAGTCTCCGGTGCTCCTCCCTCTTCTTCCTGATCTGCTTCTTCCTCAACTTCTTCGTCACCACCCAAACTCTGGACTGCAAGGCTCAACTTCCTAGCATGGATCCCAAGATCAGCAGCTAACTCTGCTCTCTCAACAGGTGCTTTCCTAGCAACCTCTTCAAGCGTGATGTACTCACCACTATCCAACTGAAAAAGATTACAACTCCGGAGATTGGCGGTATCTAACACCATCTTTCCCACAACCTTCGGGAGACAACCATCCACACTAACACCTTTCTTAACCAAGATCCAACTTAGCACCATTCCATACGGCAAACTCTTCCGATTGTGATCCCGGCAAAACACCATGTGTTGCATCATCAAAGCAGGCAGATTGAACTTAACCATGTTCTTCAGACAGAAAAGCAAAGGTACACTCCAACTTACCCAACAAACTGCTCTTGTTGTTATTGGGCAACAAGCAATCTGACACCAACATAACCAAGATCCTTTGCTCCGCAGACAACCACTTCTTTTCCGGCCTCGAAGCTTGAGTGAAACCACTCGTACGGCCAAACAGATAACTCAAATAGTCACGGTACCCCATGGTATCCGTACTAATCCAAGAGTGACCACTGTACTGAGCTACTCCGGTAGCAGACAAACTTAACAACTGAGCTAACCTCTTCTCAGACAACACAACCTTCACACCTCTCACCTTAGAGGTGATCTCAAGCCTTTCACCTTCGTTTGTCACAACCATGTGACGATAAAACTCTTTCACCAAACTCGGGTAAGTCTCGGCCCTTATGGCGAGACATCCATCCAAAAAACCTTGAAACTTAAGCAAATCCAACAAAGAACTTGAAAAAGATTCCGGATCAAAAGCTTTACCTTCAAGCACAAGGTAGTGGGTATCCACCCATTCTGCTTTTTTAGCCAAACTTGACCTTCTAGGCATGGTGAAAGATGATCCAAAGCTCAACCAACAAAGCCCACAACTTCTTCTTCCATAACACTCACGACTCTCTCTCTCTCGCTGCACTCTCTCTCTCTCGGCTGCTCGGCGGCACGGCACACAGCAGATCGGCGGCGACGGACTCCGGCGAACTCCGACGGCGGCGAGGCGATGGTGCGACGGGCAGGTGGCGCTGGTGACGGGGTGGGGTGGCTCGGGTAGCTCACGGGTAGGGAGAAAGAAGAAGAGAATTTTGGGGAAAAACTAGGGATTTGGGTGAGATTGGGGAAAAAGATGATTAAATTGGGGATTTTGAACAAAGAGGGAATTCAAGGCTTAAAAGGAATTAAAATGGGTTAGGTTCCAAGAAAGATAATTAGCTCAAATGGTTTGGAGGTTGGCTAGAAAAGAAATTGGCTAAGGTTCGAAACTCAAAGGCTATAAAGAAACATTAGGCTACACAAGGAAAAATTTTGGCAAGGATTGGCTATTTTTCCAAATCAAAGAATACTTGGAAAATTTAGGGAAAAGCACAAGGAATTGTTGTAAGAACAACCACGTGCAAAGGTGAAAGAATTGGGTTAAGCACAAGATAACTCAAGGATAGATGGCTACCACAAAACAAGATGAAAACACTTAGCAAGAAAAGAGTCTACACTAAGCAGATGGCTACCACAAAACAAGATGAAAACACTTAGCAAGAAAAGAAAAGAGTCTACGCTAAGCATCCAACGAAAAACAAGCAAGGAAAGCAAGCCAAGGATTGCCAAACGAAGACAACCACGAAGCACAAGATAACACCCAAGGCAACAAAGAACAAAACGCAACTGCGAAGCCAAGGATTGCCAAACGAAGACAACCACGAAGCACAAGATAACACCCAAGGCAACAAAGAACAAAACGCAACTGCGAAACTCAAGATAACACCCAAGGCAACAAAGAACAAAAGGACAACTGCGAAACTCAAGATAACACCCAAGGCAACAAACTCAAGATAACACCCAAGGCAACAAAGAACAAAAGGACAACTGTGAAACTAAAGATAACACCCAAGGCAACAAAGAACAAAACGCACTCGGGGACACAAGGATAGGCCCAAAAATAAGGGTTACCTGCTAACTCCTCCTCCACCAAACCCTCCGACTCCGCCTGCGAACGCGCCATCATGAAAACTCTCCCCGGCGGCCTAGCTCCAACAACTCCACGACTCGAACTCCCTCCTGGTGCTCCTCCTACTCCCTGGGGTGGCAGCAACACTCTCTGACCGACAAGCTAAGGACACTCCGCAACTCTATGACCAACAACCCCACAGCGAAAACACTTAAACGCTTGGCCAAAGCAAACTTGACCCGGGTGCACCTTCCCACACTTGCGGCAAACAATCGACTTAGCTTGAACCGGAGGCTCCATCCTAACGGGCCCTTGAGAAGAAGAAGACACAACTCTAGCCGGAAAACTCTAACGGGACTTCTTGAAAGCAAAAGAACCACCACTCTCAACTCTCTTCCTAGCCAACTCAAGCGACTGAAGCTGCTGAACATGAAACAGATCCGCGGCACACAGATACGCATCCTTGAGGGAACTGGGTCTACTCACCGTCAACGCTTTTCGTGCCTCATAATTCAGACCGGCAACGAAACGCTCAACTTTGGCAAGCTCTGTACGCACCAACATCCTCGCGAAGCGTGCTAACTCTAGGAACTTCTTGTGGTACTCCACCACAGATAAAGGTCCTTGCTGAAGATGAAGGAACTCATCAAACATAGCTGTAACACCCCGAGATTTTTAAAACTTTTAAAGACAATATAATAAAGGTAGATAACCATAAATCCCAAATACGTCTACAGGAGTACGGGGTGTTATGCCACACCTGAGCTGGAGAACTCAGGTGCACGGGCTAGATTCTAACAATCTCAATCAGTATCAGTACAAACGTGGCACATAGGCCGAAAGGGAAGAACTATCTAATCTACGCTCCACACCACTAGCGCGCTCCAGTGATCTACACATCCGTGCCTGAAAGCCAAATATATCTATTCAGCGAGAGATGCTGGTAACCCACTCCAACGCGTTGAAATACAATACATATAGAGATATATATAGATATACGAAAACCATTTTAAGCATGAAGATATATCGTACGAACTCTAGCTTTCAAAACCGGGAATGACTCGACAGGCAGAGCTAAGCATAGGCAATAGTTATATCAAGCATATACAGTTCGCAACAGGAAAGACAGATAAAGCTGAGCACAATTAATAACCATAACCCAACGTGTGTAATTCCCAATATAAATCCCATAATCACATCCCCAAGACACTCATAACACAACTTGTCCATATCACATCACACAAGCACACTTTGTTGGCGCCACAGGACCAATCGCATGCCCATACATGAGGGTCAGCGCATATAGCTCTGACACGGCCCCGCAGCACCCTGCCCCGTATCGCAACACGGAGGGGTCGATCGCAACCGACCGATGAACCGCAACTCATCATAATGTTTGATCGCAACCAAACAGTGGACCGCAGCCCAAGAGAATGTCATCTGATCGCAGCCAGGAAATATGAACCGCAGCTCATGTAGAAACGTTTGATCGCAACCAAACGGTGGACTGCAGCCCAAGAGTGTAAATCTGACCGCAGCCAGCTTCTGAACCGCAGCTCAGGAATAACCAATCCGATCACAACCGAATTGGGGTATCATGCACACATAACACATAACAGGCACATGCAACCCACATTACACATTGGGAAGGGGGAGAAAGCGTATAACAAAACCTATGCGTGATCCTTCACATACTATGGATAGTCCTACGGGTGCATACTTCTTCCACCTAGGTCAACGGGATACCAATTCAACTAGCATGCAATATACAAGACTCATAAACCTACGAACGGTACCCGAAATATCAAACTAGACACGGCACGATAGACGGAGTCCGTTGGGACACCACGGGGATCGAGGAAACATCAAACGGGGAAGCCGGGTTCCCGAAGTGGGGGAAATTCCAGCGGGTAGCCGGTGGGTGGGGGGCCACCCGCTGCCGGGACTGCCCAAACCGGCGGTGGGTAGGTGGCGGGTCACCTACCCCCACCTACCCCCCACTGACTCCTTTTCATCACACGAACGTCCCGGGAACCTTTGTGGAACCCGAAACCATGCTTAGACACTTTTAAACGTAATTAATAGCAACACGTAGACAATTAACGGATCAAAAGCGAGAAATATACGGCACATAACATATCATGCTTTTCTAAACATAATCAACACCCAAACATGCGATTTCCCACCCAATATACCAAGAATAATATCATACGACACGACCTAGGGTTCTAATCACTTTTATATCAGCAAGAATACGATTCGTCTTCTAATATCAAGATTCGGTAAGAATAACACATAAACATCAAGAACGCCATACAATTATCAAGAACAACATACAATCATCAAGAACTCCACATAATCATCAAGAACACCATAATTATCAAGAATCTCTCAACATCAAGATTATCAAGATCCCCCATGGGATCATCACACCGATTATCAATAACAACATCACAAATCATCAATACGCAATCATATGGGGAAACCCTAAGGGGGGAATCATAGCTATGAAAATAGGTTTTGTTGAGACATGGGTTACCTCTTAGCCTTAATTAATTCCTTGGCTATGAAGGGTCTTTCTTTAAGCTTTCTTGCTTTCTTGATTTCTCCTAGGGGAATTCTTGGAACTCTTTGGATGGTGAGAGATTATTGTGGTGGGAATTCTAGGTGCCTTCTATGTTCCCTATTTATATATCTAAGGGTCTTATTTAGGGTCTAATCCTTTTAGGACTAGGGGTTGGGTTTAGAGATGAGGGCCCACGGACTATGGTGGGCCTTTTTCCCTAATTAGTTATTATAATTTATTCTTTCTCTTGGGCTATTGATTAATTAATTAATCGGTTTTAGGGGTCGTAACACGGGGTGTTACAATAGCGGCTCTCACATGCGCCGGGTAGAACCTTTCGCGCATCTTATCCTTGAGCGCTGTCCAATCAAACCCAGGCTCTTCAAGAAAGGCTGAACTCTCGTGAACCCACCACAGATTGGCTTCTTGGCAGAAGTAGAACGTTGCCAGTTCTACTCTCCTTTCTTCAGGACAACCTACCACTGTGAAAATCTTATCAAACGCCCGTACCCACTCTTCAAGGACTACAGGGTCTTCTTCACCAGCAAAGGAAGGCGGCCGACGTCCGGACACTAAACGACCCACGTCGCGGTGCCCAACCGGAGGCGGAGGCGGCACAGCTTGATTGTTGTTCAACAGAGCTTCACTGAGAGACTGCATCGTCTGCGTCAACTGATGGAGATTCTGGGCAAGCTGCTCGTTGGTCAGAGTCTCTGGGGTGCGGGCGCGAGGACGAGGAGGCATCGCACAGCTACTACAGCAACAAGGTTACCATAAAAAGCAAGCAAGCAAGCAAAACAGAAATCAACACACATCTCACCGCGCAACCTAGCGTCCTAAGCCTAGCACTTAGCTTCTTAAGGTCGCTTAGAGGTCTCAAAACACACTTAAACACTTAGAAAGTCTAGACTTAACCCTTCCTAGGCTCTAAACCTAGGCTCTGATACCAACTGTAACACCCCCCAAAAAAAACAAAAACAACAAGACTTAAAACGAGTCTTAACACCAGCAGATCAAGCACAAAACTAGCACAACGGAAGATAAAAGATAACTTGGATATAAGAAATCCAAAACCGGGGTGTTATGCCACGTATACCACACTTGGCATACGCTAAGGCGACAATCTGCAAGCGTAACTACAATCCCAAAACATCCAACTACAACTAACTAAAAACATGGGCACACAGGCCTCAAAACACGGTCTAACGAAACAGGAGCTATTCTACCGGCTCTAGACATCGCGCTCAACACCTGAAAGATACAAAGATAAACATCGGGGCGATGCCCCGTCAGCGAAAGATGCTGGTAACCCACCAATACCGTTAAGTATCATAAATAGGCAGATATATAATATGAAAACCATTTTCGAAACGGAATACATATATATAAGTCAAAAGCCAAGATCAAAAGACAACGCAAGACTCACCACTCACAACGACAACACCGGGAACACGTCCCAACCACAAAGGACAACCACACACAACGATAAAGACTCATGCAACGGCAACACATGTCAAAACACCACAAGCCTCCATGACTAAACACGTCACGAGAGAAGAGAACTCACCACACACCGGCTTTACAAGCCCTCGTGCCATCACCCATCACGAGTTGATATGCCTTCCTTATGCCCTGTTCCAACCTTATGGCTACCCCCATCCTTGTACCTTCTGTGCCACCCATTTCCTCCGGAAAACCCTTATACAGCCAAGTCCAACCTTATTCCTCCGGGACCGTCGTCCCCCACCTATAACCACCAACGAAAACCCACCAATTCACGGCAACACATGCCCGGATAACACAATGTTATCCCCCAATCACGTGGACTCAGCCACCTCCATAAATTCACGGCACGGCCACCACGACGACCGCTGCAATATCTTGGTGACTATTGTCCCATACCACTAATCGTGCAATCCAGGTAGAGCCACACACGCACCACCACTCACTCGAAACAATCAACGGATTGCAAGAAAAGGTACGAAACATACTCACAAGAGAAGGGTCATCACCCAACGACAACAACGACGCTAGCATTACGATAATAACTAGCAAGCTCAACAAAGAGGAACCTCAAGATAGTTCCGAGGAACACACAAGACACCACACGGTTCAACGAAACACAAGGTTGAACACTTAGCACGATACAAAACACCAAAGATCCTACATGGATACCTATCGAGAAGCTCTAGACCTACGAAACATCAAGAAGACGCTCAAATAGATCCACTAAAGAACAACGGGAGGTCAAAAGATCAAAGACCGAGACAAACAAAACACGGGAACAAATCCCATCACCACACCAACCATGTACCCCGCGGGTGGACCCACGGGTAGTGCCCCACCCGTGGTTCTGCCCGCGGGTACATAACCCACAAGGCAACGCTCCCCGCGGGTAGGCCGGCGGGTGGTGCCCCGCCCGCCGTTCCGCTCACAGGTACGACCCTGTACCACAACAAATCCCTTCGGGGATTTTCTCCTCCAACCACAAATTCAAGTCCAAAACATGCCAAATCTCACCAAGCACAACAAAATGACTTGAACCAAGGAATATGCCAAGCAATGGCACAAAGGAAACCTAAACACAAGCTCTAGATATGCAATATCACAAGATAAATGCATATCTCACATTTCACAACAAAACACAAGTAGAAGCCAAGAAATCATATATAGGTAAGCAAAATAGGTTTTGTAGATCATGGGTTACCTCTTGAAGACCAAAAGACTCTTCTTACACCACAACAAGCTCACTAGCCAAACCCACTTCAAGATCAAACCAAAAGATCATAAAGATCCAACCTTTAACAAAAAGACAACTAAGAAGGAACCAAAAAGACTAGACAAGCTTAGATCTTACCCTTCTAGATGCCAAAATAGAGGAAAGCTTGAATCTTGGAAGCAAAACTTGGAATCTTGACAAAGGCTTCTTTTGGCTTGAAGAACAAGCTACTCTTGTTTTCTAGAGAGAAGATGGAGATATTTTCTAGGAAATGTAAGGCATGAAATGAAGAAGTCTTCTAGGTTTATGTTACAAAGAACTAGCTCATGGTGAAAAGACAAGGTTACCCTTACTAACTTTCAAAAAGTGTAAGGAACAAGGGAACTCCTCTCAAAGCACAAGGTACAACACCACTTAAAGATTGACTAGTCAAATTCTAGTCCTTGAGTATCAAAAATCTGGATTTTAGGAATCAATTCCTCAAAAGAAATAGAATTAATTACTAAATTAATTCATGGCTTGGAATGTGGATTTTTGGGGTGTCACACCATCGGCATTTTCATTTCTTCAATTCTCTGAGTATATGGCTTAGTGTAGGTATATGAAGATTGTCTTCCCTCGAGCTTCCCTTTAATTGCTCCCATGATGTAGTCGTTCAACTGCTCGACGGGTTTCATGCCCTCAGAAATTGGAATACTCTTCTCGGCGGGTGGTGGACGAGAGATTGTCTCTTCCATTCCTGGCCTACTTTGATGGTGCGGGGACTCGACATCAATCTCATCTCCTTGGGTTTGGGGCTACTTCCCGAAAGCCCGACTTGTTTCGCCGTTTCTTCCGCTTTCAACCTTTTCGCTGAGCTCATTGATCCACCTTTCTTGGTTATGCATGAGTGCAGCTATCCCCTCGAGAGATTTAGTGATGTTTGCGAGTTGTTCCTCCACCGAAGCCGCGTTTGTTGTCGTAGCGGGCATAATTGTGTATATGTGATTCCATTCCGGTGAGGTTCTCCGCAGAAGTGACGACCGTGATGAACTTCCACTGCTCGGAGTTTTATTCGAGGGGATAGGGCTCACAGGACTCTTGTTGCTTGGAGCTCTCTCACTTGTAGGATTCTGGTCAGCAACAGTTTCCTTTGTAGAGGATGATCCTTTGTCATGTGCAGCTCTCCGTGACATAGTGGAGTTTCTGTCAATCCTTTGGACGATGTGGCGGGCAATGTCCTGGGCCTCGTGGAGCTGCACCCCCCTAGGTTCTTCACTCGGCATCGAGTCATTGCTCCTCCCACGCCTTGGCTATCACCGGAACCGGCCGCAGATGATGCCCTGGAGCGGGTAGCCTGAGCATATGTCATCTTGGAGGAGGGATTTCTTGATGCCATTTAGATTCCTTCCTTGTAGAGCTCGCGAATCAACAGTGAAGAGATGAGAGGCAGAGTTGTCCCACTGGGTGTGCCAAAATCTGTAAACACAAAAATGCAAACTTTGTATATATTCACAAAATTCCGTGTACAGCGTGTGTATAATTCAATGCAGGTACAAAATCTCTGTCTAGTCCTCTGATTCTTCACTGACGTTATCTATGGAAGTGCCTCCGGGATTCAAGTAGTGTAGCCTCCGGGATTCAATTGGCGCGTGCCTCCGGGATTCAAGTAGCGTAGCTTTCGGGATTCAAGTGGCGTAACTTCCAACAACGAGCGTCAAGAATTTAGAAGTAATCAACCCTGCAAAGTTTCAAAACACATGCAATGGATTCAAGCTGCTTTAAGATCCTCAAATGCCTTCAAAAGACGTCAAGATCTTCGAGACAATCAATTCTGCAAAGCTCCAAAGTACCTGCAATGGATTCAAATTGCCTGCAAAATCAACAAAAATGCCTTCAAATCTTCAAGCGTTCTTCAATGCCTTCAAGCTCTTCAAATGCTCTCAACTCCTTAAGTCTTCAAGCTCTTCAAGCTTTCAAGTGTGTTTTGGAATGAAAACGAAGGCCCTATTTATACTAAAAACTTAACCAAAATTCCTCAACCAACTCCCCTTTTTAGTTAACTAATTAATTAATTAATTAATTAGGAAAATGAACCTTGTCCAAGATCAAGTCTAGGTTCATTATCGTATAATCAAATTCAAATTCAAATTAAATCATAATTATCTAATTCAAATATAATAAAATTAATATTATATTTAAATTATAATTATAATTTAAATTCAAATATGAAATGGGCTTGGGCCAACTAATTAATTAATTCAATGGCCCAAATCAAATCTAATTGGGCTAATTAGATTAAATTAATTTCCATGATCCAATTAATCAAATTGGCCCAATCATCAATCTCAACATTAGCCCAATAACACTTTAGTCGGTCCATTTATCGGGTTCAAATTTTTGGTGTCTACAACATCATCTGCATCATCATATCTAGGTCCACCTACTTGGAGAGCTAGATACCTTAGATGAGTTAGTAAGCTAACTTCAGACAAAAATGATTGGTACACCCTGATTCCTTCTAAATCCAAGATTGTGAGATGTTCAAATATTTTTGCAATCCATGAGGCATTATAAATAAAGGGTGTAAAATGATGGAAAACCAAAACTGTGTGAATAGAAGAATTTCGTGGTACCAATTCAAAAGCATTATCTGATGTCGAATGCATATGAAAACATATTCGATGTGGGATAAAATTCAGAGTTGGATCCCACTTCTTTTTCATATTAATTATCTTCAAGGAAATTTCTTCTCTAGCTTTTGTTAAGCAAAAGTCACGTACCAAATCATGAACCGTGCATGATACGATGCGACCATCATAATTCTCTCCAGACACCATAATTAGGTTACTACTAACTAGATGGTTTAAGTAATCCTCTGCCTCATCTTCTACTCTCCCTTTATCTGTCATTCCTATGATGAATCCTTCATATATCCACAGTTCTATTAATTAGTTTCGGAACTTCAATTTTTTCATCCTTTGGGAATGCAGTAAAGTAAGCATGGTTTCAAATGATCTGATAAATACTTATAACTAAGCTCTATCGCATCATTGCTTTGTATTCCGTCTCCAAATGCAACATGTGAGTTTAGAGTAAGAAGAAATTCATGCCACATTTGCTCACACTTTTCAACTTTTTCAAGAACACCCGCTATCAAACCAATTGTCAAAGGTAATCCCCCACATTTTTTAGATATTTTTCTTCCAACATTTTCAAGACCTTCAGGACATCCCTTCCCTTTAAATAACTTCACATGCAATAATTTCAAACTCTCATCAATAGTGAAGAAAGGAAGACGACAAATATGTTTGGCATCAGAAACCACACTTTCTTGTCTGCTTGTTAAAACAATTCTACTTCCATTGTCACATGAGGGAAAAACTCTATTCAACTCTTCCCATGCTTCCTCACTCCAAATATCATCCAACACTATGAGGTATCTCCTTCCCATAAGGCTTTTGCGAAGCTCTTCAGCTACATTGTCAATCTCTGTCTTGTCGCCACAAACATCATTATATATTTTATTCAACAAGTTCTTACAATCATATTCTTGAGAAACAATACACCACGCACGCTTGTCAAAGTGGTTGGCTACATTTTTCTCCTCATAAACTTTCTTGGCCAGAGTTGTCTTTCCCAACCCACCCATGCCTATAATTAAAACAACTTCTCTCTCCTTCGACCCATAAATCAGTTGTTTTATGATTGTTTCTGCTTCCTTCTTGAAACCCACAACTTTTGGAATAGAGATTCTTGGCATCTTTCTGATCTCAAAAAGGTTACTTTACGGTGTATTGTGTCTAGAATTATATTATAAGGTTTGGTTAGAAATATATTCAAATTTTTCTTCAATCGTAATAAAAGAACAAAGTAAGAAAGTGTTACATTATGAGAGGCAAAACCCTTGATTAAGGACATGATGAAAAGAGATCATAGCACAGCAACAGTTATACACCCAAGTTCTTGCAAGGTGGATTCGAGTCCAATATACACAATTTATATACTGAATGTTTACAATTTATATATTGAATTTGAATCGTGAACATTTAGTATGTAAAATTGTGAACATTCAGTATGCAAATTGTGAACATTCATTATGTTAATTGGTTATTTTTGGACCGGGGTCCACAAAATAATTTGTCATAGCACAGAGAGTATTTAAATTAATACGGAGTATTAAAGTTTTTACTTCTTATGATATATAATCTATCTTTAAGCAATATATTGGGGGACTTTAGTGAGAATTACCCTTGTAGTGTGGATATTTATTCTTGTGATAGATACAGTACTGAAAATTATGAAATTTTTGACCACCTGAAAGTGATCTTAAATTGAGTTAATACCAAAAAGTGGTCGGAAATAGCAACAAAGGTTTTTCCGGATACCAAAAGTGGTCGGAACAAGACTTTTGACTTGATTTAAGTTCACTTTCAGGTGGTCGGAAATTTCATAATTTCCAGTAGTGATAATAAAATACTTTAATTAATTTCACTAAAATTCATAGCAACAAGAGCTTACCAACTAACATTTTGTAACTTGTAAGTGCGCACAAACTTTAATCTCAAGATGAACACTTTGATCGAGTTGATTGAAAGAACTAACTTGTCAAAGATTACAATTTGCATATATAAATTTACATATATAAATTTAATTTAATTAATAAATATAAATTTAATAAATTTGATAACAATAATAACTTAAAAATTAAATTAATAATTTAAAATAAAAACAAGATTTTTAAAAAGTTAAACTAAAAATAGAAAAAAAAAATTAAAAAAGAACCTGGCCGTTGCCAAAGTTAAAATGATTTCAGAGTGGTCGCCACTCCGCCAGTTGGAGGCCACTCTGAAACGTCATGGCGAACACGTGTAACACACGCGCCCGCTAGGCAGAAGGGTGAGACGCACTTACGCGTCTCACCCCTTGTTTATTATTATTTTTTTTAAATAAAAAAATTTATGACAAAATTTTTTATATTGCAGGGGAAAGATTCACCTTAAATTTTGTCTTCCCATTTGTTAAAAAGTCATCCATGTGCATTTTACTGTTCTAAAATTAGGGAATGAATCTCCTATTGGGAATGAATCTCAAAAGCTGAGTTTGAAAATTGATGTGAGATAGCCGAGTTTTGCCTTTATCCCTGCGTGCGGTAGATGTAGCCCACTTAGAGCATCCCGACAAATTATGTTGTGCATCCGTATGCACCATGCATGGTGCATACGTGCACCATGCATGGTGCATACGAATGCAAAAACGACGTCGTTTTGCATCAAAACGCGCGTCCTACTTAAAAAAATCAGTTTCGATTCCCAGCAACAACATTATGTTATTCATTTTTTAGTTCATTCATTCTGGATGTATAGTTATGCAATTCTGTATGTATAGTTATGAAATTCTGGATGTGTAGTTATGAAATTATGGATGCGTAGTTATGCAATTCTGAATTTATAGTTATGAAGTTATGGATGTGTAGTTATGCAATTATGGATGTATAGTTATGCAATTACGGATGTGTAGTTATGCAATTCTGGATTTATAGTTATGAAATTATGGATGTGTAGTTATGTAATTCTGGATTTATAGTTATGAAATTATGGATGTGTAGTTATGCAATTCTGATTTTTTTTTTAAAGTTAGACGTCAAAACGACGTCGTTTTTGTATCCGAATGCACCATGTATGGTGCATACGGATGCACAGCATAACGACCCCATTAGCAACTTTTGGATCATATTTTGAGAAAAAAAGTGTGAGTTGGTGGAGAGAGAGGAAGGGAGGTTCTCCTGCAAGGTGGAGATTTTTGTGGGCCCCACTATGAGAGAGAAAATTATGGAAAAGCAAAAGAAACGCGTGTTTCGCGGACAGATGCTGTCAGCCAGGCGCGTGTGGCACATGTGCCAGCAGTTTACAAGTCTCACTTTTTTAATTTATTTTTTGTTTCCTGCCACTAGCAGTTTATTTTGCTTTTTTTTTTTTTTCTTTTTCTTCTCTCCCTCATCTCTATCCTACATGGCTTCTTAATTCTTGTGCAAGAAAACAATCTATGGAGGATTCCGTTAGAGCATCCGCATTAGTTTGGGAGATTTGGGGGATAATGTAAGAGTGATTATGAAAGAGAATGTGGGAGGCGAGAGAAAAAAAAAAGAAATAATAATAACAAAAACTGAAATTAAAATACAAATTAATAAAAAACTGTTTCCGCGCCACACGGGCGCGTGGAGTGCACGCGCCCGTGTAGCCATGGCTGTGTGCAAACGCGCACAACCATTGTTAACTTTTTATTTTTACTTTTTATTTTTTTCCTGACATTATCTTCATATTTGCAGGACAAATATCTTCAAAAATAACCCCACCCCACATTTGTTATTAACCCCATCCAAGATAATTCATCTGACAATAACTCCATAATAACGACTGATGTGGATGCTCTTAGAGCATCTCCATCATAGAAGCATTCACAATATACAAGAAATGTTTGCCTACATGGAAGAGAGAGCCAATAGAGAGAAAGGAAAAGTCATCCCTGCAAGGGGTTGAGATATTTTTCTTCCAGAGAAGCATTGGTCGCTGTGCGCGTCAAGCATGCCTGACCAAGCTTTATATATATATATATATATATATATATATATATATATATATATATATATATATATATATATATATATATATATATATATATATATATATAGAATCCAGATCAGGTGAGGACCTAATCTTAGGTGAGGACGTGAGGACTAATCTTGTGCGTTTGTTATTTTTATTTGGATGGCCCAGATTTGAGTTCTTAAGATGACATGGATTGATCTTTTTTGGTAAAGTGGGGTAGTAGTGTCTTTTTCTATTTTTTTAAAGTGTGAACGCATGTGTAATCCTTGGCCAAATTGGTTTCCTATTTTCTTGGATCATCACCGTTGCAATTTGGAGCCGCGATTTCTTCATCTTTGATTGAGTGTTTGCCATGCAAACTAATCAGTATTTTGTATTTTTTTTCGCTCATTCTTTTGAGTATAATATTGTCTATATTCGGACTGTCGTGTATATGTACAAATGCCTGGGTAGTACGATTGTGCATTCGTGTGTGCTTGTTGTGCAACCTAGTGTTGTAAGTTGTGCACTTATAGGTTAGAGAGTTGTGCACTATAGCACATACTTCAGTGCATCGTAGGACATTGGGATGTCCACTGTATGAATTTTTTTTCGGGGATTGAATGCACAACAATAAAGTTATCGATGCACAACACTCAGTATAGGAATGCACATCTTTTAATAAGACTGATTTACCCTAAATTTATATTTTTTAATATTTTAAAGAGATTTGTTTCCTTAATCCGTGTGATTTGTTCCTTTTTAATCTCAGCCGTACATCATTCGGATTTAATGGTCTAGATCAGTCCTCACGTCCTCACCTAAGATTAGGTCCTCACCTGATCCGGACCCTATATATATATATATATATATATATATATATATATATATATATATATATATATTAATAAAAAAATCAGTTTTTTTTTCTCTCCCCTCCACATTCTCTTTCCTAATCACACTTACAATAACCCCTAATATCCCCCAACTAATATTGATGCTCTTAGAGCATCCACACCAGGGGAGAAAGTGTGGAGAATGCACTACTTTTAATATATTTAATGCTTACATGGATGAGAGATAACAAGGTGAGAGAAAATTGGGAAGCATCTGCAATGGTTGGGAAAATGGCAGCATGGTGGGACCCAGCAGGAAAAGGAGCAAAACGTGACAGCCAATCGTGGTTGTCACGAGTGCATTCAGCGGGCACCGACGCACTTGACTATGATTATTATATATTTTTTTTTTAAATCAGCTTTTGCTTGTTTTTTTTTTTTCTCTCTCTCTGTGACACACCAAAAATCCACATTCAATCTATGGATTAATTAAGAAATGAGTTAGAGTAGTTGGTAGAGCATGTGTTTGAAAATAGTAAAGGTTAAGGGTTCAAATCTTGGTATCAACAATTAGTTTTGAAGTGTACAGATGGTAGAATGGCTTGTGGTTGTTGTGTAGGCAGTGGGTTCCACTCTGCTTGTGTTAGCATACTTTATAGGGATCGAATCCTAGATGGAGCATTTTGTTTAGGAATGGATTAAGCACTTTTTTTTTTAAATCCATGGATTAATTGAGTAATTAATCCTAGTTTATTTGAGAAATTAATCCCTAAAATCCTGATTTTTAATACTCAAGGACTAGTATTTGACTAGTCAATCTTAAAATTGTGTTGTACCTTGAGCTTTGAGGGGAGTTCCCTTGTTCCTTACACTTTCTAAAGGTTAGTAAGGGTATCCTTGACTTTTCACCAAGAGTTAGTATTGTAACCTAACCTAGAAGACTTCTTCATTTCATTCCTTACATTCCATAGAAATTAGCTCGACCTTCTCTCTAGAAAGAAGTGTAGCTTATTCTCCAAGCTAAGTTGAGACCCTTGTCAAGATTCCAAGTTTTGCTTCCAAGATTCAACCTTTCACCTATTTGGGCATCTAGGAGGGTAAGATCTAAGTCCATCTTGTCTTTTTGGTTCCATCTTAGTTGTCTTTTTCTTAAAGGTAGGATCTTTATGATCTTTTGGTTTGATCTTGAAGTAGGTGTGGAAAGTAAGCCTTGTGGGGAGATTTTGGTGGTGTAAAGTGAAGTCTTTTGGTCTACAAGAGGTAACTCATGCTCTACAAAACCTATTTTGCTTACCTATATGTGATTTCTTGGATTCTACTTGTGCTTTGCTATGAAATATGAGTGTTTATGCATTTGTCTTGTGAAAATGCATATCTAGAGCTTGTGTTTAGGGTATCTTTGTGCCATTGCTTGGCATTTTCCATGATTCAAGTCATTTTGTTGTGTTGGGTGAGATTTGGCATGTTTTGGACTTGAATTTGAGTTTGGAGATGAAAATCCCCGAAGGGATTATTTTGCACAGGTGCATGTACCCGCGGGCGGAACGACGGGTCGAGCTCCACCCGCGGGGAACGTAAGCCGGTGGGTGTGTACCCGCGGGCAGAACCACGGGTGGGAGCCTACCCGTGTGTCTACCCGCGGGGAACACAGTGGTGTTGTGATGGGATTTGTTCCCCGTGATTCTTTTGACTCGGTATTTGATCTTTGGACTTCCCGTTGTTCTTTTGTGGAACTATTTGAGTGTCTCCTTGATGTTTCGTATGTCTAGAACTATATGGTAGGAAGCCATGTAGGTATTTGGTGTCTTGAATCATGCTAAGTGTTCAACATTGTGTTTCGTTGGACCGTGAGGTGTCTTGTGTGTTTCTCGGAACTATCTTGGGTTTCTCCGTTGATAAGCATGCTAGTTCGGTGTCTAAATCCTAGCGTGTGTGTTGTTTGTAACTTCCGATTGGTTGATGATAACTTGGGTTATTCATCGTTGTTGTTGTTGGGCTGTGACCCATTCCTTGATTGAGTATGTTTCATACCTTCATTGTGATCCATTGGTTGATTCCTGTTGAGGTGTGGTGTGTGTGGCTTTACCTGGATTACACGATTAGTGGTATGAGACACTAGTCACCAAGGTATTGCAGTGGTCCTCGTGGTGGCCGTGACGTGATTATGGAGTTGTGGCCTGAGTGATGGGTCCACGTATTTCTTGGGAAGGCATGTGTTGTCGTGTGTGTGTACGGTACCTTGTGTACTATGAAATTGGTGGCTTTGTTGGTGGTTTGTTGGTGGGGGACGACGGTCCCAGAGGGAAAAGGTTGGACTAAGAAGTACAGGGGTCCTGGAGGTAATGGTTGGAAAGAAGATACAAGGTTGGGGGTAGCCATAAGGTTGGAACAGGGCATAAGGCAGGCATACCAACTCGTGATGGGTGATGTCGCGAGGGCTATTGTAGCCAGTTTTGTGTGATCTTATCTTGTGACGTGTGTAGTCACAAGGGTAGGTGTGACCTTGGCATGTGTTGCCGGTTGTGTGTGTCTTGTTCTTTCGGGTTGTGCTTGTGGTCTTGGGATGTGATCCCGTGTTACTTGTGAGAGTGTTGAGTCTTGTGTTGACTACTTCTCTCGGTTTTGCACTTATATATATATATATATATATATATATATATATATATATATATATATATATATATGTATTCCGTTTCGAAAATGATTTTTGTATATATACCATATCTATGTATGATACTTAATGGTATTGGTGGATTACCAGCATTATTCGTTGACCGGACGTCGTCCCATGTTTATGTTTGTGTTTCTACAGGTGATGTCTAGTCGAGCGCGATGCCTAGTGCCCGATAGAGTAGAACCTTTCCCTTGTTGTATGGCCTGTACGCCGGTTTGGTTGTTTTTAGACTTATGTACTTTTGGATAGATGTTACCATGCAGATTTTGGCCGTAGCGCCTGACATGTTGTTAAGCGTGGCATAACACCCCCGTTGGATTCTTTATTATCCAGTTATCTTTTCTTCCGCTGTGCTAGAGTTCTGTTTTGATATTTTCATGAGTTAAGACTTTTCTATAGCTTGTTTTTGGGCGGGGTGTTACATTCTCCCCTCCCACATTTTCTTTCCTAATCACTTTTACATTCTCCCCCTAATATCCCAACTGATAATGTTGCTCTAAGAGCATCCACACCAGGGGAGCATAATGCACTACTTTTAATATATTTAATGCTTACATGGATGAGAGATAACAAGATGAGAGAAAATTGTGAAGCATCTGCAATGGTTGGGAGAATGGCAGCATGGTAGGACCCAGTAGGAAAAGGAGCCAAACGTGACAGACGTGGCCGTCACAAGTGCACCCAGCGGGCGCGTATATATATATATATATATATATATATATATATATATATATATATATATATATATATATATATATATATATATATATATATATATATATATATATATTAAATCCTTGTTTGCTTTTTTTTTTTTCTCTCTCCCCTCTCACATGCTCTTTCTTAATCACTTTTTCATTCTCCCCTAATACCCCCAACTGATAATGTTGCTCTTAGAAAAAGATAGCTTATGTGGAGGAGAGAGAAGAAATAGAGAAAAGAGTTGGGTATCTCACTATCTCTTGCAAATATGATTTTTTGTTGGGGCCGTCAGGAGAGAGAAAATGGGATGAGAGGTTGGGTTTAATCGATATATTGTGAACAATATTGGTTCACAAAGAATGGCACATTTTTTTATTTTTTTATTTTAATGTAATGAAACTAACATCGTTACATATTAACGGAGCCCGTATTTTTGGTGTGTTTATTTCAAAATGAAACTATAATGTATCTAAATGAAACTATCTCACATTGGAAAACTTTACTTCTCAGGAAGTATATATAAATATATCTTTTAGAAAATAAGCTACCATAAATTGGCAAGCCTCATACAGTATGTATAAGTAATTACAATTAGTGTTTTATGGGAACTGAAGTGAGAATTACCCATTGTGAGAACTGAGAACTGAACTTTGAGTTGATTGAAAGAACTAACTCGTGAAAGCTAAGATTATAATTTGCTTGTATTTGTCCAAAATTAGATAAAGACGAAAGGAAAAGAATCCTCAGATTCGAACTAACCAACCATTCATAAACTAATTGAATGAACATTACAGAGGCATGCAACTACTTATCTATATACAACAGCAAAAACAAATAAGAAAACAAGTGGGGAAATAAATAACTTTACTAACAATTTAATATTATATTTAAAAATCGACTTACCTCTGATCTGTAAGTGAATGGGCAGATAATTGAACTTCAGGGCGACTATCCAATATATATCTTTAAGAACACTGCAGATTACTTGAAGTAGAAAAAATGGAAAGAAATGGAGATAAGAGAATAAAGGAGGGAGAAATTAAGGATTATATTTTATGAGAGATTGATTTTTGGTGTTAAATGATTGAGGGGAAGACTTTAATTTAAAGGATGGAGGTCAATTGTGTGGACGCGTCATCACTATGCGAAGAAAATTTGTTTGAGAGATGCTGTGGCTGGTCCACTCCGCGATGAAATATTTGTTGAGCCTTATTAGATGATCAAATAACAAATAAAAAAAATGCTCCAATCATTATATGATTAATCAAGATCCATCTTTTAATATCGATCACTGGTCTAAGATATTTTTTTAATATATTAAAGATACATTTATTTGAGTATTGAATTTATATTATTTGATATACTATCAAATAACAAACATTCTGTATACAAATAGTGTATCTTCCATATTAAAAATTGAACATTTATTATCTAAAAAAATGAACATTTATTTATGGTAATTGTAATGTAGATTATGGTCCACGTATAATTAATTTGCCACATGTGTATATGTGTGTGTGTGAATAGTACTAAGAAAAACACCAAAATCATCCCTATCATAATTAACTCACTGAAAGATTTCTGATAGGGATTATATGATATGTGGACCATGGTCCACACAATGTTATCTGGACCATAACATAAAGTACATTTTTAATATATTAAATGTACATTATTTTTGTACTAAATGTACATTATACAATATAATGTACACTCAGTACAAAAATAATGTACATCCCCTGAATACAATGTACATTATTTTTGTGTTGAATGTACATTATTTTTGTACTAAATATACATTATTTTATAGTATACAAAATATGGTCCACACAACTTGTATGGACCATGGTCCATACAATAGTGATTGATACGAGTATGACTAGGCTTTCTGAGTCTGATCGATTATAAGTCAACATCGCAAATCTAATATGGACTCTTTCCAAGTCTCTTGGCCCAAACTAACTTGAAAATTTCTATTTGCCGTCCTCAGACTACTACCTAGCTAATAGACATTAGACAATCCAAGTGTACTTCCCCGGCCAAAGGAATAGTCAATCACGTCCCGTCACCTTTCCAGTACCTCCAAGACACTAGGCATAACCCCTTTGACTAGCAAACCATCAACACCCTGCACGTGTAAGCCATGCCAGGGTTTTGACATGTGTCTCATAACCTACCTATATAAAAAGCATACTGACCAATTCTTTAGACTGCAAATGGACCGTATATTGTGGAATTTACCTTAACAACTCCTATAAAATTAAGGGAAAAAATACAAATAGGCCATTGAACTATTTGGGGCTTAATAATTAAGACACCGAATTTGAATAAGCTCCAAATTGATCTATGAACTTGTAAAAAAAATGCAATTGGCATTTTTAACAGGTAAAGAACAAGTTACTGTTGACTAGGATGCCATGTGTAATTTTTATTTTTTATTCTATTATTTTTATTATCCTAATCATCATTTGACCAAAAAAAACCCTAAGCATTTGACCCTCTTGACCAAGACTATTGTCAAAATAAACCATACTTCTTCTCTTCTTCGGAGTCTTCGTTGTTTTGTCGCGAACATCAAATCGGCTCCGATCTCTCCGGCTCATCTTCACTTTTCTCCGGAAAACTCTACAATAAAGTGAGAAAAGCTCGAGATGAAGAGGTAGTCAACCATCTGAATATCTTAATGATTTTTCCTTTTAATCATTGAACTACAAATTTTCTAAGCGCTATTTTCTCGAGTTTATCTGAATAATAAAGTATGCAGGAAGCAAGGCGAGCAAGAGAAGAGGGTGAGAAGAGGAGAAGAGAGAGGGATCATCACTACAAGCGCCGAAGAAGGGTATAATTCTTATTTTATCTGGAGTGAATTCCATTTTTTGTCCTATTGTTATATTGGTGTTTCCAATTTTAGTCCACCTCAATTTTTTTTGCCACTTTATGACCACTATTATTGAAGGTGTTCCACTTTTAGTCCACCGTTAATATTTTCATCAAGAGGCCATGTAATCTAGGGGTATTTTGATCTTTCTTCTTATCCAAGACTATGTTTGACTAAAAGAAATGAGAACATTAAATGTAAAACCTAAGAAACCTCGCCGGCCCACGTTGGAACGAACGAAAAGATGTAGCTTTGGCTTCCCATTCTCGTTGTTCGAAGAGCCATCTTCGAATATTGGAGGAGGACGACGAAGCGTCTGGATTAAAAGAGAAGAGACAACCATAAAAAGACCAAAATACCCCTGAATTATACGACCTCTTGACGGAAATATTAACGGTGGACTAAAAGTGAAACACATTCAATAACAGTGGTTGTAAAGTGGCAAAAAAAATTAAGGTGGACTAAAATTAGAAACGCCCCTATAACAATAGGACAAAAATGGAATTCACTCTTTTATGTGTCTTTACTCTTTATCTCTCCATAATTGTTTATAACATTTTATGATGTAAACTCAAAAATTGTGTTATTTTCATTTCAGAACTGCCACTTGTCTTGGTTGTCTGATTTTTTTTTTTTCCCTTACTCTTTGCATTCCTTATTTTTTTCTAATAATATAGGATTAACTGGTTCCCTAAATGTAATGTAGATTTCATCATGTGGTTTGTTTATAATATTGTTGATATGGATTGAGTGTTGCAATGTGCATACATGAGCATTATAGCAACTTCATGATTTGCTTGCATTTTTACTTAAGTAGTGTAGTTCAAATGGTATCTTCAAGTTGTATCATATTTGAAAAGGAGCCAAGAAATTGTTCTGTTTTTTGTGTCCTACCTTTTCTGAACCTGTTCTGGTCTAAGGTATGGTTATGCTTTGTTTAGGAGTTTTAACTAGTTATGTATATTAGGTGTGGTTTCATGACTTCAATATTTTAACAAGATTGAACAAATGCGCCTATAAATAGCGGCATGAATGCCGTTATACTCAAAACATCTTACAGACTATTGATACAATTTATAGTAAGAAGGCTTGTAGAGTACAATGGTGCATGGCGGTGATACTGCCTACATTCATTGTGGAGCTAAGCCGTTGTGGTGCAGGATTAATATTTTCTCTTAGTTCAAGCATGCATTTATTCCCAATAGTAGTTGATTGCAAATTTTAAATTCTCCAACTTGTGAGATGAATCCTTGATTTTCTTCCCCACCCAACTTGCAATTACTTTTGGGTATTAGAATGAACATGTTAATTGGCAATCACAACTTATGGATTGTGCTTAATTGTCACTGTGATTTTAGAGCAGTATGCCAGTATATTAGCTTCTTTGCTATTCTGTGTGTCGGGTGTTCTGTGCCATTATTACATATATGAAATATGATGCTTTTCCCCCTAAAACTGAATTGAGTAAGATTTCCTTTACTTTGATGCATAATCCCTGCAAAATCATTTTGCATTTTTTGGTTCATTAGTAGTGATGCATTATCCATAAGTGGTACTGCTTTTGTTTTAGTTGCATTCTGAGCATTATAATTCATCCCTAATCCATCCCTGCAAAAACAGTTACTTTGTTTTTGTTTTAGTTTAATTTATCATCTCTTCTATAAAGTTGTATGTATTGCTGCCGTAAAAGTTGTAAAATTGAGTCTTAGACTTATTACCTTACAGTACCCTATAAGCTAATTTTATGTATTCCATTTTACCATTTTCAGAATGTATGACATAGTAGATTTGAGAATTCATCATGGGGGTAGTTTTGTGCAAGATCCAAGACTACGATATATAAATGGAGAAGTTCATGAAGTAACAACTGATCCTGATCTTATTTGTGTACCTCACTTGATGAAGTTCATAGCACATGAGAGATATGGTAAAGCCGAAAGTCTATCTTACAAGGCATTTTTGGTCCTAGACTTATAGTGGCTTGGACAATTTTAGTCCTCCATAAAAAAATGTCATTTTATGGACAAACTTATTGTAACGAGGACAATTTTGATCCTTTGTTTGTATTTTCGTTAAAGGGCCGTCTGGATGGAGGCAATTGTGTCAATTCAGCCAATCTCCATCTATAAGTTTCTCCCACAAGATGAAGTTCTCGGAGTTGGGATGTTTGCGCAGCGACGGTTAGAGTCTTAACCTTCTGATCTGGACAGGGCCACTGGAATCGTCGAAAGAGAAAAGCGTCTGGATTTCTGAGTGAAGCACCACTAGTTCTTTTTGGCCACTGAGATTCTTAGCATCCGTCGCGGCGGCGGCGGCGTTGGTGCTGCTCTCCGGCGCAACCAATCTCTTCTTCTTCGCGACCCTACCGCCGCCGCCGTTTAGTGCGGTTCTCTTCCTCATCTTCTTGGTCAAGTGCTGGATAAAGAAGGGATTCCTGAACGCCTTCACCACTGCACGAAGAACACAATATACTTCTGCCACTTCAACATCAAGATCTCCATTTTTGACCCACTTATGCGTCATTCCTGGCTGCTGCATCGCCTGGGGGTGATGTGATGCTTCCTCCTCTCTCTCCACCCTTATCACCTCCTCCTCCGCATGACCTATCTCTGTGACCGCCGCCGCCACCACCACTCTTTTCCCCTCGCCCTTCTCCTCCACCCAGAAAATTCGCTCCGCTTCCTCCTACACAGTACACCGGCCATCTTTCCACCACAAATCTCTGCCAGAAACCTCTCGAGTCCCTTCCTTCTTCCCCAAATTCGGTCAATAACAGGCTTGGATGCATCAATTTCTACCCTAGCCTTGGCCACATTTGGCCTCGTTCTTCTGATTGTCGCCATATCTAGGGTTACGAGTTTCCCAATTAGAGAACAAATACGAGAAATAATATTCAAATTAAAAGAGATGAATAGGAATTAGGTAATTCAAACCATACCAAAGCAAACGGCGAATCCCTGTGCGAGCTCCAATTTGAGGAAGAAAATTGGATCAAATCCACCAGTCATCTAACGATCAAAATTGGATTGAGTTTTGTTAAATTGACAGAAATGTGTAGGAACCGTTGGTAGGAAAACAAATAATAATAAAAAAAAATAAGATTATTATTTTCTTGAAAACAAGGGAAGGAATGATGGAGAAAAATGGCTAGTGTTTGGTGTTGGGTTTTTGCAAGAGTCAAGTGAGCACTCTTTCCTTAAAACCTTATTTGCCACCTCCCAAAGATGCTAGGAGCGTTGTGGCCTAGGCTTCCCAGGATAAAACTTGCTAGTGATTCAATGTTTGAGCACTCAAACAAGGAATCCGGCGAGCAAGACACGGTTATGAACACAGTAGGCTAAAGAAGGAGTAGAAGCAGAGAGGTTTTGAGGCTAAAAAAATAACTTTCTTGTTCTATATTTCTGTGTGTAAATCTCTACTTCCTCTACCCTCTCTTATATAGGGTTGAAGGATTAAAAAGCTTTTATTAGGGCACTTTTAAAGCTGGCTCTCCAACAACTATAACAGCAGGCCACTACCTGAGAATTAAATTCCGTAACAGATGAATTCAATCTCCTCAACAGTCAGAACTTTCGGTCTCACCCAGTTTCGGCCCGGTGCACCACAACCTCTCCAGACGACATTCGTGCCCCCAGGTGCCGGCGCACACGAGCTCGGGCTTGAATCAAGCCTTTTTTCAATCTCGTCTAGTTGGAATTTGATTTGCACCCCCCCCCCCCCCCCGCGCGAGAGAGCCTCTATGCTATACAATTCTACAAGCTTCAAAAGAGCTCTTGTATATAAGGGGGCAAAATCTTCATTCCAAAGCAATGTGGGACAAAAGCTCACTTTTTCCCTTCATTTTCCAACTCAAATGGGTCTACTTTGAGAATCAATATCTCATACATCCATTATCCGTTTTGAGCGTACAATATATCAATCTCTTCGTCTCACTATGAAGTACCCGAATCCACTTTGACCCGACCCAAATCAGAAGTGTACCCCACTGATAATTGTACCACAAAATAGCCACTTAACATGCCATTTTATGCCATTTTAAGCTATTTTTTCCAACAATCCCCCACATGAATGAAAAATTGATTTTTGGGGTATTTTGAAATCGGAAACAACTGTGTTCAAACGGTCGATCCCTGCATAGGATAGGTAGGGAGTCACTATACCCTTTGAACCTTCCCTCGTGAAGACATGTTTACTCTACTGGCTATATGGTAGAACGCGATGTCTTTGAACCGACTGCCGTTTGTGTAGACGATGACATATCTCACACAGGAATCTCCCAACCATGCTCTTGCTCTCATGAGTGTGCCCGTTTTGGTCGTGGGTCACCGTTCCTGGTTCTGCGAGAGTTTCTAAATAATTGTGCACAACAATTCTCCTTTGAAGCGACCCTCACTTCTCTCTAACATAGGTGATTCTTTCTCGAGTATCCCGCATACTCAAGAATCATTAAAGCATTAACATGCTAGCTTCTTGCGGGAGTCACTATTTTAACGAGGAGTGGTAGGGAGTCCGAGACCCCCACAGTGACGCGCTTCGTTCCATAATTTAGTTGTCCCATTGAACCTAGGTGCCAGCTAGGTTGGGTATCCACTGTAGAACTTTTTAGTCCAAGGGCATTAGACCCATTCCTCGTGTCAACTTCTCCACAACTTCTCTTCCTAACCCTTTGGTCAGCGGATCCGCTATATTGTCTTTTGACTTTACGTAGTCAATCGAGACAACACCAGTTGTGAGCAGTTGTCTAATGGTATTATGTCTACGACGCACATGTCTAGACTTACCATTATACATATGACTCTGTATTCTCCCAATGGTGGCATGACTATCGCAATGCACACATATTGGAGGTACCGGTCTTTCCCAATTAGGAATATCCTCTATAAAATGGCGTAGCCATTCAGCCTCTTCACAACCTTTGTACAATGCTATCAGCTCAGATTCCATCGTAGATTTAGCTATCACAGTTTGCTTAGAGGATTTCCATGCAACGGCTGCACCGGCTAGTGTAAACACATAGCCACTCGTGGACTTAGAGTCCTTAATATCAGATATCCAATTCGCGTCGCTATACCCTTCAAGTACAGCGAGATATCTTCCGTAGTGCAGTCCAAGATCACGAGTATACCTCAAGTATATCACAACCTTTACTATTGCCTTCTAGTGCATAGCACCGGGGTTACTCGTATATCTACTGAGTTTACTAACCGGATAGGCAATATCCGGCCTAGTACAGCTCATAAGATACATCAAACTACCAATAACCTGAGTGTGACACCCCAAAATCCAAATTCAATTAATGGATTAATTGAGTAATTAATCCTATTTCAATTGGTGAATTAATTCCTAAAATCATGAAAATTCAATACTTGGGGACTAGTAATTGACTAGTCAACCCTAAAGTCAAAGTTGTACCTTGAGCTTTGAAGGGAGTTCCCTTGTCCCTTACACTTCCTAATGTTAGTAAGGGCATTCTTGACCTTTCACATGGTGTTAGTATTGTAACCTAACCTAGTAGACCATCTTCATTCTATCCCTTACACTTTCTAAAAATCTAGCTCTACCTTCTCTCTAAAAAGGTGAGTAGCTTTTCTTCCAAGCCATGTTGGGACCATGCCAAGACCTCAAGAGTTGCTTCCAAGATTCAACCTTTCTTATATTTGGGCATCTAGGAGGGTAAGATCTAAGTTCATCTTGTGTTTTTGGTTTCATCTTAGGTTTCTTTTCTTAAAGGTAGGATCTTTATGATCTTTTGGTTTGTTCTTGAGTGGGTTTGGAAGGTGAGCCTTCAGGAGAGCTTGTTAAGGTGTAAAGTGAAGTCTTTTAGTCTACAAGAGGTAACCCATGCTCTACAAAATCTATTTTGCTTACCTATATGTGATTTCTTGGATTTTACTTGTGTTTTGCTATGAAATGTGAGTGTTTATGCATTGTCTTATGAAAATGCATATCTAGAGCTTGTGTTTAGGGTTCTTTTGTACCATTGCTTGGCATTTCCTATGATTCAAGTCATTTTGTTGTATTGGGTGAGGTTTGACATGTTTTGGACTTGAATTTGAGTTTGGAGATGAATTTCGCGAAGTGTGTTGTTGTGGTATAGGGTGTACCCGCGGGCGGAACGACGGGTAGGGGTCCAACCCGCCGCCCACCCGCGGGATACACAAGATGGGGAGCCTGTACCCGCGGGTAGAGGCCTACCCGTGGGCTTACCCGCGGGTACGTATTGTGGTGTGATTGGGGATTTGTTCCCGGTGATTCTTTTGACTCGGTATTTGGTCTTTTGAATTTCCGATGTTCTTTTGTGGAACTATTTGAGTGTCTTCTTGATGTTTCGTATGTCTATAACTATATGGTAGGAAGCCATGTAAGTCTTTGGTGTCTTGAATCGTGCTAAGTGTTCAACATTGTGTTTCGTTGAACCGTGATGAGTCTTATGTGTTCCTCGGAACTACCTTTAGTTTACCCGTTTGATGAGCATGCTAGTTTGGTGTTTGAATGCTAGCGTGTGTGTTGTTTGTACCTTCCGATTGGTTGATGATAACTTGTGTTATTCATCATTGTTGTTGTTGGGCTGTGACCCATTCCTTGATCGAGTATATTTCATATCTTTTTGTGATCCGTTGATTGATTCCTGTTGAAGTGTGGTGTGTGTGGCTTTACCTGGATTGCACGATTAGTGGTGTGGGACACTAGTCACCAAGGTATTGCAGCGGTCCTCGTGGTGGCTGTGACGTGATTATGGAGTTGTGACCTTTGTGTAAGGTTCACGTGATTCTTGGGTGGCATGTGTTGCCGTGTGTGTGATCGGTACCCTCGTGTACTATGAAATCGGTGGTTCTGTTGGAGAGGGGACGACGGTCCTCGGAGGAATAAGGTTGGAACTAGACATAAGGTTGGGGGTAGCCATAAGGTTGGAATCGGGCATAAGGAAGGCATATCAACTCGGGATGAGTGATGTCACGAGGGCTTGTGTAGCCGTGGTTGTGTGTTCTCTTCTTGTGACGTGTGTAGTCACAAAGGCATGTGTTTCCACGGTCTTGTCTTTATCCTTGAGTTGTTGTTGTCCTTTGTAGTCTTGGGATGTGTTCACGTGCTATTGTTGAGAGTGTTGAGTCTTGTGTTGGCTATTACTCTTGGTTTTACACTTATATATATGTATTCCGTTTTGAAAATGGTTTTACAACTTATACCTTACTTATGTATGTTATTTCACATGTATTGGTGGGTTACCAGCATCATTCGCTGACCGGGCGTCGTCCCATGTTTTATTGTGTTCTTTCAGGTGATGTCAAGGCGAGTGCGCAGTCTAGTGCCTGTTAGCTGGCAGGGTTGTCGAAGCCTTACAAATTTAATACTGGCTCACTCCACTAATTTGTAGTAGTGGCAAGACCAGGTCGAATCCCAAGAGAACTAATGAACTTCGTTTCTTAAATTAAAATAAAATGACTCAAAGTAGGGAAAATTGGGGGATTTGAGAAGAATAAATAAAATAGACAATAATTAATAACGAGTTCAGAGATATTGAATTCTGATTCAAGGAAGAATGAATGTCAAAGATGTGATTCAGATCATCGGCCTCTTACAAGTAAAGTTCAGATTCAAGTACTTAGCCAAAGACTAAATAGGATAGCCATAATTAGCCTTTGATTTCCCTAAATTAATTGATTCAAACCAAGCATTCAAACCAACATTTGTTATTGAATAAACTGGGGACGATAGCGTTCCATATTCACCCAATAATATCATTACACTTTAATGAAAAATAACTAAGCTTAAATCACAGATTGAGATAGCTACAACCTGCAACTTAGTCTTTATGCCCTTTGTGTAGTAATCACAACAATATAATTAATACAAGCTACTCGGTCCAATCGTTTATGACAATTACGGATCATAAACTCATAGATAGCAATAGGATAAAAATAATAATAAACTAAGTCGTCAATTTAATTTATTATCAGTATTCTTGAAAAATTAACTTTGAAAGAGCAGGAAGTACATGAATCCAACAAATTAATTGAAATAAAGTCTCCCTAAATTCACAACTAAAACTTCAATCCCTTGAATCAGATTAATAAAATCTAGCCCCGCATCTTCCCTAAAATTACATCAGAATAGCTCTCCTTTTATAGGGTTTCAAATAAACAATCTTCCCTAAAATTACTGCTCTTACCGCATCTTTCTCTACTAGTTTCATCTTCAAATAGCTTGTTTAATTTCCTCCAAAACTCTTCCACGAGCGAACCGCTTAAAGCGTCGCTGGCCGAAGCCTTTTCTGTGTTCCCTCCGTTCGTTCCGCTGTCTTCCTATTCGTGCGTAGCGTCAAAGAAAAAGAACAAAAATAAACAAAACAAATAAATGAAACTATGCAGCTGTACTGCCGCATAAGTTAAAGAATAACTTGGGAAAAAGAAAACATAGGTTAAGCAATAATTAAGATAGACTAATTAACAAATGGGCCCACTATTAATATTAAGCTTAGAGTTAATCAACGATTTGGTCCCTCAATTATTGCCAAACTGTGAATGTAGTCCTTTAATTCTTTATTCATCCCGAAAATAATTGTTTTTAGTCGATTTACTCCATCCTATCGTCTTCCGTCAACAAACCGGCGAGAACTCCGATTTGGCAAGGGCATTTTGGTCTTTTCTTGTCTTCAACCCTCTTCTTGGTCCGATCAGATCGCTAGAATCATGGAGAGCGAAAACCGATGGTGTTTCTTCGCCGGAAACTCTAGGAATAACTTACAGTGTAAAGATCCAACTAAGAATTAGGAGCGGAAGGATTCACCGGAAAATCAAGCAACAGAGGATCGACGAGAAGGGAAAGATGAAGATGAAGATGAATAAAACTATTGAGATTGGGCTGGTTGATGGTTGTGCAGAGTCCCTCGTCGCTCAAGAACTTGACGCTCCCCGCCTTCTTGGCGAACTGGTCATGATAGATGGTTGCGGTGGAGAAGAAAATGGGGTTAAGCCGAGTGCGAGGAGGAAGCTGTTTGATATTGAATGGAAATCCGAGGACTTGACAGTGCTAGCTATCAGGCTTTATGAACCCATTATTTTCACCGGAATACGTGGCTGCATCGCTCTGTCAGTACGTTACAAACTGGATTTTTTCATATGGAAAACGAGGAGATAACATTAACAACTCAACAATGTACAAAAAGAGCTCCGAGAGAGAAGTGATTGAAACAATTCAGAGACTGTTACCTGATGAGAAAGGGCTGATTTCTTGCAGATCGCTGTTTGAAATGCTGCAATCTGCGATAGCGTTGGGTGCTAGCGTCGAATGCAAGGATGGATTGGAGCTCAGAATCAGAAAACAGCATGATCTGGCAACGGTCTAGGACCTGTTAAAACTATGTCAATTATACACGAAAGAAGAAAAATACGACACAAAATGTGTGAAGAGAATATTGAAAAAATACTACTGCAATTACACCAGCTTCCTTTTTCTTCACCATCTTCATCTTCCTCTTCATCTTTCCCTTATCGGCGATCCTCTGTTTCTTGATTTTCCGGTAAATCCTTCTGCTCCTAATTCTTAGTTGGATCTTTACACCGTAAGTAATTCCTAGAGTTTCCGGCGAAGAAACACCATCGGTTTTCGCTCTCCATGATTCCGGCGATCTGATCGGACCAAGAAGAGGGTTGAAGACAAGAAACGACCAAAATGCCCCTGCTAAATCGGAGTTCTCGCCGGTTTGTTGACGGAAGACGGAGGGACTAAATCGACTAAAAACAATTATTTTCGGGGACTAAATTGATGATTAAGGAATTAAAGGACTACATTCACAGTTTGGCAATAATTGAGGGACCAAATCGTTGATTAACTCTTAAGCTTATTATTAACTTATTTATCCTATTATTTATTTAATAAGTTCCTTAATCCCAACATAGCAAAATAAACTAAAACTAATGAAATATATAATATAAATAGTAAAACTAACATATAAAAGCTTATTTAAATTAAGGTATAAAATATGCTCATCATTAGCATAGCTTCTCCCGTTGGTTTTATGGCTTGTGTGCCGATCTAGTTGTAGATTTTTAGACTTTGGATAGTTGTAAACAATGCAGATATTGCCGTAGCGTTCATCCTTGTTGGTGAACGTGGCAAAACACCCCATGACTTGGATTTATGTTTATCCAGTTATCTTTTAGTCTTCCGCTGTGTTAGTTGTTTAATTGTGTTACCTGCATGTGTTAAGGCTTTTTATAGCATGTGTTTTAGGGAGTGTTACACTGAGCATATTCCACTTGTGAAATACCTTATTTGTGGTTCTTGGTTAGATGAATGTTTGTATCAAATGGTGTCCTAGCCACTTGACTATCATCCTTGTTAAATTTCTCAAGGATTTTGTCAATATAATGTGATTGGCTCAACACAAGACCATCAGGTCTTCTAATGATTCTAATCCCGATGATTAAATCGGCCAAACCCATATCTTTCATGTCAAATCTCGCATTTAACATGTTTTTGGTAGACTTGATCATCCGATCATTACTACCAACGATGAGAATATCATCGACATATAAACAAAGAATGACGTAGCCGTCTATCGTTTCCTTAACGTAGACGCATTTGTCACTTTCGTTTATTTTAAACCCGTTAGTTAACACCGCATGGTCAAACTTCTCGTGCCACTGCTTAGGCGCTTGTTTTAAACCATAGACCGATTTAACCAACTTACACAATTTCCTTTCTTGGCCCGAAACCATAAACCCTTTGGGTTGTTCCATATAGATTTCCTCATCTAATTCGCCATTTAGGAAAGCAGTTTTCACATCCATTTGATGAACTTCCAAGTTCCGCAACGCGGCTATGGCAAGTATCATTCTAATGGAGTTTATTCTCGTCACGGGAGAATACGTGTCGAAGTAATCGAGGCCCTCGCGTTGCCTGTAACCCTTGATTACAAGCCTATCCTTATACTTCTCGATGGAACCATCCGGTTTCATCTTCCTTTTAAAGACCCACTTGAATCCTAAGGGTTTACTACCCGGAGGAAGATTAACAAGTTCCCAAGTGTGATTCTGTAGAATAGAACTTACTTCACTTTTTGTAGCCTCGTTCCACATTGGTCCTTCCGTAGAAGTTGCAGCTTCTACATACGTTCAAGGCTCGTTCTCTATCAAACAATATAGAAAATCGGGTTCGTTTTCTAATAAACAAGTTAGAACCCGAATCGTACTCTAACAAGTAATAGCCACTTAACATGCCGTTTTATGCCATTTTAAGCTATTTTTTCCAACAAAATGTTCCTCATTTGACGGTCAACTAACAAAATTAATAGATAGATGACCAAAATTGTCCTCGTCATAATAAGTGTATACATAAATTGTCTAATTTTTTTATGAAGGACTAAAATTATCCGTGCCCTTATAAGTCTAACCAAAAATGTCTTTTACTCAAAATTTTATTATTGATTTAAAATAGGTATATTATTTTTGACTGATGAGGAAAATCTGTCACCAACTCACCATTTAAGCTTTTAAGGTGTGCACGGAATAACCACATCCCCTCTATGATAACTATATTTTGGTTTGAATGGAAGTATGATGTGTATTGGAGGACAAGTGGATAACTCACACGAGCGAGAAGACAACGACGAAGCTGCTGATGACCATAAATAATTGAAGGGCATTAATGTACTTTTACCTTCTTGGACTAGTTATAACTGTCATTCCCTCTCTGTATATTAGAACAGTCTCTTCCTCCCAGATGTAACTACAACTTTAATTCCAATAATACTTTTTCCCGTTCTCCTACCTTTAACCTAATTGCATGTAGCTTCATCGGTCAATGTGGGCGATGGAAAATTATTTGGTGGTTTCGGATCCATTTTGTATACTAAATTTACACACTGAATGTTCACAATTTTATAAAAAGTAAATTGTGAATATTTAGTATGTAAATTTTGAATATTATGTAAATATGTATATAAATTTTGAACATTCAATATGTAAATTGTATATTTTAAATCGAAGATGGACCGCGCCTATAGTATAACTATTGGTGGGTGATACTAGTGGACAAATTTGCTTTTGGAAAGATATATGATGGATTATTGCTTTTGGAAAATTAAAGAAAGAAGTCATTGCTTTTAGGTAGTGGCAGACAATTTGTGTTAAAGAAAAAAAGTAATTGCTTTTGGAAATAATTGAATCAAAATAAATAAACTCATTATACATAAATTATACTTTACTAGCTTACTAGGTGAAGTTGATTAGTATAAAAATTAAAGAACTAAACTCATTATTATGATATTATCAATATAATCATAATCCACTTACCCGAATATATACTCATTCCAGGACAACTGACTATTGTTTTGTTAGACTTTAGTTGTTAATTAATAGTTTGAAATCTAATACTTATACATATGTTTGTTGTTATCAGAAAATTAAATTAGAGTAATCATTTGTTATAAATTGCAGTCCAGCTAGAAAAATTAAATTACAGTAATGAACATAATCGTACATAAATAAATTGAGACAGTGAGAAGTTGAGTTAATGTCACATGGGATCCTCCGAATATACTGGTTTTGCTACGTTTAGTCCTAAACTTTCAAATTGACTATATGTGGTTCTTCGGCTTTCAAATTTAACCATTCGTGGTTCAAGTTAACCATTAACGAGCCTTCAACTTTCAAAATTTAACCACCTGTGATCCTCTTGAAAGGACCATGAGTGATTAACTTGGACGACGAATTGTTAAATTTGAAAGTTGAAGGATCACAAATGGTCAATTTGAAAGTTTAGGACTAAACATGGCAAAATCACTATACTCGGAAGACCTCATATGGTATTAACTTGTGAGAAGTTTAAACAGTTAAACACTAGCTTAATTTTTTATTTTTCAAATCACTATATAGTTTTTACCTTGAACAAGTTCTTGTAATTGTTGATATAATTCTCATTGGTTTGAAGTAAGGACCCATTTTTTTTCTCATGAACACCTTCCTTTCTCTCAAACTCCTTACCTCTCTATCCCCACTCCTCCTATCCAACACCTCTTAGCTTTACCCCACCAAAGAGGGGTAGCAATTTGACATGAATTTCGGTGAAAGTATTTTGCATGTTTGGTAGTAGGGTGTGTGGAATTGGAATGATTACCAATATTGATGTTTGGTTGTGTATGATCCTATAATGGGAATAAATATTTAAAAAATACAAAAATAAAAAATCAAGGCAATTGATCGTAATATAATGACATCCAATGCATCAAAATGAACCAAAAAAAAAAATTAAAACAAAAATCTAAAAGTACTAATCCAAAAATAAAAATTGGATGACCAATAAGATTGAAATGATACCACTTTTTTAATTAGGGAATGAGATTTTTAATTGAAAGGTTAATCAAATCTCATAGTTAGGGTTGTGTTTTAAAAAAGTTATCAACCAAATAATAACTATGATTTTGATTCTCATTCCTAGTATATATATAAACCAATGAACCAAATACACTCTTAATTCTTCCTCATCAATCTCACAACTCACATTTTCCTAACCCGCCCAAGTATAAGAATTGGACTTCACGTCACTCCCTCACTTGCACTCTGGCTTTCCATTGGTGTGAAACGCCATCATTAATGTGTTACAAAAATGCCACGAAAATTTGTAAAGTGCGGATTGATATTGTATTGATTTGTGTTCAATATAATTTAAAAGTTTGTTTGAATTGTGTAAATATCGTGTATATATTTGTCTTTACACTAGTTGATGTAAATTCGCATGATATTGATAAGTACGATAAATTTTCTTAAAATTTGTATATTGACTAATTTAGTAGAATTGCATATTTAATAAAGTTATAATATATGTTTTGTTATTGATAATATAAATAAGAAAAATTAGGTGAGAGGACTAGTGCTTAGTGTCTATAAGAACGACCCCATCAAATTATGTGAAACTCTAGAGTAAAGATGCCAAGGCTTGATCATGTTGTGTCCATATCCGGTCACAATCTACCATTCAACAATTTTTATTTTTATTTTTTGTTTAAAAACAGGGGCGGAGGGACGTATGGTGGTGCAAATCAAAATCCTTCTAGAAGAGTTCAAAAGGCTTGATTCAAGCCCGAGCTCGCGTGCGCGGGCACGAATTTTGGCTGGCCTCGCGGGCACGAATTTTGGCTGGCCTTGCGGGCACGAATTTTGGCTGGCCTTGCGGGCTAAGTTATGCCAAACGACAGAATCATTTTCCAACATACGCCACTGGAGGTGGCCGAAACCACGGAGGTTTCGGCCTAGCTGCCTAGATGGTTTCGGCCTAGGGTCGAAACTTCCTTCCAAGTTTCGGCCTGGGGTCGAAACTGGAAGTTTCGGCCTACACGAACCTGTGCAGTTCTGTGACCGTTGGGTGTTCAATTCTACTATTACGGAATTAATTTTGAGTTAATTCCAATTTTATTTTTCGAATTGAAACCCAGGTTTAAGGCTGCTGTTACAGGAAGGTGAAGGGGTGCCCTTAAGTGCCATATTAAATGCTATTAAATCCTTCACCCCTATATAAATAGGAGTTGGGTAGTAGAGTTTTATACACAGAATCACACAACACGAGAGTATAGTTTTCAGCTTCAAAAATCTCTGCTTCTACTCCTTCTTAGCCATACTTTGTTCTTAGCCTGTCTTGCTCGCCGGATTCCTTGTTTGAGTGCTCAAACATTGAATCACTAGCAAGTTTTATCCTGGGAAGCCTAGGCCACAACGCTCCTAGCATCTACGCGAGGTGACAAATAAGATTTTAAGGAAAGAGTGCTCACTTGACTCTTGTAAAAACCCAACACCAAACACTAGCCATATTTCTCCATCTTTCATTCCCTTTGTTTTTCAAAAAATAATAATTTTATTTTTGATTATTATTTGTTTTTCTACCAACGATTCCTACAGAACATACTACTCTTTTGTTCAACAGGTCAAATGTCATCCACGTACACAGTCATAAGTAAGCACAAGAAGGAGATCACATGTCTAGATCATGGTTGCTTGAGCTCACAAAATTAAGGCTGCGCTGTGTATTTGGATTGAACTTAATTTACCGCATGCTGTATACTATATAATATAATAATAAAGAAATATTGCTGGAGCTGACATGATTCGATCAAGTCTGCTCTTATCCATTTCATAATTATTACAATCAGCTCTATTGTGTTCATTTATGTGCATTTTCAAGTGAACATACCAAAATTATTCATGTATCGAAAAATGATTAATGTTCTACTCTTAGGGTCTCTTTGGAAACTCCAAAAATAATTTCTTAAATTTTTCAGTGTTGGGATACTTAAAAAAATGAAGTCAACGAAAAATATTCATTTTAGTCAACAAAAAAGCTGAATTTAGCAAAAAATGTCTTCTTAATTTTTAAATTTTTTTTTTCTGATTCTTTATTTTCCATCTATCTTTCCTATCTTCTTTTTTTTAAGTTAGTTTTTTTACTATTATTATTACCACTACCACCACAATTACCATTGTACTACAACACAACCACACTATCACCACAACCAACACCACCATCACCAAAACCATCACACCACACCTTGTTGCAAATCATGGCAATAGTCGACCAAAGTTCATTTTTTTCAGCGTCGACAATTGATTGATTCGTACACACCCCGAGTCAATTAGCTAGTTCCATCAATGGTGCTTTCATCAAGAACTCGACATACAAGCTCAAGCATGATATCTACGACTATCATCATTCATTCATACGCACTACAAGAGAAACAGAACACAACGCAACACTCCATTTTTGTAGCCATAAATTTTTTTACAGATCTAGCTTAAAGAAAATCAGGCCACGCCCACTAAGAGAAAAGAGACGACATGGAGGAGGAGTATACGAGGAAGAAGATAATTGCAGGCAAAATTGAGTGAAAAGATTAAGGGGTGGCCTTTCGTTGGAGAACATCAGTACAGGTGTTAATATTTTTGTCTAGCAGTTCACCTTGCCTTTTATAAAGCGGAAGGCAGACTTGCACAATTTATCAGCTCATACAATAGACAAAGCTTAGACAATACTTATTGTAACTAACCTAACAGACTAAGTAATTAACCAACTTTCTGTTAGTAGTCTCTGTATATATAGCTTCACTGTTACATTGTTGAACTTCTTGAATGAAATACTTTTTCTGTTTCTCCACATTCTTTCTAGCTTCTTCTTCATTTCGTGAAATGGTATCAGAGCCATAATCATGGCTTGGCGAACACCCAGTGTTAACATGGTGCAGCAAGCAACGACTTCGAATGAGGGACTCGGTGTAACACCCCGTGTTACGACCTTCAAGTCCGAATAAATTACTAAATTAATTTCACTAATTAAAATAATTAAAATGGGATTTAATCCAATTATAATTCCCTTAATTAACTCAGGTGGTCCAGGATGAATTGTGAACATTTACCTGAACCAGGAACCTTAAGCCCACAGGGAATAAGGTAAGCTGGCATTATTATTCAGAGTTTCAGACCTTGAATAGGTTTCCCCTAAACATATAAATAGGAGATTATGAAACAGATAGAACCCTTCCTCTCCCCTCCCTCACTCGAAATTACTCGCAGGAACTCCAGCCGAGGAAATCCCCCACCAACAGGCCTAGGAAGATCAATTGGAAGGAGAATCTTAGGGAAGAACCTTAGTAGCCAGGGATATTGGTTAGGGCTAAGAGGTAACCCATGTCTTACAAAACCCATTTTCCTTGCTATATCTTATTCATTGGCTCCTTTGATATATGATTCTGTGTTTGAGTCTTGATAGAGCTTTGTTTAGGGTTTATATTGTGTTTATATGATAATCTTGATGTTCTTGACATTGTAATTAATTATGTGAATGATCTTGTATTTTGATTATGTCTAGAGCCCTAGGGTTTATATCGTGAATTTCGTATTATGATGATCTTGGTATATTTGGGTGGGATTATGCATGATCAAGTGTTGAGTCTATCCTAGGACTTGTGTTTAGGACCTTGCATATAGATTTCTTGATATTCCTTTGGTTCCGGATGCTCCTGAACCCTATATAATTAATGTTGAGTCTTGGTATGTTTAGGAATCGTGTTAGAAAATATTTGGTATGATTCTTGGTTTAATCCCGTTAATTTACTATGTGGTGTTGTCATTATGTGTTTGAATGTGTTTGGACATGGTTTCGGGTTCCACGAGAGATCCTGGGACCGAAAGTTGCCTGAGAGTCAGTGGGGGGTAGGGGTGCCCGCCACCTACCCGCTGCCCATGGTTACTATTCCAGCGGGCAGCCGGCGGGCAGGCGACTGCCCGCTGGAATAGTATGTCACCGCCGGCGGGTGGTCCTCCATCCGCCACCCACCTGCTGGAAACCCGGCGTGGTTCATGGTGTTTTTTCACGTTTGATGTTTCCTATTGTCCCATTTTACCCCGGGTATCGTCCTAGGAACTTATGTGTAATATGTGTCGTTATTGTTGTGCCTTGATTGTTATATGCTTATGTGTTGATTGATTGAATGGTGATGAGTATCGTGGTCATTGCGCAATGGCTGGTGTGACTGATGATGATGATGATGATGATGAGATTGTGATTGGTGGAAATGAATTGTTGGAGATTGGAACCACTTGTGCCCGGTCATTATACTAAAGGTACAGGCCATGGCGGTGACTATGCTGAAGGCACACACCCACCTTCGACTAGCTTGCCGTTGAGCATGGGTCAGGTTATAAGTGCTGTAGTGTCATGTTAGAGCTATATGCGCTAACCCCTTGATATTGGCACTAGAGGTGCAGCTTATGTGAATGGAACTGCGTCACCAACTTGATATGTTGGTGGTTGATATGTGGTTTGTCGGTGGGGGCGTGTAGTTGCCCGGAGGAATAAGGGGTGGTGATATAAGGGTGGCCTGGAGGGTATAGGTTGGAACAGATATAAGGACGGATGGGAGCTACAAGGTTGGAACTTGGTATAAGGTTGGAGGATGAATTGTGTGCTTTGATGACTGCTTGCTAATTGATTGCCTTGAATGCCTTCGATGCCTCTAATTGTTATTCATATGCTTATCTGTCTGTTATGTCTTGTATTGCGTTCACTGCTTGCTAATTGATTGCCTTGAATGCCTTCGATGCCTCTAATTGTTATTCATATGCTTATCTGTCTGTTATGTCTTGTATTGCGTTCTTAGGAAGCATGTTAGTCCTTATGATTATTCTATATTGTTGAGTCTGTTATTATGTCTTAAGTCTTTATCTTGGATTTAAATTAGAGTCTCGTAAGTATATATGTATTCCATTTTCAAAATGAGTTTCTTATATCTACCTATATTGTACTTAACGCATTTGCGTGGGTTACTAGCATTATTTGCTGACGGTTGTTACACCGAATGTTTTTCAAGAACAGTTGAGTAGCGTCGGAGCGCGGTAGTGGACTTAGTTAGATAGCCCTAGCATTAATGAGATGGCCTGCGTGCCTTGATTTACATTTAAGTACTGATTACGCCTTATTAGTTAGTTTAGCCTGTGCATCTGAGTTCTCTAGCTCAGGTGTGGCATAGCACCCCGACTATCATGTTTAGTTTATGTTCTGATTGGGGAATTAATAATAGATTCGCCTTTATTTATAAGTTTTAAATATCTCTAAATTTAGGGTTGTTACAGTGTGTATCAAAGCCTAGCTTTGACCCTAGGATAAAACCCCTAAGACGAAACTTTATGACATTAAGTTCGGACTCTAGGTGCTTAAGTACATAGGATCTAGGAAACTTAGGAAGTGCGGTGAGGCAGTGTGTTTATTTACCGTCTTATGCTCAACTCACTTTAGCTTGTATCTACAAATATATACTCTGTGCTTAGCATAGGAAATTCTTGCAGACAAGGACGCAAACCTCTAACTCACGCCCATGCCTGGTATTAAATCTATAGACAACTGGGATGACACCATCAGGAGAACAACTAGAACCCCACACGCATGATCTCCTGACTCAGAACCTGCAACGATTGACCCAGATCGTTCAACCACTGAACCACGCCTTAACAACCAATAATGATCTAGCCTCAATAGGTGGAGATCTTGACTTAGTACGCCGAATAGGTGGAGATCTTGAATAGAATTCCCTTGCAATATAATCCAGTTCAAGTTGGACGGAATACAGGTAATCTTGGGAATGAACAGGCTGGGGAAATTCAAGGCACAGATCCTATGCGGTGAACAAAAAGTGGTCTTAAGGGGACCAAACGGGAAACAGGTGTCCTATCGCGGATTCGCCAAGAATTCAGAAATCAAACTAGTGAACAGGATGAAAATGAAGAAGTACTTAACAAGAGGGCACGAAGCCTTTCTTTGCTCAATTGATGATTTGGATGCCGAAAATAACGAACCGCGGATAATTCCGGTAGTGGACGAATTCGCGGACGTTTTCCCAAAAGAAATCCCCGGAGTACCTCCGCCCAGAGAAGTGGAATTCACTGTGGATTTGATGTCAGGCGCTGCCCCTATCTCAAAACCACCCTATAGGTTGGCACCAAGAGAAATGCAAGAACTGAAAGCACAGCTACAAGACTTGTTAGATAAAGGGTACATACGCCCTAACACCTCACCATTGGGAGCACCGGTACTATTCGTCAAAAAGAAAGATGGAAGCATGCGATTATGCATTGATTAAAGGGAATTAAATCAGGTTACCATAAAGAACAAGCATTCCCTCCCTCAGATAGACGACTTGTTAGACCAACTCAAGGGAGCAGGGGTGTTCTCGAAAATCGATCTGAGATCCGAATACCATCAAATAAAAGTGGCCATCCCAGACATCCCAAAGACAACCTTCCGAACCCGCTACGGCCACTATGAGTTCACAGTAATGCCATTCGGGCTAACCAATGCGCCCGCAGTATTCATGGATCTCATGAACCGTGTATTTCGACACTACCTTGATGACTTCGTGATTGTATGTAATTTTGCATTCTCTCACTCTTAGTCAATTTTAATGTAGTTGGACTGTCGAATTAGAGTGACTGATTTGTAGATAAGATCAATCAGTAAGATAGATCACAGTGCGAGTAAACGAGAGAGACAGCATAACAAATCAACACACAAGATGTTTTCCCAATTCGATATAGTGTGTATCTACGTCTGGGGGACGATCACTTAGGCGTCCAATCCACTATAACATAATCAAGTGTACAACGCTAGAGAAACAATAATCTCACCCAAGTGCCCCACACAAGGTACGTACCCAGTCTACACAGATCTAGTGGATTGTTGAAGATGGAGAGCCACGCATCTAGAAGTCCAAGGAAATCCCTTCACTTGGAGAGCCAACTCTGATGCAGTCCACTTCAGTGACGTTCTATTTAGTTGTTCCCACAACTTGTGATCGTAGTGTCCTTTCATTTAAGCAACCAGTGTCCTTCCCATGTTCATCGTCATAATCACCATACACATATTGTGTTGAGAAGGAGTAATCAAATCAAAGATGAGTTCTCATAAAATCTGTATGGAGTGTTTCTTCTGTCTCAAAGTCGTAACCCTAATTCTTGATGAATAAGAGTACTTATAGTTCCACCAATAAACACTCTCCATAGATATCATTGATTCTAGAATGTAGGACTGCAATATAGGAATGTAATCTTTGAAGATTAGGTCCATACTTTTCCCAAAAATATTCGCTGATCTTCTTTCCAAAACTGCCTTTAGTAAACCGCGTACAGCCTTATAGAAATCTGCTTCCTAAAACAGATCTTCAGTGTCAGTCCTTCTGTTGTTGCTTCTGATTGATCAGTCATCTGTAAAGATAGACAGAGTCAAGCTAAACCTATCTTAGTATGCCATAATAATATTGCCAATTATAAGGTGGGGTTTTTTATCGAACAATTAAAAACACTAACAAACTCCCCCTTTGGCTATTATTTAGCAAAACAACTCGACTAAGTAGATAGACATAAAGAACTAAGATAGGTTATTATAAAGAAACAGCCCATGAGTCTGATCTGATTACATAGCAGAGAGAAAACAAAAACAAATATCAAAACACAATTTAAGATCATTCTTCAAAGATGCAGCGGTGCCATCAAAACAAACGATAAAAACAAACGCCTAGCCAGGGCCAGAAGGTAAACACAGACAACCAAAAAAACAAACTCCCCCTGAGTTCAATATATACTCCCCATTTTTGCCAATGAGAGCCAAAGGTCAAGCATTGGAGGGAGCGTCACTGTCGGACGTCGCAGGTGCAGTCGCCGCAGATTCTGATAGGCTGAAACGAAGGACGGTTGCAAGTTCAGAACGGGCCCCTGTCAGTTGTTTAGCAATAATGCTGTGAACAGTCTCAAGGTCAGAGACTCTTGCTTTCAACTGAATGGAGAGTTGAAGATCCTTTGCGTGGGGCGAGTCATCAGCCACAGTATCAGGTTCAGGGTTGGAAGAAGCAGTCACCGGAATAACATCGCAAATGTGATCTCCAGTCAGAAGATGCTTATCAACAGTATAGAGCAGGATTGAACTGATCACTTCACTCGGCATAGGCTCAAGACCCTGAGTTGTAAGAATGCCATAAATCATATTCGGAAAGGGTAGCCTTACCTTCTGTTCTCGTGGATGAATCAAGGTGAGGATGTGGTAGTAAATCCGGTTTCCCATATCAATCTGCATCCTTATTCCAATTCGAAACAAGAAACCTGCCAGATGCTTGCCAACAGTATGAAAGTGAGCCGATGGGAGCTAGTTATGAAGAGCTAGGCGATGCAGAATAACATATCTGGAAGTGAGTTGAGAGCTCTGCAGATAATCTTTGTCACCCGTAGGCCAAGATTCAATTTGACCACCTGTAAGGGTTTTGGCTACCACGTTCCAGTCTGAGATTGCCTCTTCTTGCACAGTAGTCAGTCCATAGTATTTATTGATCATGTCAGGCCCAAACAAGTACCACTTCCCTCTGATGAAAATCTGCATTGTTCGTGGCCCGATTAGGATGTCCATTTCATCATTGAGATTGCAGTAGAATTCATACGTGAAGAACTTTGAGTATGGGCAGATGGCAGTTACAGTCTTCAGCCATCCTACTTCATTCAGCAGAGGTAGAATATCACATACAGAGTTCAGCTAGTTCTCATCCACAGACCGTTGCACAATAAGGTCTCGTCTGACCATAGTAGACCATTTTCCCTGTGCAGCAGGAGATACAAACTGAGGCTGGTAAACAGATGTATCAGATTCTTCAACAGGTAGAACTTCAGGAGTGATGCTTCGGCCTCTGGAACGTGTGGATGGTTTCCCCTTTTTGGTAGACGACGACGGTACAGTAGCATATTGAATCTCCGTAGGACCCTTTTGTTTGACAGATGATCTCAGAGTCTTGAACACTCGTTGAATAGGTAGATTAGCTTCAGTTTTGACGGTTTCACTATACTTCATTCTCTTCTCAGGCTGGCTCACATCAGCACTGTCACCATCGGTCTCTACAACAACTTTCACTGATACATTCTTTCTTTTAGACCTTCTCATTTCTTTGGATGGGGATTGAGCAGGAGATGCAGAAAAACTGGAATCAGAGACATTAGCAGATGAGTTCCCAATAAGATTTGTAATCTCTCGAATTTTAAAGGTGGTGGAGTCAGGATGAGCTGTGGCCTCAACTGTCGGATCCGTAGATGCATGAGCTTGGGTACCATACACTTCAGTGAGGATCTTGTCATCTTCACTCGAGGATTCCGAAGGGTGAATCACTCTGTAGGGTTCTGGAATGGAGGCTTTAGGTACACCAGCAACGTGCCTAACTTGTTCAAGATCCTCTGTCAAAGATGAGGAGGTGTAGACCGGAATACTAACCATATTTGTGGGTTCATGGGGGCTAGAAGATTTCACATTCTCAATCACCGTAGGCACATCAGAGGGATTAACAGAAACATCGATTTCTTGTGGGACATCAACAACAACATCAGGAGGCAGAGCAATATTATCAGTATAAAAAACGACAATACTTAGATTGTTCTGCAGTTGGCTTGAACTTTTCTACAGAAGCTCTAGGAGACTCATTATGCAAGGTATCAGACTTTTCAACCGATAAGTAAGTAGGATCAACAGATACAGATGGTTTTTCAGAGTCTAAAGCCAACACTAGTACAGAAACAGTCATTCGCGTCCAAAGTTAAGGCTAATTCGCGTCCAAAGTAGCTGGGACGCAGATGGCGGGGACGCTGATTGTATAAACAATCAGCGTTCAAAGTAGCTTTGGACGCGCAAAATGATTATTCGCGTCCAAAGTTGAAGAACTTTGGACGCGAAAAATGATAATTCGCGTCCAAAGTTCGTGCGTATAGTGTTTATTTATTTTTAAAAAAAATACTATACGCGTCCAAAGTTTCTGAACTTTGGACGCGTATAGTGAAAAGAAATTAAAAAAAACACCTTTTTTTATAAAACTACCAATATTTTCCTGTACATCCCAACATAACTACCAAATAATATATTTCAACATTAATCAATTTAAGATGTATATTACACACCAATTCTATCAACTACTTCTCAACATATATCTACACTATGCAAGGAGTATACAATTTCATCTTTCATTATAACATAAACAAAAAGAAAAATATTTAAGAAAAAAATTAACAGCTTGAACTCTTCTCTATCTTTTCCAATGCTACAACCAATACTGGTGAAAACAAAACCAAAATTTACCTAATGTTAAAAATTAATCTCTATCTTTTCCAATGCTACAACCATTTAAGAAAATTTCACACTAGTAATAGTAAGGACCCAATGCCAAGCAATTTCATTGAAAAGAAATTAATATGAAAAAATAAAATAAACAAAATGTAGAAAGTACAACTCACTAGGCAAGTCAATACTAAAGTCTTATCACTAAAAAATAAAATATATATACATTCATGAGTTCAGTACTAAAGTCTTATCTCTATATATAATAAAAAAATTGCAAATTCTTCATATTATATAAATGACTTACTTCTCTGCATTCCAAGCTTAGCAGCTTCAACAGCAATGGGAAAAACTGCAATTCATAACTAAATTTAAACAAAAACATATTAGTCTACTTTAAAATATCCAATTAACTCATAAATTGGTAACATTAGCCCTCCTAAATATAATTGCACAAAAGTTAGAAACTTAAGAATACTAATGTAAACTAACATTAACCATCACTCATCAGTATTGAAAATCCCAACAATACTAAACTATGCTAATCTGCTAGACTCGTTTTTAGATTTTATCTAGAAATTCTTGAAGATAGTTTAACCAACATAGTCTCATTTACCGTGGATTTCACAAGATTTGTACCTTTTGTATGGCTCCCCATGAAGCACTGCCCTTCTTATGAGGCCTGGGAAAGACGGGGAGAGAGTGTAAAGCCCACAAGTCTTCTGGTTTCTGAAAGTTCCCCAGTAGAGAATTTGCATCAACCAAAATGAATTAGACATCACATATAAGATTTCTTTTGATCCAATTTAGAGCTAAATGAATACCTTACCATGTTTGCATCAGGAAGTTCTCTAACAGCTTCATCAACGTTTTCCGCAGTAGCCTTGAGCTGGAAAACAAAATGTGCATAGATTTACTAGAACACTATGTTCTTGTGTGTCAAAGGAATGCAATCATATTTGAGAAATAACTTGGCAACCTTAAACAAAAAAAAAAAAAAAAAAAAAAATACCTCATAGCAAAGCTTTAAAGTTCAGGAGTATTATAAGAATCAATTTTTTTTAAATCAAAAAAAGAGATGTATGTAACTAAGAAACAGAGATAGTAGCAGAATACATACCAACTTAGCACTTTCTTGCTCCGTTTTATCTGAGAGGCGGTTCCTTAATGGTTCTACATGCTGACTTCCATCTAATTGGACACCAATGAAGTATTGTAGCTCTCCCTAAAAAAGCAAGATCCGAAAAACAATATTATTGACTTACATATACACATATATAATACAACAATTAATAAATAGGTAGGCTCTTTAGATCATGCATGCTGACCATGTTGAGCTTTAGTCCATTATCCCTAGAAAATAAGTGTTTCCATAGATGATGTTAAACAAAGCACACCAATTAGAGATAGACATGCTCACAGAAGTTGGGACACTTCCATATTTGCTGATCTCTATAAACCTCATTCTGATGCTCTGCCATGATATCTGCTGCAAATTGCAGATCAGACTAGGGATTTTTAGTCCCAGGTTCAAACTCCTCTATCATCAAGATCTCATATAGCAAATCAGTTCAAGACTCAAAATAATCACTTAACCAAACATTTTCTTCATCTCAGATTCTGCTTCTGTTCAGGGTATCACTTAGAAAACCAAAACCAACTCAAACTAGACCACTCTTAAAATTAAAACAAGCATTGTCTCAGGTCAGACCTTCAATCTCAGTAGCCAGTAGATAGCCAATCTTGTAGCTTAAACCATGTAGCAACTTTCAAACCAGATTCCATCAAGATTTGTTCAAAATTCTACCAAGGTTTCAGAGGTCCATTAAGCATGATGGACCCTCCTTATTCCTCCCTTTTAGCTTTCTTCTTCCAAATTACATTTCAGCTCAGATCAATTAACACCTGCAAGCCAAATAAAGAATGCTAAGGGTGTGGCTTCATCTTCACAGATCACAGCCTGTGAATCAGCCAAAGTTACCTCATTAGTACACTGCAGCAGCAAACCAGCTTCTAGATAAGCCACCTGCAACTCTATTCTCAGATTTTGCATAACAAGGGTCTCATCTCCCATAACAGGATCAACCACTTGGCAGCTACAAAACTCCACTTAAAAGCTTCGAATTGTAGCTGCAAGCACTCAGACTCAGATCAGATCTTCAATCTTATCACAAAGAGTCCACCCAACAGGGTGGACCTCCTTATTCCTCCATCTCATACATCTAATCTGCAGAACCTCAAGAAAACCAGAGCTATCCTTTCCCAGGAAGGGATCAAACATCTGGCCAGCAGTCACCTTCCACTAAAAGCTTCAGGTTGCTGCTGTATATGGATCAAACATCTGGCCAACAGTCACCTTCCACTATAGTTCTTGGAATATTCAAACCCAGCGAGATCAACTTGTCAAAAGAAGAAGACGAAATGAGAAAGAGAAAATCTGAACAGATAGAAAATCTGAGTACTCTAGAACGGAAGGGGCGGCTCTCTATTGCTTCACGCGGCATTAAGTTTCTCCATCAGGTTAGCTTTCTCAATTCTTAACAGGTTTATCCTTGCAAATCTTAATTTTCTCCCAAATACATTGGCGGATCTGCATGCTGCAGCTGTGGGGGTTGTATATATATAATTTTTTATTTTTTTTATTTTCCATATTGATAGCGTGAGTTCCAGCTCCTCATCATCTTCAACCTTCTGCAGCTACGCAATCTGCGCTTCTACATCTCAAGATTCAAGCTCTTCCGTGCCACTCTGTCTCTCCCTCCGCACTCCGGCAGTCCGCCCTCGTCAGTCGTCTCTCGTCTCTCACCGCCTCACGCCCTTCGCCCTTGCTCGGTCGCTCCTCACATCCTCAGACGGTCAGCGACTCACCGGCGACCGTACGGGACTCAGCGACTGCAACTCCACTCCCTCAAGGTAAATTTTTACATATTAAAATTAAAATGAATTTCATACATTATATATGCTGGATTTTATGCGAATATATGGATCTGGCCAGCAGTCACCTTCCACTAAAAGCTTCAGGTTCCAGCGGAGCTTGCAAACACCTTTAGTCGGTTGGGAGCATTAGAGTCCAAACGGCACCGAGAAGGAAGAGTAGCAGAGGCAGGGAGGCGCACGACGAAGTCACGTAGGGTGGCTTTGCGGTGGGAGTGTGGGGAGAAGGCGGGATTGGGTGGGCAGAAACAGGAAGACGCCATAGAGAGAGAGAAAGGTCGGAGTGGATGAAGATTAGAGCGGATGGAGATGGTTTATGCGTAGCTACTGGGTTGTTAGGGTTTGGATTAAAAAAATAATTCGCGTCCAAAGTTTGCCACTTTGGACGCGAGTGATGAATGAGATTCTATTATTCGCGTCCAAAGTATTGAGCTTTGCACGCGAGTGATGGATGAGATTCTATTATTCGCGTCCAATGTATTGAGCTTTGGACGCGAATAATAGAAGACTTTTATTATTGGCGTCCAAAGTACAGAGCTTTGGTCGCCAATACTGTTTTAAAATTAAAAAAAAAAAAGAAAATTATTTATATAGTGGCATTTTAATTACAAAAATGCCACCGCATTACACTTTAGGCGTCCAAAGTTCTAACTTTGGATGCGAATTAGTCGATTTTATTGATATTTTTTGTACTAGTGCAACACATTCTCAGAATCAACATGAACAATAGATGGGGTAGCCTTAGACACCAGAGTCTCAAGCTTATAAGGTGAAATACCTATAGGAGAGTCAGAGGAATTTGACCTGTTTTGCAGAGTCTCAATGCGGTGACTAGCTTCATTCTTCGCAGCCTGACGATACAAAGGTTGAGCAATTTCTTGTCGACGGGAGAAATCTTCAGACTCAAGGGCTCTTTGAGCAAAGTAATGTAGGAACGCCCCAGCACGATTTCCATCCAAGGGCTCTGGAATAGATGCCGGAACAATATCATCACCTGCTTCAGAGGTCAGCAGCAAAAGCTCACCGGTGTCATCGTCGGACCAATCGGCATAAAACTCAGGATAATCGGACAGTACAGTGATAATGATTTCGTCGCGGAGAAGAGGATCAAGTTCCAATTTTTTCTTCATAGCCAACAGAAGCAAGGTTTTGACATGTTTGGTTGCTGTTTCTTGTGAATGCACTTTTCTTCCAAGCTTGATGATCATATTACGAACTGCATCCGCCATTGATGAGAGATTCGAGAGGACGAAGAAGCAAACCCTAGATAGGTGATTAAGAAGAATACTGCCTGTATGTAGAAAGAGAGTCTCTTGATCGTTTTTCTCAAGACTTCCTTGATACGTGATTATAAAAACCAAGGGAGAAGAGCCCCAATAAATGCAGCTAGTCAGATATCATGCAGACATGATGTGATTGACGCAACGATACATCTCCTTTTTAGGATGGAAACGGACCCCAAGGCAATTCAAATTTTGAAAAGAGATTACGATCTTTTAAAAATATCATTACGATAAATTAGGATATTAGAATCCTCTTAACAAAATAGAGAGGAGACTGAGAAAGAAATCAAACCATAAGTCTGACCTGTATCATTAAAACTTTACTCCTCTCTGAATGACCATCGGCTGAATTAGTCAATTCTGCAAATTCTCATAGCAGACCTGAGCACATCAAAACGATTTGTGCCTAATGGCTTAGTCACAATGTTAGACAGTTGGTTGTCAGTCTGAATATACTCCATTTCAATCTCCTTGGATTCAACCAGGTCTCGGATGTAATGATGCCTGATGTCAATATGCATTGTTCTGAAATATTGAACTGGATTCTTAGAGATATTGATAGCAGTGACATTGTCACAATAGAGTATCATAATCCCTTGACTAAGATCATAGTTTAATAACATCTGTTTCATCCACACTGATTGAGCACAGCATACACCAACAGCTATGTATCCTGCCTCTGCAGTACTTAATGAAATCGAGTTCTGTTTCTTACTCAGCCATGACACCAAGTTCTTACCAACCAAGAAGCAACCATCAAATGTGCTTTTACAGTCATCACTTGCACATATTCCAACACTGAGAATTATGTCTGGACGATTGACAATTATATACAACAGACTCCCGATCTGACTTCGATAGACTGTGTTATCCACTGATACACCTGTTTCATCTTTTGACACTTTTGTGGATGTAGAGATAGGTGTCCTGGATGGTTTACTTGATTCCAGATCAACCTTCTTGACTAGGTTCTTAACATAATTTTCTTGTGAGATGAAGTATCCTTTAGAGCTTTGCGTGACTTGCAGTCCTCGTTTATGTTCATGCTGATGTAAGTACTGAGTCAGTCGTTTATACCACGCCCGTGGAGCATGTTTGAGACCATAGAGCGCCTTTCGAAGATTATAAACATATGATGGATGGTCTGGATCTTTGAATCCTTTAGGTTGATCCACATACATATCTTCATGCAGATAGCCATTCAAAAATGTTGTCTTAACATTTATCTGAAACAGTGTGAATCCCAGAATACATGTGACAGCCAACAGAATCCTGATTGACTCGAGTCTTGCTACAGGAACAAACTTCTCAACATAGTCAATTCCTTCAATCTGGGTGTACCCTTGCGCCACTAACCGAGCTTTGTTCCTTGCAATACTTCCTGCTTCACCTTGTAAAGCTTCTTTAACGTCCTTAGGTTCAGTTTATGAAGTATAACAAGCAGAATCAGATATCTCTTTAAGGTTATTTCTTATTCTGCTTCTGGTCTTCATTACATATGTCAGATCTCCAATGATGTTATCAGATGGATGGTTTTTCTGAGTTCTTGTATGGTTGTCTTTGCCTGTATCTGCAGGATGGGTGCTTTCTTGATCAGATCTTTCTTGATCATCATCTGAAGATTCTAAAGTCTTGAGCTGATAATTGTCGTCAGTAGTTCTTACGGCACTGATAGAAGGGACTGTCTTAGACGCAAATACTGATGTTTCCACAGACTCATCTGGGTTGTCTACTATCACCATATTTACTGATTCCATCACAGACTGAGTTCTCTTGTTGTATATTCTGTATGCCCGACTGTTTGGTGAGTAATCAAGAAAGATGCTCTCATCACTTTTGAATTCAAATTTTCCTCTTTGTTCTCTGTCAATCAACACATAATAGTTGTCTGAAGATCGGGTTCCTTTCATAACTAAATGATCTGAGTTGTCACTAACTCTGCAACAGTTGTGGTTGAAATACACATTCCAGTTTTGATCACACAACTGACTTATACTGATCAAATTAGCTTTCAATCCACTGACCAACAGAACTTCTTCCAAGTGAGGTAAACCAGGTACATTCAGTGTTCCTTTCCCAATTATTTTACCTTTCTGACCATCTCCATATGTAACAGACCCACTGCTTGGTTGAATGGACATGAGACACTTCACATTCCCTGTCATATGTCTAGAACAACCACTGTCGAAGTACCATCTTGCTTCAGTCATTGATGCGGTTAGAACTATCGTGGGTTAGCATATCACTTCTGACTTTCTAACCCATACCTGCTTTCTGAACGGAGCAATAGTCTTGTTCTTGTATTTCTCTTTTCGTTGATCTCTATAGAAGAAATAACACTCTGGTCTGGTATGCCCTTTTGTTTGACAGTAATGGCAGGTAGATGTATATTGTTTAACACGGATGAACTTATTTTTATGTTTTAAGTACTGAGATTGAGAAGTAGTTCTACCAATGTCATGTCCTGAAGATTGACTGTATCTATTCCTCTCGAATTCTTCCTGAGCTGATTTATCAGACTGTCGTTTATCATAACTGTAACCAGATTTCGGAGCTGACAGACTTGATAATCCTTCTTTGATGAACATAGGGGCACTCTTTGAAGACTCTCCACGCTCAAACCCAAGACCTTTTTTGTCATTCGGATTTCTGCCTGAATCCAGTATTTTGTCTAAGGTTGATGTGGTATCCATCATCTTAATATTCTTCTTCAAATCTTCCAGTTCTTTTATCAGTTTACCTTCTCTGGATCTGGTTTGAGTTATCTGGTCTTCTTTTAGGATAAGATCTGTGTTTAGTTTCTTCAGAAGATCATCCTTCAGTCTCAGTTCTTCGTTCAGATTTTTGTTGACTTTCACCAGTTGTTCCCAACTTGCAACAAGTTTGGAAAATTCTCCTTCCAACTGAGTGTGCCTCTCCTCAAAATCATCAGTCGAGATGTAGGACTCTTCATCGGATTCATTATTCTCTGACTGTTCATCCGTGGCTGTAAAGAAAGCTACAAAATTTCCTACATTGTCGTCTGACTGATCATTTGTAGGTTCCTCCTCATCATCACTTAGTCTAGCGACGGACATAGCTTTCTTACTTTTAAGGTACGTTGCACATTCAGCCTGTATGTGCCCAAAACCTTCACATTCTCTGCATTGCACTGATCGGTTGAGAGATCTGCCTGTATCAGTGGTACTGTTTCTGTTTTGCCTTGTCCGAACAGTTTGAGGTTGAGTGTTCTGAGAGACTGGTGTGGTTTCGGTTTTCTGATATGAGGAGTTACCACCTTTGTATTGTGACCTGGTAAATTGTCCTTGACCCTTTTTGTTGAAACCTTTCAGAATTTTCTTAAAGTTCTTGGTCAGAAGAGCCAATGTTTCATCATCTATGTCATCTGTGTCAGATTCTTGATCAGCTTCGGCCACAGAAGCAACTGGCTTTCCTCTTCTGTTAGAGACAGGATCATTGTAACACCCCGTGTTACGGCCTTCAATCCCGGATTAATTATTTAATTAATCCCGTTAATAATAATTAAATATGATTTAATTATGTTAGGTTTACCTTTAATTAATTAGTGAGGTCCACCATGAACCGTGGACCCTTGCCCGAATTAGAGTCTTAAGCCTGTTAGGAATAAAGGAAGTAGGTCTTAAATATATAAATACGGAACTTAGGAGGCACCTAGAATCCCCACCACAATAATCTCTCACCACCCAAAGAGTTCCAAGAATTCCCCTAGGAGAAATCAAGAAATCAAGAAAGCTTACAGAAAGACCATTCATAGCCAAGGAATTAATTAAGGCTAAGAGGTAACCCATGTCTCAACAAAACCTATTTTCATAGCTATGATTCCCCCTTAGGGTTTCCCCATATTATTGTGTATTGATGATTATGATGTTGTTATTAATGGTTGGTGTGATGATCCCATGGGGGATCTTGATAATCTTGATATTGGGAGATTCTTGATAATTATGGTGTTCTTGATGATTACATGGGGATCTCGATGATTATATGGAATACTTGATGATTATGTGTTGTTCTTGATAGTTGTATGTTGTTCTTGATGCTTATGTGTTGTTCTTACCGAATCTTGCAATTAGAAGACGAATCGTATTCTTGGTTGGTATAAAAGTAATTAGAACCCTAAGTTGTATCGTATGATATTATTCTTGGATTATCGGGTGGGGTAATCGCATGTTTGGGTGTTGTTTATGTTTAGATAAGCATGATAGGTTATGTGTTGTTCGTTTATCGTATCTGATCCGTTAATTGTCTATGTGGTGTGGTGAATTACGTTGTAAAGTGTCTAAGCATGGTTTCGGGTTCCACAACGGTTCCCGGGGCGAAATTGTGTGTTAAGAGTCAGTGGGGGGTAGGCCACCCGCCACCTACCCGCGGCCTTCTTGGGCAACGCCGGCAGCGGGCAGCCGGCGGGCGGGCGGGCAGCTGCCCGCTGGGCACCCGCTGCCCGGAACAGTGGCCGCCGGCGGGCAGCCGGCGGGTGAACTCTCACCCACCGGCTACCCGCTGGTTTACACCCTACCTCGGGTTCCCGGCTTCCCCGTTTGATGTTTCCCCGTTCCCCGTGGTGTCCCAACGGACCCCGTTTGTCGTGCCTATGTCTAGTTTGATGTTTCGGGTACCGTTCGTAGGTTTACGAGTCTAATATATTGCATGCTAGTTGAATTCGTATCCCGTTGACCTAGGTGGAAGAAGTATGAATCCCTTAAGACTATTCCTAGTATGTGATGGATCACCCATAGTTTTGTTATACGTTTTATTCCCCTTCCCAATGTGTAATGTGGGTTGCGTGTGCTTGCTATGTGTTATGTGTGTGTGTTACCCCAATTCGGTTGCGATCGGATTGGTTATCCTGAGCTGCGGTTCAGAAGCTGGCTGCGGTCAGATTGGTATTCCTGGCTGCGGTCAGATGACATTCTCTTGGGCTGCGGTCCACCGTTTGGTTGCGATCAAACGTTTCTATACGAGCTGCGGTTCGTCCTTTTTCCTGGCTGCGGTCAGATGACACTCTCTTGGGCTGCGGTCCACTGTTTGGTTGCGATCAAACATTATGATGAGCTGCGGTTCATCGGTCGGTTGCGATCGACTTCCCCGTGTTGCGATACGGGGCATGGTGTTGCGGGGCCGTGTCAGAGCTATATGCGCTGACCCTCATGTATGGGCATGCGATTGGTCCTGTGGCGCCAACAAAGTGTGCTATGTGTTGTGATATGGATGAGTTGTGATTATGAGCGTCTTGGGGGATGTGACTATGGGGTTTATGTTGGGGACTGTTTATGTTGGGTTACGATTATTGTTTATGCCTTGCCTTATCTGCCTTATCTGTTGTGAACTGCATATGCTTGTTATAACTGTTGCTTGGGTCTAGCCTTATCTGTCGAGTCATCCCCGGTTTTAAAGCTAGAGTTCTAGGATATATCTTCATGCTCAAAATGGTTTTCGTATAACTATATATATATCTCTATATGTATTGTATTTCAACGCGTTGGAGTGGGTTACCAGCATCTCTCGCTGAACAGATATATTTGGCTTTCAGGCACAGAAGATTAAGTCACTGGAGCGCGCTAGAACTTGGAGTGTAGAAGTAGATAGTTTCCCTTTCGGCCTGCGTGTCACGTTTATGTAATCACGCTTTGAGGATATTAGTTAGTTAGCCTGTGCACTTGGGTTCTCTAGCCCAGGTGTGGCATAGCACCCCGAACGCTTGTATTATATTTTGGGATTTAATAAGATTCTACCTTTATTATAAGTTTTAAAAAAGTCTTGAAAATCTGGGGTGTTACAGTTGGTATCAGAGCCTAAGTTTGACCCTAGGATAAGACTCTTAAGACCGGACTTTAGGACATTAGGCTTGAACTCTAGGTATCTAGGAACATAGGATTCAGGAATCTTAGGACGCGCAGTGAGATTGTGAAACCTACACATAACCTCCCCTCTTCATCCCTCTCTAACTTAAAGGAACCTCCCCCTACGCTTACCACGCCAGGTAAGGGTGCGAATAGATAAGTTTACTACCACAACTGGGTAACGTACACTTACCCGATAAATCACCTCGTCCTAACTCCCGTCAAAGGACTTGAGAAGGACTGTGACCAAAGAAAAGGAAGATTTGGATGACTACTAAGAAGAGGCGGTGAAAAGACGTTGCACCAAGACGTCAGGACTACTAAAAGGGACAGACTGCAATACTCACCAAACCAGGGTTAACCACGATAACCCCCGATCCAGACAAATGACATGCACCTTCCGACAAGTTGCTTTATCTCGGCAAACCCAGGTTGCAGCTACAACAAACAGGAAAGAGAACTAGGACGCTGATTAAAGTAGCGAATGAACGACACCATTAGTTAAATCCTTGGGTGCAAGGTAAGTATATCGCGACACCTTGCGACCCTACCACCCCAGTTTAAAATATCATCCGCCCTGAAACCCCAGCATCTAGATATCCCTATTTGTTGAAAACTCCCACCCCGAATCCTTAATTACCTTAAGAGCAAATTCACAACCGTCGTGACCTTGCTCACCCTTGGTTGCGCCTAACCCAAACCCTCGGAAACCCTATATTGTTATGAGCATTGGAATCATCGCCATTACTCTAAGTTTATATTCTCCCTCCTTTGGAAACCCTGTTAAAAACCGTAGAGCAGTATAAAGCCCTTACCCCGCCCAGGGGCGTGAAGAACCGGCGTTCGTTGATTCGACATTAAAATAAGTTGTTAGATAGGAATCGGCGAAGTAGGCGGAAGTTACGAATACGTACCATCCCACCCTTGCACGAAAACCATGAAGGCTTTACAAGAAACCATAACCGGTACATACGCCACCGAAGAACGCCATGCGTTGACAAGAGCGGGCAAACAAATACGTCCCAAAGAGAACAATGTGTCAGGGGCCCTCGCTACAGAAAACATCGTCAAGTAGGTGCAACATGCCGAACCTCAAGGAGGACATAAAGCCTTGCTAAGAATTTCATCCACTAAGGAAGGGATGAAACCCAATAGAACAAGAAGGACTAACCTGAAACCCCCTTGACCCTTAAAAACCCTCGGCAAGGATTAGGAGTCAAGACCTAGGGATTTGACCCACTAACCGAATGGGTCCAGACTTCTGAACATCCGAGGGGAACGTGCACGGAAACCATCACGAGAATTCCCTTGGAAGCTATAGAGACGAAGGGGACTTCAACACGGGAAGAGAAGATCAAACGAAAATCTTGGAATCAAACAAAGCCAAGGAAAAGGGATCACCAGTTCGACTGTACGCCACAACCAAGCCCCAGACAGGCATAATCACTCGAAGCCAAGAGTCCTTAGCCCCTTTCCCTCCCCTTGCCGATCAAGTACCATTTCGTTAAAGAATCCGTCCTATCACTCCAAACCTCGCTCGTGATCCCTCATTACAAACAATCCCGTACTAGGTAGCAACCTTCCTTCCTGTATTACGACCTTGGAAATATCGACCCTATCCGTCCCTCGACTTTGAAACCTAGCCCTTGCACTTCTTACACCCCTTTAACCCAGACCAAGAAAACATAGATATATATATGTATATCTACCTCTAGAACTCGTGCTTAAGGATCAATAAACATTGTACGATGGGTCATCCTATGTATCCAAGTCCCTTTTATTGTGCACAAGGGAATGGGACTTGTCAGGACATGAATCTGTGCACTTTTGGGGTCTTTCCCGAAGGAATTGACTCTTCCTAGTCACTTTCCCGCGTGTCCCCAACGGGTCCTTGACGGGACCTTGGCGGGTCCTTGGCAGGAGCGTGGCAGGTGGACGACCGCCCACCTCGCACCCACTGGTACAATGTGCTGATTTCTTAACCCCTCATTTTATTGGTTTGAGGCGCACTTGTGTGCCTCGATTGATGAATGTGAGTCTCGGATAAGAAACCATGGACCACCCAAACATAGTGTCCTACGTAAAAGACCTTCATGCACGAGGCACCATCGGGAAATCACAATCAATTACCTTGCACGAGTAATTGAAGTTGGATCCTACGATACAACTGACTAGGGATGTTTGGCGTAAAGGATTGCGCAAACCAAGGAGGCAAGTTGGGAACTCGTGCTAAGAACCCATGAAGACCTTAAAAGTCAAAATGCTAAGGGTGAACCAGGGCTCCTCCAAACCATGGATGTCGTTCGAGCAAATCAGAGGACTCCCTACAAGTTGTATGGAATCGAGAACTACGTAGTCCATGGTGCTAAGCAAAAGGGTAAAGAGCACGTTCGCGCCAAGACTCCAAGGGTCATTAAGGACCCACAAGGAAATGAGATGACTCGTAAAGTCACCGAGTCATCCCACAACGAGATTTGGTAACCGACTGTGCTTTAAAAAGGAAAAGGGCACGCAAGGACACCTTCATCATTAAAAATAACACAAAAAGGGCACAACAAGCCAAACCCCGGGTAAGACATGAAGTCTTACTAAGAATTTCATCCACTAAAGAGGAGATGAAATTCAATAAGAAGAGAAATTCAACCCAAAGTCCATCGACTCCCAAGAGACTTTGGGAAGAATTTGGGAAGTGCGCCCTAAGAAATTGGCTTGGTTGACCTAACTTGGTCAAGACCTTGGGCGCATCAAAGAAGTAAGTGTTAAATCACCTCGGGAAATTCCCTCAAGACAGAAGAGAAGGATGGAACCTTAGCCTGGGAAGCAAGGTCTAACAAGGATCTTAGAGTCAAGCAAGTGCCAACACCAAGGAAGGAGGATCACCAGCTCGTCGACGCATCGTGATCAAAGCATCTAACCAGATTATTCACTTGGGATCAAGAAACCTTAAACCATCCTAGCCGAATTCCTTTCCCTCCCTCGGAAAATCGGCCCCCTCCTTATTTCAAAATCCTTTCTACCCTTCATACCCCATTCTTAATTCCATGTTTTAACGATTCCATACAAGGTGGCAACCTCACAACCTTGAAATCTTGATCCTAATTCCTGAATTCACCGTGTCCTCAAGTTTGAAACCCACTCTCTTAGCCCTGTAAACCTAATCGTTCCCAAAAACCCAACACACATAGGCGTGCAGGTATACAGTTTCCCCGTGGAATACCTTCTCTATAGGACCACGGTTCTCCTCTTGACTTGTTAACCCTGCAATGATTTCCAAGCTTCGGGGACGAAGCTTCTCGTAAGGGGGGGAGAGTGTAACACCCCGTGTTACGGCCTTCAATCCCGGATTAATTATTTAATTAATCCCGTTAATAATAATTAAATATGATTTAATTATGTTAGGTTTACCTTTAATTAATTAGTGAGGTCCACCATGAACCGTGGACCCTTGCCCGAATAAGAGTCTTAAGCCTATTAGGAATAAAGGAAGTAGGCCTTTTACTATTCAGATTATGATTAGGATTCTCTTTAATTAATATGGTCCACTATGGACCATGGACCCTTATCCCTAAAACAAGCCCTAGCCCTATAAGGAATAGAATTAGTAAACCCATACCATTCAGGACCTAATTAGGAGTCTTAAATATATAAATAGGGAACTTAGGAGGCACCTAGAATCCCCACCACAATAATCTCTCACCACCCAAAGAGTTCCAAGAATTCCCCTAGGAGAAATCAAGAAATCAAGAAAGCTTAAAGAAAGACCATTCATAGCCAAGGAATTAATTAAGGCTAAGAGGTAACCCATGTCTCAACAAAACCTATTTTCATAGCTATGATTCCCCCTTAGGGTTTCCCCATATTATTGTGTATTGATGATTATGATGTTGTTATTAATGGTTGGTGTGATGATCCCATGGGGGATCTTGATAATCTTGATATTGGGAGATTCTTGATAATTATGGTGTTCTTGATGATTACATGGGGATCTCGATGATTATATGGAATACTTGATGATTATGTGTTGTTCTTGATAGTTGTATGTTGTTCTTGATGCTTATGTGTTGTTCTTACCGAATCTTGCAATTAGAAGACGAATCGTATTCTTGGTTGGTATAAAAGTAATTAGAACCCTAGGTTGTATCGTATGATATTATTCTTGGATTATCGGGTGGGGTAATCGCATGTTTGGGTGTTGTTTATGTTTAGATAAGCATGATAGGTTATGTGTTGTTCGTTTATCGTATCTGATCCGTTAATTGTCTATGTGGTGTGGTGAATTACGTTGTAAAGTGTCTAAGCATGGTTTCGGGTTCCACAACGGTTCCCGGGGCGAAATTGTGTGTTAAGAGTCAGTGGGGGGTAGGCCACCCGCCACCTACCCGCGGCCTTCTTGGGCAACGCCGGCAGCGGGCAGCCGGCGGGCGGGCGGGCAGCTGCCCGCCGGGCACCCGCTGCCCGGAACAGTGGCCGCCGGCGGGCAGCCGGCGGGTGAACTCTCACCCACCGGCTACCCGCTGGTTTACACCCTACCTCGGGTTCCCGGCTTCCCCGTTTGATGATTCCCCGTTCCCCGTGGTGTCCCAACGGACCTCGTTTGTCGTGCCTATGTCTAGTTTGATGTTTCGGGTACCGTTCGTAGGTTTACGAGTCTAATATATTGCATGCTAGTTGAATTGGTATCCCGTTGACCTAGGTGGAAAAAGTATGAATCCCTTAAGACTATTCCTAGTATGTGATGGATCACGCATAGTTTTGTTATACGTTTTATACCCCTTCCCAATGTGTAATGTGGGTTGCGTGTGCTTGCTATGTGTTATGTGTGTGTGTTACCCCAATTCGGTTGTGATCGGATTGGTTATCCTGAGCTGCGGTTCAGAAGCTGGCTGCGGTCAGATTGGTATTCCTGGCTGCGGTCAGATGACATTCTCTTGGGCTGCGGTCCACCGTTTGGTTGCGATCAAACGTTTCTATACGAGCTGCGGTTCGTCCTTTTTCCTGGCTGCGGTCAGATGACACTCTCTTGGGCTGCGGTCCACTGTTTGGTTGCGATCAAACATTATGATGAGCTGCGGTTCATCGATCGGTTGCGATCGACCTCCCCGTGTTGCGATACGGGGCATGGTGCTGCGGGGCCGTGTCAGAGCTATATGCGCTGACCCTCATGTATGGGAATGCGATTGGTCCTGTGGCGCCAACAAAGTGTGCTATGTGTTGTGATATTGATGAGTTGTGATTATGAGCGTCTTGGGGGATGTGACTATGGGGTTTATGTTGGGGACTGTTTATGTTGGGTTACGATTATTGTTTATGCCTTGCCTTATCTGCCTTATCTGTTGTGAACTGCATATGCTTGTTATAACTGTTGCTTGGGTCTAGCCTTATCTGTCGAGTCATCCCCGGTTTTAAAGCTAGAGTTCGTAGGATATATCTTCATTCTCAAAATGGTTTTCGTATATCTATATATATCTCTATATGTATTGTATTTCATCGCGTTGGAGTGGGTTACCAGCATCTCTCGCTGAACAGATATATTTGGCTTTCAGGCACAGAAGATTAAGTCACTGGAGCGCGCTAGAACTTGGAGTGTAGAAGTAGATAGTTTCCCTTTCGGCCTGCGTGCCACGTTTATGTAATCACGCTTTAAGGATATTAGTTAGTTAGCCTGTGCACTTGGGTTCTCTAGCCCAGGTGTGGCATAGCACCCCGAACGCTTGTATTATATCTTGGGATTTAATAAGATTCTACCTTTATTATAAGTTTTAAAAAAGTCTTGAAAATCTGGGGTGTTACAATCATCATCAGCCAGAACTTCAAGTTCGTATGTGTGTAAACTTCCCATAAGTTTTCCCACACTCTTCTTTTCCCATCCCGTATGTTCCTAAATGGCTGTTACTTTCATTCGAAAGCGTTTTGGTAAGGATCGAAGGATTTTTTTGACAACTCTCTCATCAGTGAAGGGTTCACCCAAAATAGTAGCTCTATTCATAAGATTCTGTACCCGGCTGTGGAAAGTTGAAATAGTTTCCTCTTCGTTCATTCTGAGAGCTTCAAATTCTGATAGAACCATCTGCAGTTTTGACTGTTTGACATCACTAGTACCCTCAAATCTTGTTTCCAGTATTTCCCATACACGCTTGGCTTCTTTTACTCCCGTAATAGAGTAAAAAAAGATTCATGCAGAGATCCAACAATTGAGTTCAAGGCTTTGTTGTTCAGATCAGAGGCATTTATTTCATCTTCTGTCCAGGTTTCAATGGGTTTCTCACCAGTAGTTCCATCAAGATTCTGAGTTGTTGGTTTGCTCCAACCAGACAAAACAGTTTGATACACCCTAGTACCTTGTGCTTGAAGGTAGATTTCCATGCGAGCCTTCCAGAATGAGTAGTTGTGACCATCTAGTTCAGGAGGTTTCATATTTGCATCCATCCTAAACACAGGGGACCAGCCAACAAGAACACAGAGAGACAGCCAAAAGAGAGAGACTAAATGCAAAAAATAAATTCCCGTAAGGATCAAGTCACTATGTAGACTTAAAAGTTCTGATACCACATGTAATTTTGCATTCTCTCACTCTTAGTCAATTTTAATGTAGTGGGACTGTTGAATTAGAGTGACTGATTTGTTGATAAGATCAATCAGTAAGATAGATCACAGTGCGAGTAAACGAGAGAGACATCATAACAAATCAACACACAAGATGTTTTCCCAGTTCGATACAGTGTGTATCTACGTCTGGGGGATGATCACTTAGGCGTCCAATCCACTATAACATAATCAAGTGTACAACGCTAGAGAAACAATAATCTCACCCAAGTGCCCCACACAAGGTACGTACCCAGTCTACACAGATCTAGTGGATTGTTGAAGATGGAGAGCCACGCATCTAGAAGTCCAAGGAAATCCCTTCACTTGGAGAGCCAACTCTGATGCAGTCCACTTCAGTGACGCTCTACTTAGTTGTTCCCACAACTTGTGATCGTAGTGTCCTTTCGTTTAAGCAACCAGTGTCCTTCTCTTGTTCATCGTCATAATCACCATACACATATTGTGTTGAGAAGGAGTAATCAAATCAAAGATGAGTTCTCATAAAAACTGTATGCAGTGTTTCTTCTGTCTCAAAGTCGTAACCCTAATTCTTGATGAATAAGAGTACTTATAGTTCCACCAATAAACACTCTCCATAGATATCTTTGATTGTAGAAGGTATGATTGCAATATAGGAATGTAATCTTTGTAGATTAGGTCCATACCTTTCCCGAAAATATTCGCTGATCTTCTTTCCAAAACTGCCTTTAGTAAACCGCGTACAACCTTATAGAAATCTGCTTCCTAAAACAAATCTTTAGTGTCAGTCCTTCTGTTGTTGCTTCTGATTGATCAGTGTCTGTAAAGATGGACAGACTCAAGCTAAAGCTATCTTAGTAGGCCATAATAATATTGCAAATTATAAGGTGGGGGTTTTTATCGAACAATTAAAAACACTAACATTGTATTTATCAACGACATCTTGGTCTACTCACAAGACAAGGAGGAACACGAGAAACACATCCGCACAACCTTACAAACCCTGACGGAAAATCAGCTATATGCCAAACTCCCAAAATGCGAATTTTGGAAGGACAGTGTGTCATTCTTAGACCATGTGATAACCAAGGAGGGAATCAGGGTAGATCCGACCAAGATCCGCGCAGTCAATGAATGTCCCACACCAAAGGCAGTTCCAGAGGTTAGGAGCTTTCTTGGGTTGGCCGGTTACTATCGAAGATTTGTACCCGATTTCACCAAAATAGCCCAACCCTTGACGAGGCTCATGATGAAGGAAATTCCCTTTCAATGAGATGTCAATTGTGCTTCGGCCTTTCAGGAACTGAAAGAGAGGCTAACCACAGCCCCAGTATTAGCGCTACCCTCAAGAATAAAAGGATTCGAAGTTTTCAACGACGCTTCTAAATAGGGACTGGGATGCGTGCTAATGCAAAACGGCAAGGTAATAGCATACGCATCCAGGCAACTCAAGACTCACGAGGAAAACTACCCCACACACAATCTGGAACTAGCTACCATTGTGTTCGCTCTAAAAATCTTGAGGCATTATCTATATGGGGCACAATGCAAGATCTACACAGACCATAAAAGCTTGAAATATATCTTCACTCAAAAGGATCTGGATATGCGACAGCCGCGATGGTTAGAACTCATAAAATACTATGACATGGATATCCAATACCACGAAGAAAGGGCTAACATTGTGGCAGACGCACTAAGTCGAAAAATAAGCCACTCCATCAACACCACGTGGGTACTGTCAGGCGAGCTATGTAGAGAATTCCAGAAGTTAAATATGGAAATAGTGGAGCAAGGACAAACAGATTCCGAAATCCAACTATTTAATCTCAGTATCATACCCACACTGTTCGAAGAAATCAAAGCCGGACAGCAACAAGATCCTGAGCTGGGGAAGATCCATCTCGGCATGGCCAAAGGAAAGGATGAGCCGTTCAAACTATATGATGACAGCAGCATCCACTACAAGGGAAGATGGTGCGTACCTACAACACACCCCCACTTGAAGAGACAAATCCTAGAAGAGGGGCACGGTACACCTTACTCAGTGCACCCCGGAGGTGATAAATTATACCAAGATGTGAAGAAGTTATTTTGGTGGCCCAACATGAAGAAGGAAGTAGCAGACTTTGTGAGCAGATGCTTGAACTGCCAAAAAGTGAAAGCCGAACGATGCAAACCCAAGGGACTCGTACAGCCCCTCGAGATACCCCACGGGAAGTGGGATTCTATCTCGATGGACTTCGTAGGAGGTTTACCCACAACACCAATAGGAAAAGACAAAATCTGGGTGATAGTGGATCGGCTAACTAAGACAGCGCGGTTTATTGCCATAAAAGAGACTTGGACAGTGACATGACTAGCCAAAGCCTACATAAGTCAAGTAGTCAAATATCACGAGGTTCCGCAAAATATTATTTCTGAAAGGGATCCCAGGTTTCTCGCGCAATTCTGGAGGGCATTACAATCGGCCCTGGGGACAAGACTAAAATTGAGCACCGCCTTCCACCCCACTACCGACGGTCAGACTGAGAGCTTGTATGTTAGACTTCCAAGGAACATGGGAGGAACATCTAGATCTGATCGAATTCTCCTACAACAATAGTTATCACGCAAGCATCTGCATGGCACTCTACGAAGCACTATACGGCCAGAAATGTAGGACCCCCATATGTTGGGAGGACATGGTCAATCCAGTGACCCTGAGACCCCAGTATCTACAAGACACCATAACAAAGGTCAAGCACATATGATAAGTGCGTTTTTGTCTATATTTTTTACCCCTTCTTGAACCCATTTTATTTGTGAATTGCTTAAAAACTTGTGTGAATTGTGACTAAGTTATGTTGGTTTTATTTCAAGGTGCAATCATTCACAACAAGTGAGAAATTCAATGATTTTTGGAAGATACGAGCAATTTTTGGATCAAGAGATCAATCAAAGAGTTTGGAATGCATTTAGGAATTTTCAGCAGCCTCGTACCCCCTCCCGTACGCCCATCCATCAGCCCATCCGAGATTTGAAAAACGAAGCAGGTGGCGCACGCCCTGTCGTACGCTCATCCCACAGGGCGTACGATATTTCTGCCCAAAACCCAGTGTTCACTGGAAATGCACCAAAAATGGTATGCCCTGGCGTATGCCCATCCCTGAGGCCATCCCACTGTGCTCTGCTCTATTTATGCGCGTTTTTGGGTCATTTCAACTCGGTTTTGACCCATGGTTGAGCCCTAGCTTCTCTCTTTCACTCCCTTTCATATTGTAGTGTTAGATTAGGTTTAGATTTAGGTTTCTTAACATTTTTCAAGCTTGTAATCAAGGATTCAACACTTGGATTCCAAGATTTACTATCCATTTCTTAGTAAAGTTTTCTTCTCCCTTTTATCTCTTCATCTTGCAATGTTTATGCTTTACATTTATGTTTTTTGTGTTCTTTATGCTATTGAATCATGATTAGTTAGTTTATGGACTTGAGTTAGGGTTGTATTATCTTTCTTGATGCTTGATTTGTAATTATTGCAAAAAGGGGAAGAACACTAACCTAGGGTTCTTGAGTTTATGAAGGTTTTGTGTTTGTATTTTGTTAATGCTTGGTGTACAACATTCATTAACATGTTTGGGAGGATTCTTGGCCTCAATGAGAGTTGGGTAAAGATTCCAAGCCACTCCTTGCATAAACCCAATCTCTTCCTATGAAAATAGGGGAAATTGGGGGTTATTGGTGCTTTGTGTGCTTGAAGAACTTGGAGTTGATTCACCACGAGAGTGGGACAATTCCTTGTTCTAATCCTTGTTAATTTGCTCACGTGAGTGACTTATAGACTAGGGTTCCTACGTGCATCCCCTCTATTTCTCGGTAGTGTGATTTTCCCCAATCTTTAGGGTGTGCTATGCATCTAGAAGATAATGTTCCCTAGCTTGAGTCCCATTTTATTATTCCATGTTTATATCTTATTAATATGTGTTTGGTTACTTTGTTTAGTTACCGTAACCTTGAAACTTGTTGTTATTTGCTTAGCTTCTTGTTGATTTCCTTATGTTAGTGCCTAGTTGCTTGTGATTGCGTATTGCGTGCCATAAATCCCAATCCCCTGAGGACGACATAAAACACCCGAGCTCACATCTTATTTTTGCTACATCAAAAATTGGCGCCGTTGCCGGGGATGGGAAATTTGGTGGTTCTATGTGATTACTTGTTTTACTAGCATTAGAGTTTAGGGAATCTTAGGAGACTAAGTTTTTTCTTTCTTTTTGTTTCTTTTTATTGTTCAAGAGCTAATTGTTTACCTTGTTTGAGTTTCGGTTGAAAGATCCATAGTTTGTTCATACACTCTAGATTCAAAAGGAGGAGCTTTTACCACTCAATCAAGAACTTTCACCATGGATGAGTATGCATTCCAAGGAGGATATTATGATTCTCAATCTTATGGGGTTAACCAACATGATGGATATGGAGATCCTTGCACCACTCAACCCCCACCTCCTAACCATTACTATGATGCTCAATCTCAATATTTTTGTCCACCACAATTTCACCCCCAAAACTCATACTCTCAATACACTCCAAACTTCCAAAATCCTTACCCACCACAATCCTACCAAGACTTTCCTTGTCATTCCCAACCTCCATACCATAATCTCTATCCTCAACAATACCAAGATCCCCAATATGCTTTTAATGATCAATACCCTCAATGTTCACAAGACTACAATCCACCTCAACATCCTTTCCCACCACAAGATTACTCTCCAAATCCATATCCATCACCCATTCATTACACTCCACACCCCCAAGACACTCAACCTCCATATGATCATCACACTCATTCACCAAGTGTTGGGAGGTATGTAGTAGATGGGGAGACATTGGCATTGGCTAGGCGTTAGGGAGTCACTATTGTACCCGATGATGACATTGAGGATGAGGGCTATCCAATGCAACCAAGTGAGGATGAATATGCCAATAATCAATGGGAACCTCAAGAACCACTCTATCATCAACCTCAACAAGAATTCAACCCATTTGATCAAGATCCGGAGATGAAGATTATGATGGCCAACATGCTTAAGCAAATGAATGAGCAACAAGTTCTACTAGACAACATGATGGCTCGAATACAAGGTTTGACAACTCAAGAACCCGTTCAAGAATTGTCTTCCAATGTAGATGTTCTACAAGAGTTGCTCTTGCCAAATGAAGGATATGTGGTTGAAGAAAATAAAAAGCAAGGTGAGGACATTGATGGTGAAGATGAAGATGATGAGGGCTATGATGAATGCATTGAGATGGAGACACCAAGTTGGGGAGAAAGTGTAGAGTTGCAAGATAATGGTGATAAGGAGCAACTTGAGAATGAGTCAATGGAAGAAATGCTAAAGAATGATGAAGTTGATGGAATGTGTGGCACAAACAAGGAATGCCCTCTATTGGATGACACTCTCTTGGACGAGAACTTTAGAATAACTTGGGAACCGGGAGGTGTCAATGTTTATGAAAGTGGAGGTCCTCATTGGCCTATATTCATATCCAAGGATTCTTACTTCCTATTGGTGCATGACGAAGACCCAAGGTTTCCATTACTTGCTCAAGAAAAGGGAAATCAAGAGGAGAATGAGAATGGAGACTTTGGGATTGGTCAATCTCATCTCTACTACCAAGAAGCAATGTTTAGGAAGAAATCCTTGTTTGACTTATGGATTAAAAATGGCTTTGAGGAAGGGATATGTTTGAAGTTTGATTTTGATGAGCATAGTTTCTTTAACTTTGAAGTGGTGAAGATGAGCTTAAGAGAATTTATTGATGGCTACCACTTGAAGTGCTTTTTGGAAGAAAAGGTCGATGTAAAGAATGAGATCTTCATTCTCAATTCCTTTTATGGTTTACTTGGGAGGTTGAGTCGAGCTAGCGACATTAAATTTAGCGCTTCATGGGAGGCACCCCATGTTATCTTTCATTTTATTGCACTTTACTTTCTTCTTTATTTTTCTTAACACTTTTATTTTTGATATATCATGCTTCCACTTGTGCTTTCATGTATATATGCTCTTGATTCTAGGAATGACACTAAGGAGTATGCTCAATTCCAAGAAGGTTTCACGGTGATTCTTTGACACAAGAAGATTCATTAAGGGAGTCTCATCTACCTTCTCTACTTTCTTTAATTGTGTATAGTGCTTTACTCGGTGTAGATAGTAGAGATTGAGCTCCTTGTACTTATTGTGATATCCTTCCCCCTTGTTCTTTGTTATCTTTCACATCGAGGACGATGTATCCTTTAAGTGTGGGGGAGGGGATAATTTGGGTTTTTTTTCTAAAAAAATTGAAAATTTTGAAACTTTGCTTGGATGACTCATTGTGCTTAGTGTTTGGTAAATTGCTTTTCCTTGCTTGAAGTTGTGATTACTCCCTCTTTGTTGGTTTGTGGTTTGTTTTGGTGGAACTTGTTGCAATTCAACTTGTGATTGATGAGCCAAGGGGTAATACATGATTGATCTATTATCTTGCCAATAGCCTTGTTAACCACTTAATAATTGAATCAATTCTTGATCTTGTGTGTTATGCATTGCTAGTGAAGGCTTATGTGAGATTCCGGTCATGGTTGTTTTGCTAGAACTTGTCTTATTACTCCTCGTGTGAAGTCTAAGATTTGCATGTTTAGAAATGATTTAGGCCATTTTTGTTTAGCCCGAGCCTTTCAAGCCTACCCTTTACACATGTCTTTACCACTAGTTGTCCCCGTTGAGCCTTTTGTGTTTGTTTAATAAGTGCTAAGCACTTGTCCCTTCATTGTGATTGTTTTTCCTTGTGTTAACCCTCATCATTTAACCCTTAACCCCGTGCCAAAATGTTTCCCTCCACCCTTGAGAGAATAGAGCATTTATTCTTTTTCTTTGAAGAGATCTTTATTGGAGCATGTTTTGTAAGAAATCCTCTTGATAATTTTGTCTAAGTGTGGGGGTCTTGATTCGTTGAATAAGTTTGTTGGTTGATTTGAAAAAAAAAATGAAAAAATGATGATGAGAAAATTGAGAAAAAAAAAAGTCATGAAAAAGAGATGAAAAGAGAAAAAATGAAAAGAAAATAAGAAGAATAAAAGCTTAAGTTTGATTCTAGTTTGTGTTGAAAGTTGTACTCAACCCCCACCTCTTTCGAGTATTGCTTTGTGTCAATTGTAAATTGCTCCTTTGTCCATAGAAGGTATATCTCTTCGAGCTCTAATTGTGAAAAAATGTGAAGTTCTCTCCTTTGTTTATTTTCCTTACCCCTTCTTTGTTAACCTTTCACCCTTAGCCCCATTACAAGCCAAATAAAAGTCCTACTTGATCTTAGCATGCAATCTTGGAGTTGAACTAGTGGGAGTATGAAGGGCAAGCCTATGGAATCTCATTCAAAGCCAAGTTTTGCATAATCTAAACTTAGCATTTGTGCACACTTGATCCTCACGTACTTTAATGGTTTTGGTGCTTGGTTATTGGCTTGAGAATGAAACTTGTGTGCCAAGCTAAGGTGATTCTTGAAACAAGTTGTTTTGTAGCAAGTTGGATTGTGGTTTGATTGGTTGTGCAAATTGGGAGTATGATCAATTTCTTTGCTAGGATAGTGATTTATTTCTTGTCTTTGCTTGAGGACAAGCAAAAGTTTAAGTGTGGGGGAGTTGATAAGTGCATTTTTGTCTATATTTTTTACCCCTTCTTGAACCCATTTTATTTGTGAATTGCTTAAAAACTTGTGTGAATTGTGACTAAGTTATGTTGGTTTTATTTCAAGGTGCAATCATTCACAACAAGTGAGAAATTCAATGATTTTTGGAAGATACGAGCAATTTTTGGATCAAGAGATCAATCAAAGAGTTTGGAATGCATTTAGGAATTTTCAGCAGCCTCGTACCCCCTCCCGTACGCCCATCCATCAGCCCATCCGAGATTTGAAAAACGAAGCAGGTGGCGTACGCCCATCCCACAGGGCGTACGATATTTCTGCCCAAAACCCAGTGTTCACTGGAAATGCACCAAAAATGGTACGCCCTGGCGTATGCCCATCCCTGAGGCCATCCCACTGTGCTCTGCTCTATTTATGCGCGTTTTTGGGTCATTTCAACTCGGTTTTGACCCATGGTTGAGCCCTAGCTTCTCTCTTTCACTCCCTTTCATATTGTAGTGTTAGATTAGGTTTAGATTTAGGTTTCTTAACATTTTTCAAGCTTGTAATCAAGGATTCAACACTTGGATTCCAAGATTTACTATCCATTTCTTAGTAAAGTTTTCTTCTCCCTTTTATCTCTTCATCTTGCAATGTTTATGCTTTACATTTATGTTTTTTGTGTTCTTTATGCTATTGAATCATGATTAGTTAGTTTATGGACTTGAGTTAGGGTTGTATTATCTTTCTTGATGCTTGATTTGTAATTATTGCAAAAAGGGGAAGAACACTAACCTAGGGTTCTTGAGTTTATGAAGGTTTTGTGTTTGTATTTTGTTAATGCTTGGTGTAAAACATTCATTAACATGTTTGGGAGGATTCTTGGCCTCAATGAGAGTTGGGTAAAGATTCCAAGCCACTCCTTGCATAAACCCAATCTCTTCCTATGAAAATAGGGGAAATTGGGGGTTATTGGTGCTTTGTGTGCTTGAAGAACTTGGAGTTGATTCACCACGAGAGTGGGACAATTCCTTGTTCTAATCCTTGTTAATTTGCTCACGTGAGTGACTTATAGACTAGGGTTCCTACGTGCATCCCCTCTATTTCTCGGTAGTGTGATTTTCCCCAATCTTTAGGGTGTGCTATGCATCTAGAAGATAATGTTCCCTAGCTTGAGTCCCATTTTATTATTCCGTGTTTATATCTTATTAATATGTGTTTGGTTACTTTGTTTAGTTACCGTAACCTTGAAACTTGTTGTTATTTGCTTAGCTTCTTGTTGATTTCCTTATGTTAGTGCCTAGTTGCTTGTGATTGCGTATTGCGTGCCATAAATCCCAATCCCCTGAGGACGACATAAAACACCCGAGCTCACATCTTATTTTTGCTACATCAACATACAAGAGAGAATGAAGGCTGCCCAGGATCGACAGAAGTCCTACGCCGATCTAGGGAGGAAGTAAGCCGAATTCTCTACAGGAGAGAAAGTTTGGCTTAAAATATCACCAACTCGAGGAGTGATGAGGTTCGGAAAGAATGGAAAGCTAAGCCCTAGATTCATTGGTCCCTACGAAATCCTGGAAAATGTCGGGAACCTAGCTTACCGCCTCACATTGCCAGCCGAACTAGAACGAATACATAACATATTCCACATGTCACAACTAAAGATATATATATACACTACGCAGCCCACGTACTACAACTCGAAGTCGTGTGTTTGGATGACGCATGTCCTACGAGGAAAACCCTGTAAAAATCCTGGACACGAAGATAAAAGCAACTCGTCGGAAGACCATAGAGATGGTTAAGGTCCTCTGGTCCAATCACGGGACCGATGAAGCGACATGGGAGCTCGAAAGCGCCATGTGAGAACGCTATCCCGAACTATTCGCACAAGGTAACTTAGACTGAACCTTAGGCTAAGAAAGGATGTTCGACCCCATCACGTCTAAGCTTCGGGGACAAAGCTTTCTGTTACGGGGAGGGTATGACACCCCGTGTTACGACCTTCAAGTCCGAATTAATTATTAAATTAATTCTGCTAATTAAAATAATTAAAAAGTGATTTAATCTAATTATAATTCCCTTAATTAACCCAGGTGGTCCATGATGAATCGTGAACCTTTACCTGAACCAGGAACCTTAAGCTCACAGGGAATAAGGTAAGCGAGCCTTATTATTCAGACCTTGAATAGGTTTCCCCTAAACATATAAATAGGAGATTAGGAAACAGATGGAACCCTTCCTCTCCATTCCCTCACTCGAAATTACTCGCAGGAACTCCAACCGAGGAAATCCCCCACCAACAAGCCTAGGAAGATCAATTGGAAGGAGAATCTTAGGGAAGAACCTTAGTAGCCAGGGATATTGGTTAGGGCTAAGAGGTAACCCATGTCTTACAAAACCCATTTTCCTTGCTATATCTTATTCATTCGATCCTTTGATATATGATTCTGTGTTTGAGTCTTGATAGAGCTTTGCCTAGGGTTTATATTGTGTTTTTGTGATAATCATGATGCTCTTGACATTGTAATTGATTATGTGAATGATCTTGTATTTTCATTATGTCTAGAGCCTTAGCGTTTACATTGTGAATTTCGTATTATGATGATCTTGGTATATTTGGGTGGGATTATGCATGATCAGGTGTTGAGTCTAGCCTAGGACTTGTGTTTAGGACCTTGCATATAGATTTCTTGATATTCCTATGGTTCCGGATTCTCCTGAACCCTTATATGATTAATGTGGAGTCTTGTATGTTTAGAAGTCGTGTTAGAACATATTTGGTATGATTCTTCATTTAATCCCGTTAATTGAATACGTGGTGTTGTCATTATGTGTTTGAATGTGTTTAGACATGGTTTCGGGTTCAACGAGAGATCCCGGGACCGAAAGTTGCCTGAGAGTTAGTGGGGGGCAGGTGGGGTAGGGGTGCCCGCCACCTACCCACTGCCCGTGGTTACTATTCCAGCCGGCGGGCAGGCAACTGCTCGCCGGGCACCCGCTTGAATAGTATGTCGCCGCCGGCGGGTGGTCCTCCACCCGCTGGAAACCCGATGTGGTTCGTGGTGCCTTTCCCCATTTGATGTTTCCTCGTGTCCCGTTGTGTCCCGTTGTACCCCGTTTATCGTGTATGAGTCTCATTTGGTGTTTTGGGTATCGTCCTAGGAACTTATGTGTAATATGTATCGTTGTTGTTGTGTCTTAATTGCTATCTGCTTATATGTTGATTGATTGAATGGTGATGAGTATCGTGGTCATTGCGCAATGGCAAGTGTGACTAATGATGATGAGATTGTGATTGGTGGAAATGAATTTTTTGAGATTGGCACCACTTGCGCCCGGTCATTGTACTAAAGGTACATGCCATAGCGGTGGCTGTGCTGAAGGCACACACCCACCTTCGACTAGCTTGCCGTTGAGCATGGGTCAGGTTATAAGTGCTGTGGTGTCATGTTAGGGCTATATGCGCTAACCCCTTGATATTGGCACTAGAGGTGCGGATCATGTGAATGGCACTGCAGCACCATCTTGATATGTTGGTGGTTGATAGGTCGTTTGTCGTTGGGGGCATGTAGTTGCCCTGAGGAATAAGGGGTGGTGATATAAGGGTGGCCTGGAGGTATAGGTTGGAACTGATATAAGGACGGATGGGAGCTACAAGATTGGAACTTGCTATAAGGTTGGAGGATGAATTGTGTGCTTTGATGACTGCTTGCTAATTGATTGTCTTGAATGCCTTCGATGCCTCTAATTGTTATTCATATGCTTATATGTCTGTTATGTCTTGTATTGCGTTCTTAGGAAGCATGTTAGTCCTTATGATTATTTTAAACTGTTGAGTCTGTTATTATGTCTTGAGTCTGGATCTTGGATTTAAATTAGCGTCTCGTAAGTATATATGTATTCCAGTTTCAAAATGAGTTTTTTATATCTACCTATATTGTACTTAACTCGTTTGAGTGGGTTACCAGCATTATTCGCTGACGATTGTTACACCGAATGTTTTTCAGGAACAGTTGAGTAGCTTCGGAGCACGCTAGTGGACTCGTGGACTTAGTTAGATAGCCCTAACATTAATGAGATGGCCGGCGTGCCTTGATTTACATATTAGTACTGATTACGCCTTGTTAGTTAGTTTAGCCTGTGCATCTAAGTTCTCTAGCTCAGGTGTGGCATAGCTCCCTGACTATCATGCTTAGTTTATGCTCTGTTTGGGGAATTAATAATAGATTCGCCTATATTTTATAAGTTTTAAATATCTCAAAATTTGGGGTGTTACACTCGACCTTCTGAAGTAGTCCTCGGGGGCTCGTAGGCAGCCAGCCTCACCCCTCGAAGGATGTGGCAACTCTAGAGCCCGTCCATGCCACGCGGACGGACAACTGTACTCAGAAAATAAACAGGCCGAAAGGAAAAGAAAGCAGTCGATAAACAAAAATCCCGCCGGGCAAGTTTTGCATTCAAAAGTCCTAAAGGCCATATCACATTCGAAAAAGAAGCGAAAAGAGAGAGAAAATTGACGATTAGTCAACTCTAAAGTTCACCCCTGCCCAGCTGGAGCGTTCTCTTGGCAGGCTCGAACTTTGGTTTGGGGATGTTGCGGAGACATGTAGGCACTCTCCTTATTGTAATAAGGAGCACGACACAGTCCTGTTCAAGCTTAAATTTGCTCCGAAGATATACCGAAAGGTTTTTGGAAATCGAAATCCTTCACGGACATGTACTATATCTGCGAAGAAGATGTCAACTTCTTGGATGTTTACCATCCCTTCGATGGGTAGTTACAGGCGAGAAAAATTTTCTTTCTTTTGAATCTGCACTTGCTCCACTAGTGAAGCGCCCATCAGATTTTACACCAGCATAAGGGATCCTTTCTCTCTGCTTAACTCCCCTGTACGTACTTAAAAGACCAGCCTGGCTGTCGTTGATCCTTATGGTGGGTTGCATTCTCGACGCGGCAGTGGCTGTACCAAACCCGAGGAGACTTGGCCTACTTTTGTAATCTGGGAAAGCTATTGGAATAAGGACAGGGAATCCTCCACCCTAAGGCGATGACAGTAGGTGAGGAAGGTGGCCGGCGAGCAGCAAGCATTGGGCGCCAGCCAACTGGCCATTACCCCGTAGTGTTGGAGAAGAGAAGGTGGAAGGACGGGATAAAGTTGAGAAGCATGAGGAGGAAAATGTAAGGAGGAAAAAAGGTATTTATAAGGTTAAACGGGCAATGAGATTGTGACGCGTGTCTTAGATCGGACGGACGGGGGGCGCTGATGTTACATTTGAGATGATGGTTATGAAGAGACACGTTTTGAAGACGTAATCGGCGGAATTAGTGGAAAAGTCATGATTAAGCCTACCGCGACCGTACTGCTCCGCAGAACCAGTCAGGAACAACGAGACCAGTTGGGAGAAGCGGAATTAGCCAGGAACCTGCTCGGGTTGCGGACGAATCAGGGCAAATCAAGATGGCAGGCGGCCAGGGTGCGTGGGGAACTTGTGTTCTTTTCTCTTTCTTTACTTTTTTAGGTTAATGTTCAGCTAAAGCCTAAAAAAGTGAAGGATTGGTGATAGATATCCCAAATCAGCCCCCTGGATGGGAGGTCAGACAAGGCAGCCAGACCAAGAGATGACTCATTACTTAACAAGGGGAGGATCGCCAGGGACCCCTCAGCCACGATGAGAGGCGCCTCACAATGGCCGGCAAGCACTCCTAAAGCGGCCAGCCCGCTAGCCGGCGCGTCCCCGGGCTGGCTCTTGGATGTATTACGGTTGGACGACCAGTCACGGCGGTCGGCGTGTCCCCGATTGAATACCCATGGGGTTCGGGCGGGCGACTAGGCCACACGGGCGGTGCGTCCCTGATCATATGCTTTTTCTGGACCCGGTTGGGCGACCAAGCTCTACAGACGGGATGTCATTATATGAAAACAAGGACTTAGGAGGGCGCCCCGCGTAGCCGAGACCATTCCTGACCGGGCACACACCCAGAAACGCATTCAGCGGATTCTACAGAAGCGATCTTCGCTCATTAGGCAGCTTCCTTAATTAGTTCATACGGAAAAGGCAGTAATTTGACAGCACGTTAGCCCTTAAGTCAGCCCTATTCCCCCTTAAGCTTGGTTGCACGCCAGCCCTACTTACCATCTATGAAACCTACATTCTTTGCTCTTGGAAATCATACCCCTCCATAATTCAAAGTTCTTGATTTAGTGGTGAAAACTCTTCCTTTTCAATTAAGAGTGAATGCACAAAGAAAAGATCCTTCAACCAAATCTCAATCAAGGTAAGACAATAAGCTCTTGAACAACAAAAACAAACAAAAAGAAAGAAAAAGCTTAGTCTCCTAAGATTCCCTAAACTCTAATGCTAGTAAAACAAGCAATCACATAAAACCACCAAATTGCCAATCCCCGGCAACGGCGCCAATTTTTGATGTAGCAAAAATAAGATGTGAGCTCAGGTGTGAAATATCATCCTAAGGGGATTGGGGGATATGTCACGCAATATGCAATCACAATAAACTAGGCACTAGCATAAGGAAATCAACAAGAAGCTAAGCAAACTACAAGTTTAAGGAAATGATAAGACTAACACATATACACAAAGATAAACACAAAATAAAGAAATAAGACTCAAGTTAGGGAGCATTATCATCTAGATGCTTTAACAACCTAAGGGATTAGGGAGAACAAGTACCCAAGGAAACAAGTGGAATACACGTAGGTATCCTAGTCTACGAACCATTCTCGTGATTAATAAACAAGGATTAGAACAAAGAATTGCCCCACTTTCGTGGTGAATCAATTCCAAGTCCATCAAGCACACAAAGCATCTAAAGCCCCCAATTTCCCTTATTTTCGTAGGAAGAAATCGGGTCTATGCAAGGGGTGGCTTGGATTCATCACCCAACTCTCGTTGAGGCAAGGAATCCTCCAAAAACAAGCTAATGAATGTGTACATCAAACATTAACAAGATATAAATACAAAACTTTCACAAACACATGAACCCTAGGTTGGAGTTCTTCCCCTTTTTTACAATAATCACAAATCAAGCATCAAGATAGATAATACAACCCTAACTCAAGTCCATAAACTAACTACTCATGATTCAATAGCATAAAGAATACAAAAACATAAATGTAAAGCATAAACATTGCAAGATAAAGAGATAAAAGGGAGAAGAAAACTTCACTAAGAAATGGATGGTAAATCTTGGAATCCAAGTGTTGAATCCTTGATTACAAGCTTGAAAAATGTTAAGAAACCTAAATCTAAACCTAATCTAACACTACAATATGAAAGGAAGTGAAAGAGAGAAGCTAGGGCTCAACCATGGGTCAAAACCGAGTTGAAATGACACAAAAACGCGCCTAAATAGAGCAGAGCACAGTGGGACGCCCTCAGGGATGGGCGTATGCCAGGGGGTACGATTTTTGGTGCATTTCCAGTGAAAACTGGATCAGGGAGAAGAGATGCGTACGGGCGTACGGCAGGGCGTACGCCACCTGCTTCTTTTTTCAGATCTTGGATGGGCTGATGGATGGGCGTAAGGGAGGCAGTACGGTACTCCTGAAATTCCTAAATGCATTCCAAACTCTTTGATTGATCTCTTAGTCCAAGAATTGTTAGGATCTTTCTAAAAATCATTGAAATTTCTCACTTGTTGTGAATGATTGCACCTTGAAATAAAACCAACATAACTTAGTCACAATTCACACAAGTTTTTAAGCAATTTACAAATAAAATGGGTTAAAGAAGGGGTAAAAATATATACAAAAATGCACTTATCAGGGTCAAACCCTAGAGAAATAGTATCGCATTATTCTCTCTCTATTGCTTTATCTTTATTTTCATAATCTCGCATAAACATTCTTATTCCCTTATCCAGTAGTGTTGGCCTGCCGAGCAACCATCGAAGTTGTGAAAACCAACACCTTTAATCCTAATTATATTGCGCATACAGTGAAGAGTATGTCGGGCGTACATACATGGAAGATATGATTTGAAAACAAAAACAAAAAAAAAAAAAAATAAACTACCCACAATTAGGGTTAGAAGTCAAAAAATAATAATAATAATAATAATATTTCAGCATGTTAACCAATTTTTAAGAGTAAAGTTTATTCTTTTTGTTTGAGTATTTCAGAAGAAGAGCTGGAATACATGTTTAGTTAAGAAACAAGTCGTCAGGAGTTTAATTTTTGAATATCAATGTCATTGACAATTGATAATTAATCGGATTCAAAGCTCCTTTAAAATATCCCTGCAATGAATATATTTCAATTGTATAATGTTTAAATTGTTTTTGTAATGGTGATTTACAATCGTGTAAATGAAAAGCAAAGGTTTCATGTTTGGTTCTTATTAATATATACATTGAATAAAGGATTTGACTCATTAATAAAAGATCTGACATGTCTCACAGATTGAGACCCGTAAGACGGTTTCACAGATTTGTTGCCTATATGCAGTTGCATATTTGCATATATATATATATATATTTAAAAAGAAGTAATATTGAATAAATTACATTTTCTTTTTGATACTTTTATAGAAAAATGCAGGATTACCCAATTATATGAGATAAACAATTTAACAAGTTGTTTGCATATATATTATATATGGAGAAAATATCTTTTTTCTTATTTTTTTTTAAATAAAAAGACTTAATTTATTAGATTAGAAGCAAGAAAATATCATTTTTAGTCACTCGACTATAATACATATATAAATTTTAGTCCTTGACTATTAAAATTTACAAATTAGGTGTAGGACTATTCAATTTGTATCACATTTGGTTCTTGACAATTAACATTTTTAAATTAGGTGCATGACTATTTAATTTGTATCACATTTCGTCATTGACAATTATCATTCTCAAATTAGGTACATGACTATTCAATTTGTATCACATAGTCCTTAACTATTAAGTTCAGTATTATAATATAAAATTTATATATATTTAAAAATTACATTAAAAATAATATAAAACGCCAAAGGCCAAATTTAAAAATAATTAAAATTACTAAAGAGAATAAGCAATGAAGAAAGAATTGATTTGACCAATAAAATAGCAAATTGGACATGCAAAATGAGTCAGATGGAGTATAATATAATATAATAAATTGTTATTTATTACTATAAAAATCATTTTCAAATTGTCCACCGAATTGCATATTGTAATGCAATTGTTATGTCTCACTGAACCTTAAAAAAATACAATTGAATTCTTAAATTAACCAATTTCGTGTAATTCGTCTAATTTTTGATAAAACCCTTTACTACCAGGTTACGAATCGCCACATAATTTTTTTTTAAATACTAAATTTTATATATATTTTAATAATGATAAAATTATAATTTATACTTGTAACACCCCGTGTTACGATCCCTAAAGCCAATTAATTAATTAACAATTTACCCAAAAAGAAAGAAATAAATCACAATAATTAATTAGCATTGAGCCCACCATGGTCCATGGGCCCCCCATCTCTAAGCCCAATCCCCAATCCTAGAAGAATTAGACCCCATAGTATATAAATAGGGAACTTAGAAGGCATCTAGAATCCCCACCACAATAATCTCTCACCACCCAAAGAGTTCCAAGAATTCCCTTAGGAGAAATCAAGAAATCAAGAAAGCTTAAAGAAAGACCCTTTATAGCCAAGGAATTAATTAAGGCTAAGAGGTAACCCATGTCTCAACAAAACCTATTTTCATAGTTATGATTCCCCCTTAGGGTTTCCCCATATTATTGCGTATTGATGAATTGTGGTGTTATTATTGATGATTGATGTGATGATCTCATGGGGGATATTGATAATCTTGATATTGGGAGATTCTTGATAATTATGGTGTTCTTGATGATTATATGGAGTTCTTGATAATTATATGATGTTCTTGATAGTTGTGTGATGTTCTTGATGCTTATATGTTATTCTTACCGAATCTTGTAATTAGAAGACGAACCGTATTCTTGTTGATGTAAAAGTAATTAGAACCCTAGGTTGATGTTCTTGTTGACGTTCTTGATAATTGTGTAATGTTCTTGATTCCTATATGTTATTCTTACCGAATCTTGTAATTAGAAGACGAATCGTATTCTTGTTGGTATAAAAGTGATTAGAACCCTAGGTTGTATCGTATGATATTATTCTTGGTGTATCGGGTGGGGAAATCGCATGTTTGGGTGTTGATTATGTTTAGGAAAGCATGATAGGCTATGTGTCGTACGTTTCTCGTATTTGACCCATTAATTGTCTACGGGTTGTTATCAATTACGTTTAAAAATGTCTAAGCATGGTTTCGGGTTCCACAAAGGTTCCCGGGGCATTTTTGTGATGAAAGAGTCAGTGGGGGGTAGGGGACCCGCCAACTACCCACGGCCGAAACAACACTTCCGGCAGCGGGCAGCTGCCCGCCGGCGACCCGCTGCCCGGAATAGTAAAACCGGCGGGCAGCCGGCGGGTGGCCCCCCACCCACCGGCTACCCGCTGGAAAATTCCCCACTTCGGGATCCCGGCTTCCCCGTTTGATGTTCCCCCGACCCCCGTGGTGTCCCAACGGACTCCGTTTATCGTGCCTATGTATAGTTTGATGTTTAGGGTACCGTTCGTAGGTTTATGAGTCTATTATATTGCATGCTAGTTGAATTGGTATCCCGTTGACCTAGGTGGAAGAAGTATGAACCCCTTAGGACTATTCTTAGTATGTGAAGGATCACGCATAGGTTTTGTTATACGTTTTCTCCCCCTTCCCAATGTGTAATGTGGGTTGCATGTACTTGCTATGTGTTATGTGTGTGTGTTACCCCAATTCGGTTGCGATCGGATTGGTTATTCCTGAGCTGCGGTTCAGAAGCTGGCTGCGGTCAGATTGATACTCTTGGGCTGCGGTCCACCGTTTGGTTGCGATCAAACGTTTCTACATGAGCTGCGGTTCATATTTCCTGGCTGCGGTCAGATGACATTCTCTTGGGCTGCGGTCCACTGTTTGGTTGCGATCAAACTATGATGAGCCGCGATTCATCGGTCGGTTGCGATCGACCCCTCCGTGTTGCGATACGGGGCAGGGTGCTGCGGGGCCGTGTCAGAGCTATATGCGCTGACCCTCATGTATGGGTATGCGATTGGTCCTGTGTGATGAGATATGGATGAGTTGTGGTTATGAGTATCTTGGGGTTGTGACTACGGGATTTATGTTGGGGATTGCTATGTTGCGTTGTGATTATTAATTGTGCTTAGCTTATCTGCCTGGCCTATTGTGAACTGAATATGCTTGTTATGACTGTTGCTTGTGTCTGGCCTTATCTGTCGAGTCATTCCCGGTTTTAAAAGCTAGAGTTCGTAGGATATATCTTCATGCTCAAAATGGTTTTCGTATATCTATATATATCTCTATATGATGTATTGTATTTCAACGCGTTGGAGTGGGTTACCAGCACCTCTCGCTGAACAGATATATTTGGCTTTCAGGCACAGAGGATTAGAGCACTGGAGCGCGCTAGAACTGGAGCGTAGAAGTAGAGTAGTTCCCTTTCGGCCTGCGTGCCATGTTATGTATTTATATTTCTGAGGATATTAGCTAGTTAGCCTGTGCACCTGGGTTCTCTAGCCCAGGTGTGGCATAGCACCCCGTACGCATGTGTTATACTTTGGGATTTAATGAGATGTTATCTTTATTACATAAGTTTTAAATGTCTTGAAAATCTGGGGTGTTACAGTTGGTATCAGAGCCTAAGTTTGACCCTAGGATAAGACCGTTAAGACCAGACCTTAAGACGATAGGCTTGAACTCTAGGGACTTAGGGACGTAGGACTTAGGAATCTTAGGACGCGCGGTGAGATTGTGAAACCTACACATAACCTCCCCTCACTTTATCCCTCTTTAACATTAAGAAACTCCCCTTCGCTTATTGCATCATGGTGAAAACACAAAGTAATATCGACCTTTAACCACCAGGATGGCACCCAAGAGAAAGCAGACAGGAACCCGAAACGCCCCACTCAGGAATTCCTGACTCAGAATTTACAACGCCTGGCCCAAATTGCCCAGGCACTAAGTACTGCCACCCCCCAACCTTTACCAACGAACGAGAACTTGGAAATCCACCACCAGGTCTCGGCACACCAACCACCCACCTTCTCGGGGGGCGAAGACCCCACGACCCTCGAAGAGTGGATCGGGACCTTCGACGAGGTATTCAGGGCAACCAAATGCCCCGAACATCACCAAGTCAGGATAGCCTCCTTCTACTTCAGACATGAGGCCGACATCTGGTGGGCCCGTTAGGGACCCACGTGCGAACAGAGTCCCGGATTCAACTGGGAATGCCTAAAAACACGGCTACGAGAACAATTCTACCCCAACCACCTGAAAGCCGCCACATACGAAGAATTCCTCCACCTAAGACAAGGGGCAGCCCCAGTCTCGGAATACAACCAACAATTCTGTCAACTGGCTCGCCTCACCCCCGAACTAGTATCCACCGAGGGGATCAAAGTCGGGAAGTTCTTAGCAGGCCTTAACCCCGAACACCAGAGGGCCTTGGCCACACAAGAACCAAAGACCCTCGGGGAAGCCTATGCCAAGGCGTCTCAACTACAACAGGTAACGAACCCACCCCAAGAGACACAACTGGGGTACAAAAGGAAATCCGAAGGAAATCACCCAATTCCCATCAGAGAGCCTAAAAACCCCAAGACCGTCTCACTTGACTAGGCCATCACGCAAACTGCTCAGGGAAGGATCCTTACCCTAAGCAAAGCCAGGATCGGATACAACAACATAGTCTGCGGCACCTTCCTAGTGCACGCCACCCCAGCCACCATACTATTCGACTCAGGGGCTACCAACTCGTTTATAGCAACCGAGTTTGCCGCCCAGCTCGGCCTTAACACCAGCACCAAGGTCCGACTCCAAGTCAAGGTGGCCTCTGCCGAGATCATAAAATGCGATCGCATGTACGAGAGCATAATGATCACCATTCAAGGAGTGGAATTTCCCAGCAACCTGATTCAGTTCCAACTGGATAGGGTGCAAGTAATCTTGGGCATGGACTGGCTAGGGAAATTCCAAGCACAAATCCTGTGCGGAGAGCAGAAAGTGGTCCTACGAGGACCAAACGGTAAAAGGGTGTCGTACCGCGGTACCCGCCAGGATCCGGGGATCAAGCTTGTGAACATGATGAAAATTAAGAAGTACCTAAACCAAGGAAACGAGGCCTTCTTATGCTCAGTCGAAGACCTCAACGCCAAAACACTCGAGCCACAAACCATCCCAGTGGTAAACGAGTTCACCGACGTCTTCCCAGATGAAATCCCCGGGGCACCCCCGGCTAGAGAGGTCGAGTTCACCATAGACCTCATACCTGGCGCCGCCCCGATCTCTAAACCACCCTACAGACTGGCACCAAAAGAAATGAAAGAACTGAAAACACAACTTCAGGAATTACTAGATAAGGGTTACATCCGACCCAGCACCTCCCCATGGGGAGCGCCGGTACTATTCGTTAAGAAAAAGGATGGAAGCATGCTCCTGTGCATCGACTACAGGGAACTCAACCAAGTTACAATAAAGAATAGGTACCCCCTTCCCCGAATAGATAACTTATTCGACCATCTTAAAGGGGCAGGGGTATTCTCGAAGATCGACCTAAGATCCGGGTATCATCAAATCCAAGTGGCCAAACCAAACATTCAGAAGACGGCCTTCCGAACACGTTACGGCCGCTACGAGTTTACCGTAATGCCCTTCGGTCTCACCAACGCGCCCGCCATATTCATGGACCTCATGAACCGAGTATTCCGACCCCACCTGGATGACTTCGTCATTGTGTTCATTCACGACATCCTAGTCTACTCCCGAAATAAAGAAGAACATGAAAAGCACCTTCGCATAACCTTGCAAACTCTCAGAGAACACCAACTTTACGCCAAATTCTCCAAGTGCGAATTTTGGCAAGACAGCGTAGCCTTCTTGGGCCACGTGATAACCAAAGAGGGGATTAGGGTGGACCCCGCTAAGATTCGCGCCGTTAGAGAATGGACCACGCCGAGCTCACTTTCAGAAGTCCGAAGCTTCCTGGGCTTGGCCGGCTACTACAAGAGGTTTGTACCCGACTTCACCAAGATAGCCCAACCCCTCATTAAGCTCATGAAAAAGGAAACCCCCTTCCGATGGGACAACGACTGCATCTCTGCCTTCCAAGAACTAAAAGACAAACTAACCACGGCACCCGTACTAGCCATCCCCTCCGGGTCGAAAGGATTCGAAGTCTACAGCGACGCATCCAAGAAAGGGTTGGGATGCGTGCTAATGCAAAAGGGCAGGGTAATAGCATACGCGTCCAGGCAACTCAAAACCCACGAAGAGAATTACCCAACCCATGACCTCGAACTAGCCGCTATCGTGTTCCCACTGAAAATCTGGAGGCACTACTTGTATGGGGTACAATGCAAGATCTACACCGACCATATGAGCCTAAGGTACATCTTCACCCAGAAAGACCTAAACATGAGACAACGAAGGTGGCTAGAACTCATAAAGGACTACGACCTAGACATTCAATACCAAGAGGGAAAAGCTAACGTCGTGGCAGACGCCCTAAGTCGAAAGACTAACCATTCCCTCAACACCACCTGGGTCCTACCGGACCAACTGTATAGGGACTTCCAAAAACTGCACTTAGAAATAATAGAGCAAGGACAAACCCACTCCGATGTCTACTTACTTAACACGCGGGCCGTACCCACCCTCTTCGAGGAAATCAAGACGGGGCAACAACAGGATCCAGAACTAGATAAGATTCGCCACGACCTAACCCAAGGAAAGGAAGGTTCCTTCGAAATACACTGGGACGACAGCCTCCGTTACAAAGGGAGGTGGTGTGTATCCTCCACGCACCCCCACTTGAAACAACGGATCTTGAAGGAAGGGCACAACTCCCCGTACTCGGTTCATCCAGGGGGTGACAAACTATACCAAGACGTAAAGAGATCGTTTTGGTGGCCAAACATGAAGAAGGAAATCGCAGATTTCGTGGCCAAATGCCTAAATTGCCAAAGGGTGAAGGCCGAACGATGCAAGCCCAAGGGGTTCATACAACCCCTTGAGATACCACAAGGAAAGTGGGATTCCATATCCATGGACTTCGTCGGAGGATTACCCCCAACAAAGACCGGCAAGGATAAAATCTGGGTCATAGTGGACCGGCTAACCAAAACGGCACGATTCATTGGCATGAAGGAAACATGGACAATGACGCAACTGGCCCAAGCCTACATAAACCGGGTAGTGAAATACCACGGAGTCCCCCGAAACATTGTGTCCGATAGGGATTCCAGGTTCCTCTCACAATTCTACAAATCGTTACAATCGGCCTTGGGGACGCAACTAAAACTAGGCACTTCCTTCCACCCCACCACGGACGGCCAAACCGAGAGAACCATCCAAACCCTCGAAGACATGCTAAGAGCCTGCGTGCTAGACTTTCGAGGGACGTGGGAAGAACACCTAGATCTCATTGAATTCTCATACAACAACAGCTACCACGCAAGCATTCGCATGGCGCCCTACGAAGCATTATACGGTCAAAAGTGTAGAACCCCCTTATGTTGGGAAGAAATGGTCAACCCAGTAACACTGGGCCCCCAATACCTACAAGACACCATAGCCAAGGTCAAACACATCCAGGAAAGGATGAAGGCCGCCCAAGACCGCCAGAAGTCTTACGCCGACCTAAAGAGGAAACAAGCCGAATTCAGCCTCGGGGACAAGATCTGGTTAAGGATCTCGCCCACACGAGGGGTAATAAGTTTCGGAAGGAAAGGGAAACTCAGCCCCCGATTCATCGGCCCTTACGAAATCGTAGAAAGAATCGGGGACTTGGCCTACCGCCTCGCCTTACCCATCGAACTAGAACGAGTACACAACGTGTTCCACGTATCCCAGCTAAAGAAATACGTGTACGACCCAAGCCACGTACTCCAACCCAAGGCCGTAGACCTCGACGAGTCACTAGTGTACGAAGAGGAACCCGTGAGAATCCTGGACACCAAGACAAAGAACACTCGGAATCGAACCATAGAAATGGTGAAAGTCCTCTGGACCAACCACGGGACCGAAGAAGCAACATGGGAGCTTAAGGACACAATGAAGGAATGTGTTGCTCCCGATAGGGTGGTGAAAGTCTAGAGGGGGGGGGGGGGTGAATAGACTTTCAAGCCTTTTCAAATTAAATAACTCTTTGGTAACTTTAACTCTAAGTAGCAAGTAAATAGAGTAAGTTAGAACTGCACAGCGGAATAATAGTAAAGAGTTACGCCCAACTAGTAAATTAAATGTGCATGTATAAGTAAGATAGGTACAGGTGATATGTAAAGTGTCAGAGATATCTTGAATATATATAAAGGAGATGGTGCACTCAATATATAATAACAATATTCAAGATTGTAAATAAATATCGTATCACTTCGTCCGTGTGACGAATGTTACATGCAACACGTCAAACTTGCTTAGAATAAATCAATATTTAAGCTCGAGAAGTTTGAGTCACATGCATACGTGAACACAAACTAAACCCGGATGATTAAGATTAACTGTAAATAGTAAACGGGTTAGTCGGATGAGATAGATAGATATAGCAAATAATGTAAGTGCGGTATGTAAATGAGAGAGGCAATTTATAGTGGTTCGGAAGTGGCGTAATCTTCCTAGTACACTTTTCTCCTTTCACGTCTAGGAGAAATTCACTATTTTCCACACACAGTTACAATAGTGAACAAGTGCTACACAGACACTTCTTCCGGATGTCTTGCACACAGCTACACTCTGCTCCAAGTGTCTCGCACACAGCTACACTCAACTCCGAGTATTTCGCACACAGCTATACTCAACGCCAACTAAGTGTCTTGCACACAGCTACACTTAGCAACTACGAGTATTTTGCACATAGCTACACTTAGCAACTACGAGTATTTTGCACACAGCTACACTCACTAGAGTATTTTGCACACAGCTATACTCTTTCTACAATTTACAAATACAAGGATTTGTATTTCTCTCTCCAACTAGATTTGAGACTATTCAGACTAAGTCTCTTAGAATATTTTGAGCACTAGCACTTTTGAATTTTGCACTTGTATCTCGTTCACTTCTATCTCTTCTTCTTTTTTTGTCTTCAAGTCTTCATGGCTTTTTATAGTTAATCAAATATATCCGTTGGAGTAGGATAATTTGATATTTTGAAATTTGAATCTTCATAGCCTGATATTGTTGACAGTAGTAGATCTTCAATTTTGATTTGATTTGTCAACTTGCCTGACAAAGTAAATTTTTTTTTATCACAACTTTGATTTTCTAGTTGTTTCTAAAAAATATTACTTTAATTGTCAATTTGAATATCCAACGAATCTTTGAAATAAATTCATCTGATAGAATTTATTTCTAGGATAAGTTTTTATATTCATGCCTTCATAAATATTTTTCCGTTCTGATCAAATGTCTTTCAGGCAATTTTGGAGTCTTGTGGCATGTGGGTAGACTTAGAATAAATTCCTTCGAATTTATCCAATTTTTGATCATCTTGCTCTTTTGCCACATTGTGCTCCTTTGACTTGAACATCGTGCTCCTTGACTTTGAACATTGTGCTCTTTTGACAACATTGTGCTCCAGTTCAGATTTGGTCACATTGTGCTCTTTAGTAAGCATCGTGCTCCTTAGACCACATTGTGCTCTTTTAGACACATCGTGCTCCTTCGAAAATCTGCCTTATAAAAAATAGGTCCTTGAGGGGAATCGATCTCAGGTGTGATCATTTAGAGTAAGGTCCTCTACCATTTCACCGTTAGGCTCATCCGATCTTTCCTTGCAACGCCATTGCTTTATGCTTCTTTCACGGATGAATACTCGTAGGACCAAAATTAATTTCCCAAATTAATTTTGTTCTTCCTATGGTAGATTCCTTCTTATTTCAATATTCTGATTTATGATGCTTGTACTAAAAGACCTAAAAACTAAGGGGATCTAAAGTACATTTGGCTCATCAAAACTTACAAAAATATTCCTATCAATTTTCTCCCTTTTTGATGACGCCAAAACCTATACTCAGTCATTTAGCTTGTCTTTTAAAACAATTATTTTTCAAAAGATTTTATTATCATTGACATAGCCAAGATGAGTTTAACAAATGATTTTGACTCTAGGAAAGGTATTTTTAGCCACTATATTCCTATTTCGCATTTTTGGAATTTAATGATAATGAATTTTTGCATTTTTCCAATTCATGCGATTTGATACACTCTAAGCTAAAAATGTTACCTTTCAAGAAAAATAATAAAATTAAGAAACAACTTAATAGCATCATAAACAGATAATTCAAATCATTCCAAATTGTTCATGGGTTCATGTACCCGTGGACCACAAAAAAATTGTAACAATCATACAAATCATCTAATGACTTTGTTTCTCTTCTCTTTAAGCACATTGTTAATATGGTTCTGAACATCAACGAAATTGTCACAAATGGCATAGTTGTTGCATACCTGCCCAACTGAATAATAGTTGAAAGCTTCAGTGATGTTGCTTCCGGGCAGTATACCTTCTTCATACCATATGATGCAATCTTCTAGACTTTTTCCATCTTGTAGCTCGGCATCATTGACCTTGATATAGTCCCTTAGAACCATAATCATCAAAGCTCTAGCATAGCTTTGAATTCTTATGAAATTCTCACTTGAAACCCACATGTTTTGATCACTAGGACCACTCTTCTTCATTCCTTTTGGTAGATCATTCAAAGTCACCAACTTTGGCATTTCAACTCTACCATCTCTTGGTGTGGATTCCAAATAAAGAGCTGCACGGTTGTACCAATTTATTTGCTCAATGTTTCCTCCTGCACAAACAATGTCACGAAAAGAACGGTTAGTGGTATTTGCACTGCTTAATCCTCCTGGACTGCCAGCTTCACCACCACCGAACCAATACTCTAATCCTCCTCTTCTTGAAACATTTCTTCCAGCAGATCTGCCTCCTCCACCTCTACTACTGCTTGTGCCAACATTTCTGCTAGCCATGGCAGTCATCATCATCTCAATCATGCTCTCCAAATGACTGAATCTCTCTTCCCCCTTTTTGGCGTAATCAAGAAGTGTATGAACCGATTCACGAAGAGATGAAATGGATTCAGAAATATTCTCATAAGAACCCCGAAGACAGCCCACTTTGGTGTTAACTGAAATGAGATCCGTGTGGACATCACTAATCTGCTTTTCATGTTGATGAAAAACATTGAGAATACCTTGGCTTTGATTCACGTCAATTGCTTCATTTGCCTTTCAAGAATTCTTGAGGATTTGAGAAAGTTGGATGTAGAACCCATTGAGTTGCCCCTCTACATTGTTATTTAATCCTCCAACTTGTCTTTCAAGTGCTTGGTGAGTATCAATCAAATGTTGTTGACTTCTCCGATTTTCATCAAAGGATGCTTCGAATTTTCCACCTTGAGTGTTGACAACTTGATCCACATGAGTGTAGATCCCTTGGAACATGCTCTCCATTCGGTCAACAAGGCTTAAGACAACATTCTCCAGATTTTTTAATTTCTCATTTGTAGGTGTGCCATCAAGGTCTTGCTTTTCTTGGGATGAGGGAAAGCATCTTGCTCCTTCTTGAGCAAAATTGGCTTCAAGCATGTGAGATTGAGCTTGATTTTTCACTAGATTTCCTTCCCTTTCCGGAGTGTGTAACACGTGCGTGTCACCATGTGCACTTTCTGCATTAATAGACTGAATTTCCTCCGTGTGTTGGCTGGCTTGCATGGCATTTTGATCTTGACTTATTTCAGTGAGATTTAACACACTCACATCATATAAGCCACTATGTTAGGAATAAAGTGTAATGGTTTTGATATGCCAAATATGTATTTGTAGATCCCCCAATTTTATTTTATAGGTCTAGTAGAGTCTTAGACCATGATCGGGAAATTATTTAAGTTGCAAAAGAGAAAAACAGAGGAAGATGCATGAAAATGGAAGAAGAGGATATCAAGCCTAAAATCAAGAATTTGTCTGGAGAAAATGGCAAATTGAAGAAGAAGATTAATGGTGTAATATTCACGTCAAAGCTGCTAAAGAAGATATCCCAGAAGAATTTTCGTGAAGAAAATTACGAATTGAAGAATGCATGAAATTAACTTGGAGATCAAGCATCTATGGAAAGAAAGGAGTACATCAAAGAAGATTGGAGATTTACTCAATGAGGTGTACGGACAAAGTGGATGATGCTTGATATATTATGCGAAATGGCTCAAGTTCAAAACTCACCATCAACAATTTTACAAGGTAAAATTTGGGAAGCCAAATTAATTTAATCAGATGGAGTTGGGCGCTAGTCTACCTATGGGCGCCGATGCAAGTGGCAATTGAGAAGCAATTTCACTTGGGAGCCAATTCAATCGAAATTGGGAGGCAATTGAAGTTGGGAGCCAGTTTCAGGGAAATTGAAATCAATTGGAATTGGGAGCTAGTTCAGAGAAATTGAAGTTGGGAGCAAGTTTCAAATGGAATCAATTCAAGTTGGGAGCCAATGTAGAATTGAAATTGGGAGCCAATTCAAGTTGTAGTATGGGATGCAATGTAGAATTGAAATTGGGAGCCAATTCAAGTTGTAGTATGGGATGCAATTCAGATTGGGGACCAATTAAAGGAAGACATTGAGGAGCAATTGAATTGAGATAAAATTCAAGAGAAGTCCAATTTCGAAGTCAACATTGAAGAAGTAATTGAAGCACCAGGAGATGTTGGGAGCCAATTGCAAGTTAAAGTCAATTGGGAGCCAATTACAAAGGAGAAATTCAAATTGGGTGCCAATTACAAGTCAATTAACATTGGGTGTCAATTACAAAGGAGAAATTCAAATTGGGTGGAAGTTCAAAGCCAATTTGATATCTGAGAACACCCAGACGTGAGAATGAAGAAGATGAAGATGAACTTACAGTGAAAAATATTCTCACAAGGAAAATACTAGTTTAACTAGTATGGGATTAAAATAAAGATTATTTTTGAATCCCAAAGGTACAAGGACCATTTCAAAGCTGATCAGAGAAGCCGTTCTACACCAAAACAGAAACCCAGATATCTCCACTCAACGTTAAAACAGAGGAATATCAGATGAAGTTTGGAAGCTCATTTACAATGGAGATGAAGATCTTTTCAAACGGCTAGCTTATCTCTTTCTGACATTTTTGCAGAAGATAAGATAAGATCTCTGACATGGGAGCGTCTCTATCCAACGGACAAATTCCCATCACCGGCTATAAAATGATGAAGATGTGAAGACTTGAAGAAAAACGGATCAATACGAACTCATCAAAGAGCATAGAGCAAAAATCCCATTTGGTACAGAGCATACCAAAAATCTTCAAGTGAGAAGTGAGAAAAAGAACTCAGAGAGCTTCAAAGAGAAAAATATTCTGAGAGTTCTTAAACAGAGCAAAACAGAGCATAGAAATCAAGTGCTTTACTTGATTCATCAAAAGAGAGAAAACACTCAGATCTATCAAGAGAAATCATTCCAGAGTGTTTATCTTCATCAAAGAGACCTGCACATCATTGAAGATCATCTACAGAGTCTCAGAAATTGGAAGCAAGACAACACTTGTTTTGGAGCAAAACAAGAGAAGGGAGGAAAGTAGCACGGAGCTATGAAATCCTGGATTGTCACACGGAGCTGTGAGATCCGAAGCAGCAGTGTCCGAGGCACTGGGCGTGATTGGTGTGGGCTTGGTGATCAAAGCACCAGATCACGAATACGTTTCTACCGGAGTGTGGAAGACGGGGGGAAAGTAACGCGGAGTCGTGAAATCCTGGGATAGTAGCGCGGCAACGTGAAACCCGAAGCAGCAGTGTGGTGTCACTGGGCGTGATTAGTACGGGCTTTGTGATCAAAGCACTAGATCACGGATATTCATTGTATCTTGGAACCAAGAAGTGGTAGATATAGTGAATTGGCTCTTGGAGAGAAGAACAAGTGGAGTAGGAGGATTACACCACCTCGCGAACCACTATAATTGTCTTGTGTTCTTTACTGCTTTCTTTACTTACTGCTCTTTACATATTCGCTCTCACGAAGATATATCATCACACGATCTCACACACACTTTATCGTTATTTAATTTCCGCTGTGCACCATACTCTAACAATCTAGTTATGAGTTTTGGTTTATCTCTGTCTTAGCCATTGTTGTGCTGTGCGAAAAAGTTTGAAAGTCTACAAAGTGTGTGAACTGGATTAATCATTCATATCTCACGTGATGATGATGAAGAAAGATTTAGCTCAAAATCTATTATTCTCACTTGATAAATTTGATGATTGGAAAGTTCGTATGCAGGTACACTTATCGGCTTTACACGATGAAATGTGGGAAGTTATTTCCACTGGCCCTATCGAAATATTAAAAGTCAATACGGCATTTGTCCTATCCCCGGATGCTCCACAGTACGTACAAAAGCCTAAACCGGAATGGACATCGGATGATAGAACGCGGAATAATCTTGACAATATTGCCAAGGATATTCTATTCAAAGCCGTAGATGATACAATATTTCCGAAGATCCGAAAGTGTGCTACAGCAAAAGATATATGGGAAACTCTCATCAAGATTGGCGAAGGAGATGAACAAGAAAAGGATAATAAGCTCACAATCGCCATGTAGAAATTTGAAGATTTCAAGATGCTCTCAAATGAAAGTGTTGCAGACATGGAAGCTCGAATGATCAAAGTTCTTGGAGAGATTAGTGATCTTGGCAAAAATATTAGCCAAAAAGAAATTAATCTCAAAATCCTACGAGGCTTACCATCTGCATGGGATATGAAGGTTACGGCTATGCGCGATCACCGAGATCTAAGAATGTTGTCAACAGACAAATTATTTAGTGATCTAAAAGCATATGAGTTCGAAATGAAGGCCAAAGATGATGATGTTCATGAAGCTCGAAATTCTGCTCTAATGGCCGAACAACCGTCAACCTCCAGGTCAGTAGAAAATAATGTTGATTTTATGACTGACGAACAGTTTGCTCTTTTTGTGAAAAGATTTAAAAGGTTTATGCGAAAAGGAGACAACAAAAATTCTGCTCGTGGAAAATTCATCTCTCGCATACCACAAGATGAAAAAGTCGAAGAAAACAACAATCTGTGCTACAATTGCCGCAAACCCGGACATTTTAAAATAAATTGTCCATATCCGATCGTTAGCAAGTATCAAGGCAAGAATGTTGATTCTACACCGAACAAATCTGAAAGCAAAAGGTTCAAGCGCGACAAAAGAAAAGCTCTCGTTAGCAATGAACCAAATGAAAATGGTGATTCGGAGGAATCATCATCAAGCGATGAAAGTTCAAGTTCGGACGATGATACGGCGCTATTATGTAAGCTAATGGAGTTGAGTACAAGTGAAGATTGTCTTATGGCTCTTGAAGCAGAGGAAGAAGAGGTAACTTCTAATTCTTTCAATTCTGTTAATTCCTCTTTTTCTCGTGAATCTGTTGATAATCTAATGCGAGATTGTCAAGAGATTATGCTCACTCATCCTCAACTCAAGGAGCGCAATAATATTCTAATTCTTGAAAAAGAAGAAATGAATAAAAAATTGCAAGATGCTTTACTTGAAGTGAGTACGTTGAAGAATGAAAATATTCATCTTCAAGAAGAGTGTAAAGCAAGAGAGGTTAGAGAACATAATCTTCGAGCAACCATTGCTACGTTCACTAACTCATCCAAAATTATGGATAAGATGGTGAGCATGCAAAAGCCATCAGGAGATAGAACCGGAATCGGTTATGACTCCACATGTTCTCAAACCCCTCAAAATCTGACTAATTCTACTACTACTTTAAATAATAAAGTTCAAGTGGTAAAATTTGTTAAGAGTCAGAATAGCACGATGAGACAAGGACTTGGCTATCAAACAAATGCAAAGTTGAATGTTGAAAAGCCGAAACAATTCAATTATACGGCTAAGCAACAAAAATTCTACAAGCAAAGATATGCCAAAGAGTCAAGTGCAAAAAGATTTCATAGAAAAGAGGGAAGCTTTTCTAGAAATAAAGTTGGGAGATTTTATCCCACTCAAAAGGATTGATTGTGCAATAGATGTAATGCTTTTTATAGACCAAAGCAACAATCCTCTTCCCAAGTGCCAAAATATAAAAATGTTTTTCAAAACCCGGCACCGAAAATGTTTTCGAAAGTGAGTTATGATTATCATGTTTCAAATGGTTACAAATCACCCAATCTTAATTCAATAAGATCTAGGTGGGTTTGGTTACCAAAAATCACTAACAATAAAGGACCCAAGCAAGTATGGGTACCTAAAGTTAATTAATCTTTTTTGCAGGATGTTTGGTACATCGATAGTGGTTGCTCACGCCACATGACTAGAAATAAATCATATCTAGTGAATTTCAAAGAAATCGATGGACCAAAAGTTATTTTCTGTGGAAATCAAAATTATGGAATTACAAAAGGAGTTGGCACGATCAAGAAAAATGGTTTGAAGATTGAAGATGTTTCTTTCGTTGAAGGATTAAAATTTAATTTGTTGAGCACTAGTCAATTTTGGGATAAAGGCTATCTTGTAGAATTTTCTAAAGATAATTGCCTAATAAAAAATGAGCTCACAAATGAGATTGTTTTATCTGGAAAACGGCAAAAGAATATGTATATTGTGGATTGGAGCACAAGCAAAGATTCAGTATGCTTAATGGCCAGAAATTCGAATGAAGCAAATTGGGAATGGCACAGAAAGCTCAACCACTTAAACTTCAAGACTATCAATCAACTTGCAAAGAAGAATCTAGTTGATGGCTTGCCAGATATTATCTTCAAGAAGGACCAAGTGTGTGACGCATGCCAACGCGGAAAGCAAATCAAATCGTCATTCAAATCAAAGACACACGAGTCAACGTCAAGACCGCTAAGCTTGCTACATATGGACTTATTTGGACCGGTTGATCCAATAAGTGTAAGTGGTAAGAAATATACTCTCGTTGTTGTTGATGATTTTTCCAGGTACACTTGGACCGTGTTCATCAAGAAGAAAAATGAAATTGAGCAAGTTCTACCGAAGCTGTTGAAGCAACTACAAAATGAGAAAGAATTGCAAATATCAAAAATTCGAACGGATCGCGGAACCGAGTTCGTGAATGGAGTTATACAAGCTTTTTGCAATTCACATGGAATTTCTCATCAATTATCTGCCGCAAGAACACCGCAACAAAGCGGTGTTGCCGAAAGAAGAAACCGGACACTCAAAGAAGCCGCACGAGTGATGATTAGTGCTGCCAGTCTCCCGAAACGCTATTGGGCGGAAGCTATCAACACTGCTTGCTACACGCAAAATCGAAGCATGATCCATAAGCAGTACAAGAAGACGCCATATGAGCTTTATAAAGGGAGAAAACCAAATATTGGTTATTTTCATATTTTTGGATGCAAATGTTTTATTCATATTAATGATAAATTGCATCTAAAAGCTTTTGATGAGCGTGCAGATGAAGGAATTTTTCTAGGATATTCAGCTACCAGCAAGGCGTACAGAGTTCTGAATAAAAGATCAATGGTGGTTGAAGAATCCATACACGTGGTATTTGATGAAAAATCACAGATCAAGAATGATGCACTGGACGAAGAAATTGCACAAAATGGTAACAAGTGTCATATTGATTTTTGTGATACTAATGATACGTGTGAAGATGATGTTTTGCAGGGAATGGATGAGTTGGAAATTAATTCTCTAGAAAATCCCATCCCTCATCTAGAAGAAGTTGGAAATTCTTTAAATAATAATTTTGGGAGTGATGCCTCACGTGGGAATGAGGATGCAGTACAAGTTGGTGATCCAATTAATGATCAAATTGCATGTGATGTTGGTAATCAATTTCAAGACAATTTAATTGATGAAATTTGAACCAACACTGCAAATTCACAACAAGTGGATCCACCCAGTACCATGCACCCATTTCAACCAGATTTAAGATGGCTCAAAAATCACCCTCCAGAATTAATTATTGGGAATGTCCATGAAGGCGTGAAAACAAGATCATCTACCATGGAAGCATTGTTCACGTGTTATTTATCCCAGATTGAACTGAAAGAAGTGGAAGAAGCTCTTAATGATCCGGATTGGATAAATGCTATGCAAGAAGAGCTCGATCAATTCAAAAGAAATGATGTTTGGGAACTTGTTCCAAGACCGGCGAACCACAACATTGTAGGAACCAAATGGGTCTTCCGGCACAAAGTAAACGAAGAAGGCGTGATTGTTAGGAATAAAGCAAGGCTCGTTGCAAAAGGATACTCTCAAGAAGAAGGAATAGATTTTGATGAAACTTTTGCACCGGTGGCCCGACTTGAAGCAATCAGAATTTTCCTAGCCTACGCCGCACACAAAGATTTCACTGTTTATCAAATGGACGTGAAAAGCGCATTCTTGAATGGACTACTCGAAGAAGAAGTTTATGTCGAACAACCCACAGGTTTTGAGGTAAAAGGCGAAGGTGACAAAGTCTACAAACTTAAAAAGGCATTGTATGGGTTGAAACAAGCACCTAGAGCTTGGTATGATACTTTGTCAATGTTCTTGATAAGCTGTGGATTCACCAAAGGCCTTGTTGACAAAACTTTATTTAGAATTCAAGATGGTGATCATATTTTATTAGTGCAAATTTATGTTGATGATATTATTTTTGGAAGCACTAACAATTCTTTGTGTGAGAAATTTTCGAAGCTTATGCAGAACAAATTCGAAATGAGCATGATGGGTGAATTAAATTACTTCTTGGGCTTACAAGTCAAACAACTGAAAGAAGGAGTATTCATCAATCAAGCAAAGTACACTCGCGACTTGATAAAGAAGTTTGGCCTTGAAGGAAAATCATCGATCAAAATTCCAATGAGCACATCAACAAGGCTAGACAAAGATGAAGATGGAAAGGTTGTCGATCAAACAAAATATAGAGGAATGATTGGTTCTCTTCTATATCTTACTGCAAGCAGGCCGGACATTTCTTATGCTGTGGGAGTGTGTGCAAGATTCCAAGCAAATCCTAAAGAAAGCCACCTCACCGCAACGAAGAAGATCATACGATATCTGAAAGGCACAATCAATGTTGGATTGTGGTATCCAAAAGGTACAGATTTTACACTAACTGGTTTTTCAGATGCGGATTTTGCAGGTTGCAAAATAGACAGAAAAAGCACTTCCGGGACATGCCAGTTCTTGGGGGGAAGGCTTGTTTCTTGGTTCAGCAAAAAGCAAAATTCCATCGCAACTAGTACCGCCGAGGCCGAATATATTGCTGCAGGAAGTTGTTGTGCGCAAATTCTGTGGATGAAGCAACAATTGAAGGATTACGGAGTTAATTGTGATGACGTTAGTATTTATTGTGATAATACTAGTGCAATCGCTATCACTCACAATCCGGTGCTTCACTCAAGAACCAAACATATCGACATTCGACACCATTTCATAAGGGATCACGTTGAAAAGAAAAATCTGAAGATCGAATATATCCCTACGGAGAACCAAGTTGCTGATATTCTCACGAAGCCTTTATGCGAAACGAGATTTTCAACCTTAAGGCACGAGTTGGGAATGATCGAAATGAGCTAAGTATCACTGATCTTAATTTCTCAATTTAAATTGATACTTGTGCTCAAAGTAAATTGTTTTATGTGAATAAATTGTTTTATGTGTTTTTATGCATGTTTTTATTCAAAATTTTTATGTGATAAAATTGCAATATGTGTTAGGAATCTATTTGTGTATTTGCATGTGTTATTTAACGTAAGATCATATGCCATGCAAATTATTTTGATGAAATGTGCAATTCGTGATTTATTTGCTAATATGCTTTAAATTTCATGTTTTGATGTGTTAATCAATTTTTAAGCATGTGTTCATGTTTCTGTAAATAAACTAACCTTTTTGCATGAACAATTTGCTCTAAAAATGATTTACCGTGTTTGTTTAATTATATATGTGCTTAATGTGATTCAATATGTTTATATGTTTTTCGTACATATATATGATATAATTTGTTAAAATGCTTTTTGTTAGTTTCTAAAATTTTTAGAATCTAATTTTGCATGTTTATTTTATATAAAGTTGTTTCTAAATTTAAATTAGGAATATGTGTTTTAATTGTGTTATTTTCCAAAATTTATGTGTTTTATATGGTATATGCCGTGTATATGTGTTTAATATTTTGGTATGAGTGTTAATTATTTGTGGAGTAATTTTTGCTTCTAACGAGATGTTTGAGTGTTGTTATATCTGTGGTACACGAATTTGAGAAGGAAATCAGGAGATAAAGGAGGAAAATTAAGAGTTTAATTGGGTATCAAACCTCCACCCATAAACTCCTACCCTTTCTAAACCTCCACCCAACCTAAAACCTCCCCCCATAATCCTCTCCTAGATCAAATCTTTCCAAATAGATTTACCCCCTCTCTCTCAATCGACACCCACATCTCACCTGTCAGTAAAATCATATCAATTGATCCCCATAAACAAATCTCAAGGAGATCAGAACCCAAATCCCTTCTTAATCTCTAAGTGTCTCTTCAAATCTCCACCCTCTACACCTTACGTGCATAGGGTATTTCTAAAGAAGTGTGAGCATTAAATGCTCTTGTCTGATAATGATGACATCTTCTCTTTCCTTGTAACACCATCTAAAAAGATGACTCATCTATCCTAAGCTCACCCAATCGACACACCTCAACCAAAGGATACAATTGAGAATTCTCATCTCTCTTAAAATCGAAAAACCCCTTCGAGTCACCCTCCTCATATAAACCCCACTCTTATTTCTCAAAAATTCTTTCAAGACTTTCAGAATATCAGAAAACCCTCTCCTGAAAATTATCCCCCTTCTAAACCGATCTGATCATCATGGCGCAATCTGGAAGAAAGCAAGTCGACCCCATTCTGTCACTCTCACAACAGATATCTAATGGGATGGTACTCAATCCCGAGTTCTTCAAGCTGGGTTCTACCAACAAAGTCACGGCCGAGAAAATTCTTCAAGCTCTAAGGGACTGCGGACTATATGATTTCTTCACCTTCAATTATTTTGGAACTTTTGAAGAAGATGTTGCTGAATTTTATCTACATGCAGTCGTGGAAAAGGACTCAATCAAATCTAGAGTTGGAGAATCGGAAGTTTCAATAACTGAGAATGATATTCACAAGTGCTTCAACTTTCCTGAATCTCAGTTAATGCCAGAATCTCACAGCTATGTTGTTCAAAATTTTTGGAATGAGATTCGTGGCCCTACAGCTCCGATATTTTCTGATGTATCCGGCCACAAAAATATTTTGAAGTTTGAATATGAGATGTTGGTGGACATGATCTACAAAATTCTTGAAAATAGATTGGGAAGTACTGAAGATTTGACTGCATCAACCGTATGTCTGATGGACGGAATTATGAAGGGAATCAAATTCAAATGGGCGAGATTCATTTACAGGAAGATGATGTTGTTTGTGGAATCTGCCAAACCGAAGAACAAACCTGCAGTGGTGGATCGATTCTATCAAAATGTTGGTTATGGTCTCATCATTGGAGAATTACTGAGACAGAAGAAAATTCCAATGAGAAAGCACAAGAATGTTGGAATCTACAGATTTTTGTTCAGAAAATTCAGTCCGAATTTTGGAAAAAGATCGAGTCAAAGAAGAGAAGGTGGCAGCTCTACAAGTTCAAGAACACCTCAGAGTTCCAGACCGAGAAATAGCAGAGCAATCTCCGCCTCAAGTAATCAAGTCGGATCAAGCAATCGATCAGGAAGAGATCAAGAAGCCATTAGTACGGCTATGGCAGTAACTCCAATCAAACATGCCGAACCAGACATGTTACCTGAAGAAGTTGATGATACAATAAGAATGGAGTTTGCAGGAGTTGATGTACAAATCTCAAATAATCTACAAAGAAGACTCTCAAGTCACTCTGCCGAAGGAAGTGCAGGACCGATGATGTTTGACTCAGAACTTATTCAAGATGATCCAGAATTGTTAAAGGAGTTAATGCAAGTGCAAACTTGGAGAGAATGGAAGCTTGAAAGATATCACTCTTTCATGTCAAAAATCACCCCAGAGTTGATACAGAGTGAAGATTTCTCTTTGGAATGGTGCGGAACAAATGTGATGCTTGAAGCACTCAACATGGATTTAAATCAAGTCTATCACTTGAAGCTACATGAAAAGGCAGTCAGACGCAGAGGGAAAGCACCAATCAGAGAAGGAGGTACGGCTCAAAACAGTTTAGCCGAACAAGAAAGACAAAATGAGATATCACTTCAGTTAGCTCTACAAAGGTCAGTATATGACACACACCATTATCCAGGTAATACATCTCTTATGGATAATGAGCTTTTTGATGAAAGAGCTGAAGGGACGGCACTGATTGATATACCGATTATGAGCACTGAAAATCATATGGACATACCTGTGAAAGTCCATGATGCTTCTCTATTAATATCTGATCTGACCCCCACACCAATGAATGTGAATCTTGAATGCAATGAAAGAATTGTGGGATCTGATGAAGCCGAAGTGTCAGTGCGAGAAGGATCAAGAGGAGAAATGTCAGAACAATTAAGAGGAAATATACCAGTGGAAGTTGCAGTTGAAGTTGCTATGGAGAACATGGAGCAATTATCCGGTGTACTGCCAGTACACAATACCGAGTCTACCATGCACATCATGGACCCTGTTCTACAAAATGAAGATGTATTTACAGAGAACTACACGAGAACAGAGGTCTTAGAAGAAGAAATTGGTGATCTCAACCAAGAAGCCGAATCACCTGAAGAAGAAGGGATGCAACTCATCGACACAGTTATTCTCACAGATCCGAATAGAAGTCCGTTCGGATCCCCTCAAAATTTTGTGCAGATGGATGAACAAGAAGATGGCATATTCTCATCCTTATTTGCCAAAATAGCCGAATCCAGTGATGTTGTTTGTCAAACAATTGGAGAAAAATTGGTTGAACAAAACCAAATGCTAGAACAACTACACACGGATACCCGAGTCAGTCTGAAAGAATTAATGGAGCATCAAAATTCTTTGAAGACTCAGATTGACAAAGCAGAAAGAATCTTGAAAGGAGAAGTGACGAAAGGCTTACTTGAAGTCATTCAGCTCACGAAGAAGGAGCGTGAAGCAGCTGAAAAGATTCACAACGAACGTCACTTGCGACAAATCAAAGCGATTCAAGATCAAGAAAGCCGAATCAACAAACTTGAAGCTGAGCTCGCAGTTACAACGAACAAGCTGGACAACGTGCAAACCGTTTCCATTGAAACGCACAATAGTGTTGAAACTGTGAAGGCAAACCAAGACCGAGACTTTAAGACCCTTGCATTTTTGGTTGATAACGCCAAAAGGGGGAAAGAAATTCTCAGTCACTTGGCTTTGCAACAACAAGAATTTATTCTTGGAAGCCAACAACAGCCAGTAAAATCTACTCAAGGTAGAGGCCGAAGCCGCGGACAATCCTCAAAAGAACCATCTCCGATTGGTTTTGCTCAGTTCGCGAATCCTAGTCTTGGTACTACATCAAAGGTTGCTGAAACTCGTGACTGGCTTGAATGCTCAAAAGGTCTCATCACTCAGCCAACCGTATGGACGAAGGAAAATTTACCAAGCATGATCAAGAAATGGCCTGCAGCCGATCAAGCCCAATGGATCTCGGACAAAAACAAAGAAGAAGAAGGTAAACGAAGAAGAACCGAGATGTGGTATGAATTAAGAGATTTCACTGGAACTATGGGCATGAATCTTGGAGAAGAAAGAAGCTTCGAAGAATGTATTGTATGGTGGGAAGCTGGAGTTCTTCCGGGCACCAATCTCAGGGAAGCTTTTGGATTCTATATGGCTGGGCAAGTTATAAAGAGATTCCAGAATGCAAAGTTCAAAGATGATTTCTTCAAGCTCAGGGAACATATCAAGGATATTTTGAAGAAAGACATGGGAGTGAAGAAACCCAGAAGGTAATCTGAAAAATTCTCTAAAGCTAATATATTCTCTATTTTCGAACCTCTGTTGCGTTTTTCTCAATAATTTCGAAATATCTCAATAATAATTTCCCAAGGTCTATTTTGAGTCTTTTATTTTATTTGTTTAATGTAATTAGATTTTCGTGAATTAAAAGACAAGAAAAAAAATGTCAAACGCACGTAAAAATTAAATATTGATGACGATCAAAATAAAAATAATTCAAGATGCGTTTAGGAGCTTGTCTAAAAATTAATTCACAAATTTTCTTTTGATTGTGTCTAGAAAACCTTTTGTAAACTCATCTTGGCTTTGTCGAATAAAATTGAGTAAAAAGATTATTTTTCAAAGACTTAAAGCCAATGACTGAGTATAGGTTTTGGCATTATCAAAAGGGGGGAAATTGTTAGGAATAAAGTGTAATGGTTTTGATATGCCAAATATGTATTTGTAGATCCCCCAATTTTATTTTATAGGTCTAGTAGAGTCTTAGACCATGATCGGGAAATTATTTAAGTTGCAAAAGATAAAGACAGAGGAAGATGCATGAAAATGGAAGAAGAGGATATCAAGCCTAAAATCAAGAATTTGTCTGGAGAAAATGGCAAATTGAAGAAGAAGATTAATGGTGTAATATTCACGTCAAAGCTGCTAAAGAAGATATCCCAGAAGAATTTTCGTGAAGAAAATTATGAATTGAAGAATGCATGAAATTAACTTGGAGATCAAGCATCTATGGAAAGAAAGGAGTACATCAAAGAAGATTGGAGATTTACTCAATGAGGTGTACGGACAAAGTGGATGATGCTTGATATATTATGCGAAATGGCTCAAGTTCGAAATTCACCATCAACAATTTTACAAGGTAAAATTTGGGAAGCCAAATTAATTTAATCTGATGGAGTTGGGCGCTAGTCTACCTATGGGCGTCGATTGCAAGTGGAAATTGGGAAGCAATTTCACTTGGGTGGCAATTGAGAAGCAATTGCACTTGGGAGCCAATTAAAAAGGAATTAGAAGCCGATTTCATAGCAATTGAAATTGGGAGCTAGTTTCGAAGCAATTGAAGTTGGGAGCCAGTTTTAGGGAAATTGAAATCAATTGGAATTGGGAGCTAGTTCGAATCAATTGGAATTGGGAGCTAGTTCATAGAAATTGAAATTGGGAGCAAGTTTCAAATGGAATCAATTCAAGTTGGGAGCCAATGTAGAATTGAAATTGGGAGCCAATTCAAGTTGTAGTATGGGATGCAATTCAGATTGGGGACCAATTAAAGGAAGACATTGAGGAGCAATTGAATTGAGATAAAATTCAAGAGAAGTCCAATTTCGAAGTCAACATTGAAGAAGTAATTGAAGCACCAGGAGATGTTGGGAGCCAATTGCAAGTCAAAGTCAATTGGGAGCCAATTACAAAGGAGAAATTCAAATTGGGTGCCAATTACAAGTCAATTAACATTGGGTGTCAATTACAAAGGAGAAATTCAAATTGGGTGGAAGTTCAAAGCCAATTTGATATCTGAGAACACCCAGACGTGAGAATGAAGAAGATGAAGATGAACTTACAGTGAAAAATATTCTCACAAGGAAAATACTAGTTTAACTAGTATGGGATTAAAATAAAGATTATTTTTGAATCCCAAAGGTACAAGGACCATTTCAAAGCTGATCAGAGAAGCCATTCTACACCAAAACAGAAACCCAGATATCTCCACTCAACATTAAAACAGAGGAATATCAGATGAAGTTTGGAAGCTCATTTACAATGGAGATGAAGATCTTTTCAAACGGCTAGCTTATCTCTTTCTGACATTTTTGCAGAAGATAAGATAAGATCTCTGACATGGGAGCGTCTCTATCCAACGGACAAATTCCCATCACCGGCTATAAAATGATGAAGATGTGAAGACTTGAAGAAAAACGGATCAATACGAACTCATCAAAGAGCATAGAGCAAAAATCCCATTTGGTACAGAGCATACCAAAAATCTTCAAGTGAGAAGTGAGAAAAAGAACTCAGAGAGCTTCAAAGAGAAAAATATTCTGAGAGTTCTTAAACAGAGCAAAACAGAGCATAGAAATCAAGTGCTTTACTTGATTCATCAAAAGAGAGAAAACACTCAGATCTATCAAGAGAAATCATTCCAGAGTGTTTATCTTCATCAAAGAGACCTGCACATCATTGAAGATCATCTACAGAGTCTCAGAAATTGGAAGCAAGACAACACTTGTTTTGGAGCAAAACAAGAGAATGGAGGAAAGTAGCACGGAGCTGTGAAATCCTGGATTGTCACACGGAGCTGTGAGATCCGAAGCAGCAGTGTCGGAGGCACTGGGCGTGATTGGTGTGGGCTTGGTGATCAAAGCACCAGATCACGGATACGTTTCTACCGGAGTGTGGAAGACGGGGGGAAAGTAACGCGGAGTCGTGAAATCCTGGGATAGTAGCGCGGTGACGTGAAACCCGAAGCAGCAGTGTGGTGTCACTAGGCGTGATTAGTGCGGGCTTTGTGATCAAAGCACTAGATCACGGATATTCATTGTATCTTGGAACCAAGAAGTGGTAGATATAGTGAATTGGCTCTTGGAGAGAAGAGCAAGTGGAGTAGGAGGATTACACCACCTCGCGAACCACTATAATTGTCTTGTGTTCTTTACTGCTTTCTTTACTTACTGCTCTTTACATATTCGCTCTCACGAAGATATATCATCACACGATCTCACACACACTTTATCGTTATTTAATTTCCGCTGTGCACCATACTCTAACAATCTAGTTATGAGTTTTGGTTTATCTCTGTCTTAGCCATTGTTGTGCTGTGCGAAAAAGTTTGAAAGTCTATTCACCCCCCCCCCCCTCTAGACTTTCACCTTACCTCTTTTGGGACCAACACACTATCCATCAAATGTACACCATACGTGACATTTTCTTCAACATTCCTTGTCACAAATTCGGCCATATCAACTAAAAAATTATCTTCAGTAGGCAAATCATTTTGGACAGTGCAGTCAACAGTAGCTTCGGCCAATTTGGCTTTCAATTTATTCACAAATGCTCCATTCACCGTAGACATCAAGGTTGCATGGCAAACATCAAAATTTCCAATACAATTTAATGAGAACAATTCTTCTTCATGCGTACTTGGTCCCTTTGTCATCAACTCATCATATGGACCAAGTCTCCATTTTCTCCAATTTAGGACTCTACGGTATTCATTCACTAATACCAAATCCAGTCCTTCAACTTGATGAATATCCTCATTCAACATTGTTTCCAATTCGGCAATTTGGGAAAAAGGATTTAAGAAACTTTGGCTTGCATTTGGATTAAGACTTGTGGTAGGATTTTGGCTTGAGGTAGGGTTATGGCTTGTGTTTGGATTTTGGCTTGAGGTAGGGTTATGGCTTGTGTTTGGATTTTGGCTTGAGGTAGGGTTTTCATGGGATTGAGATGGTAGACCAAGAATTTCTGCAACTGGTCTTTTTCTAGCTGGGATACCTCTCGGCTTCCTCTTTCTTTTGGAGTTTAAATCACTTATCACTTCATGATCGTTAAACAAGATTCTATTACTCCCAAAAGGCTTCTTTGACCTCATTGTCAACCCCTTTCCTTTGGTAATCTCACCAATAAGAAAACCGAACCCTAATATACGGTTGAACTTTCCATTCCTTATTTTTGCACCTTTCACAAAGTGTGCAATTCGGCTCAAGACAAGTTTACTCCAATCACCCCTAACAGCATTCATAACAGCATGCAAATAGCCAATTCTCACGGGTGAAATATCCTCCATACTATTCAATTTGCACAACACACATTTATAGAGAATTTTAACTAGCATTTCATACTCCAACTTCAACTCAGATTTTTGACCGGAAAGATTTGGTTCGAGAGAAGCATTCTCATTCCGAATTTCTGTCCAAATTTTCGTATGATCATATGTGTGAACATCTAAGTCCAACAGTGGTTTTTCTGGACTAGATATGGGCAGTCCAAAGGTTGTGTGTAACTCGTGTTCATCAATGGTGATGGGAGTTCTATTTACGGTGGACTCAATGGTCCATCCAACAACCTTGGCATTCATATAAAATTCTGCTACATCTTCATCATAGAATCCAGAGTATGAGTAAGAACATAACCTCATGAGATTGCTTTGTTGAAGTGCATTGATGATTCTTTGTGCAAGATGAGAGTTCTCGGCTTCTTTGAGGAATCCTTGGGGGTCAAAACTTCCTCCGGCCTTGATTCCCACTGCTAGCTTTGTAAGATTGAGTTGTGTAGAGTGTTCTTCATTCGGTTGTGAGCTTGTATCTCCAATGGTGGCCATAATGTGATTTGTATTTTAGGAGATTTGAGGGATTGAAAATTTTGGAAGAGAAGAAGTTTTGTGTTTCGGCTATGGAAGATGAATGGCTTTGAAAATTTGAGTGTAATGGTGGCTTCTCCAACCGATTGGGTAGAAAAGAGGTGTCTTTACACAAATATCCTCACAATTAAATGTTGGCTTTTAATAAGTGAGGGGTATTTTTGATATTCCAATAGCTTCCAACCTTTGACCTAACTGATAGTTAGTTTAGGTTATATATTCTCCATCCAATTTGTCTGCTGATGTGGCGCCAAAAATTTAGATACTCGGATTGATTTTACCTGAAATAAAATTCAAAGAGCACTAAATCTGTTCGAAAATAATATGTATGTATCTACACGTTTTATGTAGATGGAAAAAAGAGAAATCTATTCTTTCTAGACTATTTATTGTGCACAACTACCATAAAAAGGTGTTCTTATTTAAGTCATTTTATCATCACACCATCTTGTCACTCTTAAATGGAAAGATTTTGTATATCTAAATGATTTCTACTTGTATATATGTATATAGATATACGGTTAGAAAGATATATAAGCACTATGTGCTTTAACAACATTTAATAGATATAGGTGGACTTTAAAAAGATGTGACATCTTTTTGCATGTGTGACACATAGGCACGAGAATTAAATCAGATAAAGTTTCGAAATATCAGATGAAAATTGAGCTTATAATTTTAAATAGAGTTTAGAAACTTAGCTCAATTCAATCATGCCCATTTCGTGTCTCAATTTCGAAAATCTTGATTCACACAGAGGCTTTGTGAGAATATCAGCTAATTGATTCTCGGTGGGGATATATTCGATTGATAATTCCTTCTTTTCAACATGATCCCGGATAAAATGATGTCTCACATCGATGTGTTTTGTTCTTGAATGTAACACGGGATTGTGTGTTATGGCAATAGCACTTGTATTGTCACACAATATATTGACATTTTCACAATTCACGCCATAATCTTTCAGCTGTTGTTTCATCCAAAGAATTTGCGCACAACAACTCCCAGCAGCTATATATTCAGCTTCAGCTGTACTTGTAGCTATGGAGTTTTGCTTTTTGCTGAACCATGAAACCAATCTTCCCCCTAAGAACTGGCACGTTCCTGAGGTACTTTTTCGATCGATTTTACATCCTGCAAAATCTACATCTGAGAAACCAGTTAGTGCAAAATTACCTTCCTTGGGATACCATAATCCCACATTGACTGTTCATTTTAGGTATCGGATGATTTTCTTGGTAGCAAGAAGATGACTCTCTTTTGGCTTTGACTGGAACCTAGCACACACTCCCACTGAGTAAGATATATCTGGTCGACTTCCAGTGAGGTATAGTAATGATCCAATCATTCCTCGATATTTTGTTTCGTCAACATCCTTGCCTTCATCATCTTTATCTAATCGTAAAGATGTGCTCATCAGGATCTTGATTGAGGATTTTCTATCTTGACCAAATTTCCTTATCAGAACTTTTGTATACTTGGCCTGATTGATGAATATTCCTTCGCTGAGTTGCTTTACTTGTAGTCTAAGAAAGTAATTCAACTCTCCCATCATGCTCATCTCAAACTTATTCTGCATGAGCTTAGAAAATTTCTCACAAAGAATTTTATTAGTACTTCCAAAGATAATATCATCAACATAGACTTGTACCAATAAGATGTGATCATTTTCTTGAATTCTAAATAAGGTTTTATCAACAAGGCCTTTTGTGAAACCACAGTTAATTAGGAACGTTGATAGGGTGTCATACCAAGCTCTCGATGCTTGTTTTAATCCATACAATGCCTTCTTTAATCTGTAGACCTTATTAATATCACATTTTACCTCGAAACCGGGAGGTTGCTCAACGTAGACTTCCTCTTCAAGTAATCCGTTCAAAAATGCACTTTTCACGTCCATTTGATAGACAGTGAAATTCTTGTATGCAACATAAGCTAGAAATATTCTGATGGCTTCTAGTCTTGCAACGGGTGCAAACGTTTCATCGAAGTCTATGCCTTCTTCTTGTGAATATCCTTTTGCCACTAAACGTGCTTTATTTCGAATGACAATTCCATCCTCATTTGCTTTATTCCGAAAGACCCACTTTGTTCCAATCACATTATAATTTTCAGGTCATGGAACTAATTCTCATACGTCATTTCTTTTAAATTTTTCAAGCTCTTCTTGCATTGCATTGATCCAATCTGGATCACTTAGTGCTTCTTCAATTCTTGTGGGCTCCACCTGAGAAAGAAAACAAGAGAATAAAGAATTTATACTTGAGGACCTTGTTTTTACTCCTTCTCGTGGATCTCCAATCACTAGCTCTGGAGGGTGATTTTTGAGCCATCTCAAGTCAGGTTATAGGTTGCATGGGCTTTCCACGTTTCCTTGTTCAGTAGGTAAATTGGAGGTAGACATATTTTGCTCATCAGTTTGATCTCCAATTTGTGTATTGACTTGAGAATTTTGATTTTCCACGTGTGCATCTTCATTGGCTTCCACGTGTCCTTCACTATTGCAATCAATGTCCAATTGCTCCATACCCTGTACAATTTGATCTTTAAAAGATATGTCAGTATCATTAATTGATTTCTCAACTTGACAATTCTCTTGATCATTCTTGTTGCTCTGGGTTTCCTTCTTATGAACTTCATCAAATGTGACATGAATTGATTCTTCTACCACCATTGATTTCTTGTTCAATACTCGGAATGCTTTGCTGGTAGATGAATATCCCAAAAATATTCCTTCATCTGCACGCTCATCAAAAGTCTTTAGATATGTTTTACCATTATTAAGAATAAAACATTTGATGCCAAAAGTATGGAAATAGTTGAGTTTAGGTTTTCTCCCTTTCCATAGTTCGTACGGAGTCTTATTGTAAGACTTGTGTATCAAGCTCCGATTTTGTGTGTAGCAAGCGGTGTTGATTGCTTCAGCCCAATATCTTTTAGATAGCTCGACTGATGTAATCATCACTCGTGCGACTTCTTTTAGCGTTCGATTTCTTCTTTCGGCTACATCGTTTTGTTGAGGTGTACGTGCGACAGATAATTGATGTAGAATTCCTTGGGAATTACAGTAGGCTTTAATCACTTGATTCACGAACTCAGTTCCACGATCCATTCGGATTTTTGCAATTTTCAGGTCTTTCTCGTTTTGTAGTTGCTTCAGTAGCTCTGGCAACTTTTGCTCCACTTCATTTTTCTTTTTGAGAAATATTGTCCATGTGTACCTGGAAAAGTCATCAACAACAACTAGTGAATATTTCTTACCATTTAAACTTGCTGGGTCTACTGGACCAAATAGATCCATGTGTAGTAGACTTAGCGGTCTTGTTGTAGATTCTTGAGCTTTGGATTTGAAAGATGACTTGACTTGCTTTCCTCTTTGGCAAGCATCACATATTTGATCTTTCTTGTAGACAATGTCGGGTAGACCTTCAACTAATTTATTTCTTGCTAGCTTGTTGATAGTCTTGAAGTTTAGATGATTCAACTTCTTGTGTCATTCCGAACTTGTTGCGTGTGAGTTGTTTGCTAGTAGACACACTGATTCTTTTGTTGTGTTCCAATCCACAACATACATATTTTTCTTTCTTATTCCTTCGAGAACAACTTCTCCTGAGGAATTATTCTTCACTTGGCACTTCTCTTTGAAGAACTTTACTTGATATCCTTTGTCACAAAATTGACTTGTACTCAACAAGTTGAATTTTAGACCTTCAACAAAGGATACATCTTCGATTTTCTAACCATTTCGAAATATTGTACCGATTCCTTTTGTTATGCCGTATCGTTCATTTCCACCGAATACGACTTTTGGTCCTTCGATATATTTAAGATTCACAAGACTAGATTTATTTCCAGTCATGTGTCTAGAACATCCACTATCGAAGTACCAAACTTCCTGCAAATGAATTAAACATTTTTAGGTACCCAACTTGACTTGGGTCCTTGGGTGTTAGTCATTTTTGGTACCCAAATCCACCTTGTACTCACTGATCTAAGTTTAGGTGATTGGTAACCATTAAACACATTATAATCATATTTAATTTTTGAAAACATTTTTTGTGCCGGTTTTTGAAAATTGACTCGATTTCTTGGCACGTGGGAGATAGATTGTTTGGGCCTGTAATAAGCATTAAATCTGGACTTAGTCCATGGTTTAATATTTCCAAACCAATCTTGTTTAGAGGGATAAAGTCTCCCTGCCCCAATCCTCGAATTTCTTCCCATTCTCCTATGAGGGCTTTGTGCACTAGACTTATTGGTGTATTTCCATTTAGGAACAAACTTTTGTCTTTTAGTGTACTGTGTGGACGAATAATTGTTTCATTCAGGCTTTGGTCCAACAGTGTTAATTTTGACATCAGTTTGGTAACCAATTCCTTGTCTCACTGTGCTTTCTTGACCTTTTACTACATGAACTTTATTATTTAAAGTTGTAGTAGAATTGGTCAATTTCTCGGAGGCTTGAGAACACGATGGATCATAACCAAGTCCAGTTTTATCACTTGAGGGTTTTTACATATTTACCATTTTGTCCATTATTTTGGATGAATGAGTAAATGTTGCTATAACCTCTCTAAGGTTGTGTTCTCTCACTTCCCTTGATTTACACTCTTCTTGAAGACAAGTAATTTTATCTTTCAAGTCTTTCACTTCAAGTAGAGCATTTTGCAATTTTTCATTTAATTGATCTTTTTCAAGAATCAAATGATTATTGTGCTCTTTGAGTTGAGAGTGAGTGTCCATTACGGTCTGACATTCTTTCATTAAGTGAAAGAAGGACTCTCTAGAAAATGAAGAATTAACAGAGTCATAAGAGTTAGATGTTACCTCATTTTCTTCATGTCCATTAGCCATAAGACACATGTCCTCGTGTGGTGTGTTGTTGGAGATGCTCATGCAAAACATTGCATTGTCATCCTTTGAGGTGTCACTTTCATCACTTGAAGATTCTTCTGACTCACTTATTTCAAGTGGGTCACTGATGAGTGTTTTTCTTCTTTCCTTTGTAAATCTTTTGTCTTTGGGCTTGAATTCTTCCTGTTGAGGGTTAGTAACATTTGTGTACTGACTTTTACTTACCTTGGGGTGTGGACAACTTGCTGCAAAGTGTCCCGGTTTTCTACAGTTGTAACACAAATTTGAATCTTCCTCAATAATTTCTTTCTTCGAATTCTTCATTGTATTCCATGATTTCCCTTGTGGATTTTTCTTGTAGTTGCTTCTCTTCATGAATTTCCTGAATTTCTTGACAAAGAGAGCAAATTGATCATTAGGCAATAATTCAACATTTTGTACTGACCTTGAGGTTGATGGTTGCTCGGCTATAAACGCGTTGTTCTTTTCTTCATGATCTTCCTCTAGTCTTGATTTCATCTCAAATTCATAAACTTTTAGATCACTAAAAAGCTTATCGGTCGATAGGGTTTTTAGATCCCTATGATCTCTCATGGCCGTGACTTTCATGTCCCATGTAGATGGTAGACCACGTAGAATTTTGAGTGAGATTTCTTTTTGATTAATATCTTTTCCAAGATCATTAATCTCTCCTAAGATTTTGGCAAATCTTGTTTCCATGTCAGTAATATTCTCGCCGTTTAGCATTTTGAAATCCTCGAATTTCTTTAATGCTATAGTGAGTTTATTATCCTTTTCTTGTTCGTCTCCTTCACCAATTTGAATGAGCGTTTCCCATACTTCCTGCGCGGATTGACACTTTCGAACTTTTGGAAATATCGTGTCATCGATAGATTTAAACAAAATATCCTTGGCAATATTGTCCAAGTTATTTCTTGTTCTATCTTCACGAGACCATTCCACTTTTGGTTTTGGAATGTACTGTGGAGTGTCACTTGTTTGTACGGATGAAGTGTTGACTTGTAAAATCTCAATAGGACCACTTGTAACCACTTCCCACATTTCATCGTGTAATGCGGATAAACGTACCTGCATGCGTATTTTCCAATCATCAAATTTTTCTAAGGAAAATAATAAATTTTGGGCAAGAGCATTATCTCTTTTCATCATCTTGATTTTTCGAGATCTGTCTAGCAGTCAAGATTGACTCAAATAGACAACTGCTCTGATACCAATTGTTGGTCCCGATAGGGTGGTGAAAGTCTAGAGGGGGGTGAATAGACTTTCAAGCTTTTTCAAATTAAATAACTCTTTGGTAACTTTAACTCTAAGTAGCAAGTAAATAGAATAAGTTAGAACTGCACAGCCGAATAATAGTAAAGAGTTATGCCCAACTAGTAAATTAAATGTGCATGTATAAGTAAGATAGGTACAGGTGATATGTAAAGTGTCAGAGATATCTTGAATATATATAAAGGAGATGGTGCACTCAATATATAATAACAATATTCAAGATTGTAAATAAATATCGTATCACTTCGTCCGTGTGACGAATGTTACATGCAACACGTCAAACTTGCTTAGAATAAATCAATATTTAAGCTCGAGAAGTTTGAGTCACATGCATACGTGAACACACACTAAACCCGGATGATTAAGATTAACTGTGAATAGTAAACGGGTTAGTCGGATGAGATAGATAGGATATAGCAAATAATGTAAGTGCGGTATGTAAATGAGAGAGGCAATTTATAGTGGTTCGGAAGTGGCGTAATCTTCCTAGTCCACTTTTCTCCTTTCACGTCTAGGAGAAATTCACTATTTTCCACACACAGTTACAATAGTGAACAAGTGCTACACAGGCACTTCTTCCGGATGTCTTGCACACAGCTACACCCTGCTCCGAGTGTCTCGCACACAGCTACACTCAACTCCGAGTATTTCGCACACAGCTATACTCAACGCCAACTAAGTGTCTTGCACACAGCTACACTTAGCAACTACGAGTGTTTTGCACACAGCTACACTCACTAGAGTATTTTGCACACAGCTATACTCTTTCTACAATTTACAAATACAAGGATTTGTATTTCTCTCTCCAACTAGATTTGAGACTATTCAGACTAAGTCTCTTAGAATATTTTGAGCACTAGCACTTTTGAATTTTGCACTTGCATCTCGTTCACTTCTATCTCTTCTTCTTCTTTTGTCTTCAAGTCTTCATGGCTTTTTATAGTTAATCAAATATATCCGTTGGAGTAGGATAATTTGATATTTTGAAATTTGAATCTTCATAGCTTGATATTGTTGACAGTAGTAGATCTTCAATTTTGATTTGATTTGTCAACTTGCCTGACAAAGTAATTTTTTTTTTATCACAACTTTGATTTTCTAGTTGTTTCTAAAAAATATTACTTTAATTGTCAATTTGAATATCCAACGAATCTTTGAAATAAATTCATCTGATAGAATTTATTTCTATGATAAGTTTTTATATTCATGCCTTCATAAATATTTTTTCGTTCTGATCAAATGTCTTTCAGGAAATTTTGGAGTCTTGTGGCATGTGGGTAGACTTAGAATAAATTCCTTCGAATTTATCCAATTTCTGATCATCTTGCTCTTTTGCCACATTGTGCTCCTTTGACATGAACATCGTGCTCCTTGACTTTGAACATTGTGCTCTTTAAGATACATTGTGCTCTTTAAGATACATTGTGCTCTTTTGACAACATTGTGCTCCTTTCAGATCGGGTCACATTGTGCTTCTTTAGTAAGCATCGTGCTCCTTAGCACACATTGTGCTCCTTTAGACACATTGTGCTTCTTCGAAAATCTGCCTTATAAAAATAGGTCCTTGGGGGGGAATCGATCTCGGGTGTGATCATTTAGAGTAAGGACCTCTACCATTTCGCCGTTAGGCTCATCCAGTCATTCCTTGCCTCATCAAAACTTACAAAAATATTCCTATCAGAACGGTATCCCAAGCTTTTCACACCAGGTAACTAAGAGAAAGTCTTTCGCCACGGGCCAAGCTTCGGGGACGAAGCTTCCCGTTAATGGGGGGGGGGGGGGAGAGTGTAACACCCTGTGTTACGATCCCTAAAGCCAATTAATTTGTAACACCCCCCATCAAAGAGACTTAATAGACAAGTCTTAACACCTGCAAATCAAGTACACAACTAGCACAGTGGAATATAAAACATAACTTGGATATAAAACATCCATAATCCGGGGTGTTATGCCACGTACACCACACATGGTATACGCTTTCGGCGACAATCTGCAAGTGTGTCTAAATCCCAAAACAACAACAAGAAAGGTCTAAACATAAAGGAATCTAAGATACGGGCACGCAGGCCACAAAACGTTGTCTACGGGAACAGGTACTAATCTACCAGCTCTAGACATCGTGCTCAACACCTCAAAGATACAAAGATAAACATCGAGGCGACGCCCGGTCAGCGAATAATGCTAGTAACCCACCAATACCGTTAAGTATCATAAATAGGGAGATATAATAGGAAAACCATTTTCGAAACGGAATATATATATATAAGTTAAAAACCAAGATCACGAGACAACACAAGACTCACCACTCACAAGGACAACACCGGGAACACATCCCAACACAAAGGACAACCACACACACACAACGACAACGACTCACACAACGGCAACACATGCCACAACACAAACCTCCGTGACTACACACGTCACGAGAGAAGAGAACTCACCACACACCGGCTTCACAAGCCCACCTCGTGACATCACCCATCACGAGTTGATATGCCTTCCTTATGCCATGTTCCAACCTTATGACTACCCCCACCTTATCCTTCTGTGCCACCCATTACCTCCGGAAAGCCCATGTACTTCTGAGTCCAACCTTGTTCCTCCGGGACCGTCATCCCCACCAAACCACCAACGAAAACCCACCAATTTGTTGGCACTCAGGCCCGGATAACACAATGTTATCTCCCCAAACATGAGGTCTCAGCCTCCCCCATGATTTCACGCTACGGCCACCACGAGGACCGCTGCAATACCTTGGTGACAAGCGTCCCATACCATTGTCGTGCAATCCAGGTAGAGCCACACACGCACACCTCTCACTCAGAACAAACAACGGATTGCAAGAAAAGGTACGAAACATACTCACAAGAGAAGGGTCACTACCCAACGACGACACGACGCTAGCATTAGGATAATAACTAGCAAGCTCAACAAAGAAGAAACTTAAGATAGTTCCGAGGAACTCAAAAGACACCACATGGTTCAACGAAACACAATGTTGAACACTTAGCACGATTCACAAAGCCAAAGATCCTACAAGGATACCTATCAAGAAGCTCTAGACCTACGAAACATCAAGAAGACGCTCAAAGAGATTCACAAAAGAACAACGGAAGGTCAAAAGATCAAAGACCGAGACAAACAAAACACGGGGAACAAATCCCACTCCAACTCCTTTGTGTGACCCACGGGTAGGCCCCTACCCGTGGTACTGCCGGCGGGTACAACACTCACAGACCCCGTGTACCGGCGGGTGGGCGGCGGGTAGGGCTCTCCCCGCCGTTCCGCCCGCGGGAACCCGTTCCTGTGTAACCAATCCCTTCAGGGATTTTCTCCTCCAAACACAAATTCAAGTCCAACACATGCCAAATCTCACCAAGCACAACAAAATGACTTGAACCAAGGAATATGCCAAGCAATGGCACAAAGGAAACCTAAACACAAGCTCTAGATATGCAATATCACAAGATAAATGCATAGACTCTCACATTTCACAACAAAGAATATGTAGAAGCCAAGAAATCATATATAGGTAAGCAAAATAGGTTTTGTAGAGCATGGGTTACCTCTTGAAGACCAAAAGAACTCTTCTTACACCACAACAAGCTCTCCACTAAGCTCACAAGCTAAACCCACTTCAAGATCAAACCAAAAGATCATAAAGATCCAACCTTTAACAAAAAGACAACTAAGATGGAACCAAAAAGACTAGACAAGCTTAGATCTTACCCTTCTAGATGCCAAAATAGAGGAAAGATTGAACCTTGGAAGCAAAACTTGGAATCTTGACAAAGGCTCTTTTTGGCTTGAAGAACAAGCTACTCTTGTTTTCTAGAGAGAAGATGGAGATATTTTGTATGGAATGTAAGGGATGAAATGAGGTAGTCTTTTAGGTTTAGGTTACAAAGATCTAGCTCATGGTGAAAAGACAAGGTTACCCTTACTAACTCTCAAAAAGTGTAGGGAACAAGGGAACTACTCTCAAAGCACAAGGTACAACTCCACTTAAAGATTGACTAGTCAAATTCTAGTCCTTGAGTATATAAAATCAGGATTTTAGGAATCAGTTCCTCAAAAGAAATAGAATTGATCACTAAATTAATTCATGGCTTGGAATGTGGATTTTTGGGGTGTCACATCCTCTCCCCCTTCAAAGAAGTTTCGTCCCCGAAACTTGGGCACAACGAAATGACACGAAAGATAACAAGGAAACAAAATTTTGTACAAGAGGTTCAAGAATATCCCTTTTGGTCAACAACTCCAAAAGTTCTCACAAGGGTTCCAAAGCAAAAGGAAAGACATTACGAAACAAGGATAGGCAAGAGGTCAACAAAACGGTTAGATTGGCATCAAGAACTCTAATCCTCAACACAACAACCAACTTCTAACCTATAACCAAGAACTCAACCACTAACCCGAACACCAACTAGCAAGCTAGCTAAACAACAACCCAAGACTAAACAACAAAGCAACAAGCAAAACAAGCAAGCACACAAAGCACACAACAACCTAGGAAAACAAGATACCGTCCACGAACAACTCAGGGTACCGCTCTCGCATCGATGCTTCCAGCTCCCAAGTAGCTTCTTCAACCCCATGATGAGACCACCAAACCTTTACCATTTTAACAGATTTCCTTCGAGTATCCCGAGTCTTGAAATCCAAAATTCTGAGCGGCCTTTCTTCATAGGACAAATCTTCATCTAACGGTATCACTTCCGGTGGTAAAACATGAGACGGATCGTGAACATATCTCTTGAGCTGCGACACGTGGAACACGTTATGCACTCTATCCAACTCCATAGGCAGCGCCAAACGGTAAGCCAAACTCCCAATCCTTTCGAAGACTTCATACGGACCTATGAACCTTGGGCTTAACTTCCCTTTCTTTCCAAACCGCATTACTCCCCGGGTGGGAGATATCTTCAACCAAACCTTATCCCCAACCGAAAACTCTGCCTGTCTCCTAGCCAAGTCAGCATAAGACTTTTGACGATTCTGAGCCGCTTTCATCCTTTCTTGGATTAATTTAACCTTCTCGGATGTGTCCAACAAATACTGAGGTCCCAACACTATCGGATTAACAAGATCTTCCCAACAAAGCGGATTGCGACACTTCTGTCCATAGAGAGCTTCTTAAGGTGCTATGCGAATACTCGAATGATAACTGTTGTTGTAAGAAAACTCTATCAAATCCAAATGATCCTCCCAAGATCCTTGAAAATCTAACATACAAGCTCTCAACAAATCCTCGATTATCTGTATAGTCCTTTCTGTTTGTCTATCGGTGGCTGGGTGGAAAGCAGTACTGAGACTTAGCTTAGTCCCAAGGGCTGCTTGCAAAGATCTCCAAAATTGAGACAAGAACCTTGAATCTCTATCGGAGACAATGTCCCTCGGAACTCCATGATACTTTACTAGTTGGTTGATATAGGCTTGAGCTAACTGTGTCATTGTCCAGGTCTCCTTCATTGCAATGAGACGAGCAGTCTTGGTCAAACGATCAACTATCACCCAGATTTTGTCCTTGCCTGAACGGGTCGTCGGTAGACCTCCCACGAAATCCATAGATATAGAATCCCATTTCCCTTGTGGAATTTCTAACGGTTGTACCAACCCCTTTACCTTGCAACGCTCAGGTTTTACCTTCTGACAGTTAAGGCATTTCCCAACAAATTCTGCAACTTCCTTCTTCATATTAGGCCACCAAAAGAAACCCTTCACATCTTTGTACAACTTGTCTCCCCCGGGGTGAACCGAATAGGGCGTGTTATGACCTTCTCCCAAAATCTGTTGCTTCCACTGATCACATGATGCGGGTATGCATACACGACCTTTGTACCTTAACATTCCATCTGCGGATAACTCAAACGGTCCCCCTTTCCCTTTAGCTAGGTCATCCCTTACCTTAGTCAAAAACACATCCTTTTGCTGCTCTTCCTTAATCTCTTCCAGAAACGTAGGTACAATCCTTAAGTTATAACAACAAACTTCCGCCTCCACATCTCCTTGTTCCACCACTTCCAAACTCATCCGTTAAAGCTCCTTACAAAGCTCATCCGCCACCACCCAAATAGAGCTAGCGGTATGCTTCGATTTTTGACTTAAGGCGTCTGCCACTACGTTAGCTTTTCCCTCATGATACTGAATATCTAGCTTGTAGCCCTTGATGAGTTCTAACCACCTTCGTTGCCGCATATTGAGATCCTTTTGGGTAAAGATATATTTGAGACTCTTGTGATCCGTGAAGATTTTACAACGCATTCCATAAAGATAGTGCCTCCAAATTTTCAAAGCAAACACCACGGCGGCCAATTCCAAATCATGTGTAGGATAATTCTCTTCGTGAACCTTAAGCTGTCGTGAGGCGTAAGCAATCACCCTCCCATTTTGCATCAACACACAACCTAGTCCTTTCTTGGACGCATCACTGTATACCTCGAACCCTTCCGTTCCCGATGGCAAAATTAAAACTGGTGCAGACGTGAGCCTCTCCTTCAACTCTCGAAATGCTGATTCACAAGCTTGATTCCACACGAAAGGTACTTCCTTTCTTAACAACTTGGTCAACGGTTGAGCCACCTTGGCAAAATCCAAAACAAACCTTCGATAATAACCTGCTAACCCAAGAAAACTTCTTACTTCCAACACTGTTGAAGGTGCAGTCCATTCCTTCACTGCTCGTATCTTGTCCGGATCCACAGAAATCCCTCTTCTATCAATCACATGGCCTAGAAACGTCACACTGTCTTTCCAAAACTCACACTTAGAAAACTTGGCATACAACTGCTTCTCCCTCAAGATTTGTAGTACCGTCCGAAGGTGTTCCACATGCTCCTCCTTATCTTTTGAATAGACCAAGATATCGTCAATAAATACAATCACAAAATCATCGAGGTGGGATTTGAATACTCTGTTCATTAGGTCCATGAAAACTGCAGGAGCATTAGTCAAACCGAAAAGCATAACCGTAAACTCGTAATGACCATACCGAGTCCGAAACGCAGTCTTAGGAATATCCTTTTCTGCCACTCTTATCTGATGGTACCCTGACCTCAAGTCAACTTTGGAAAACACTCCTGCACCACGAAGTTGATCAAACAAATCATCAATCCTTGGAAGAGGGTATTTGTTCTTGATGGTAACTTGATTCAACTCCCGTTAGTCGATACACAGCCTCGTACTCCCGTCCTTCTTCTCTACAAATAACACCGGAGCTCCCCAAGGCGATGCACTTGGCCGGATATAACCCTTGTCAAGGAGTTCTTGCAACTGGGTCTTCAACTCTTGCATTTCAGGCGGAGCCAAACGATATGGGGCTTTAGAAATAGGTGCAGTGCCCGGCATAAGATCCACAGAGAACTCCACTTCCCTAGCTGGCGGCATGCCCGGTATCTCTTCGGGAAACACATCAAGAAACTCACGAACCACCGGTATCGATTGAGCTACTTCCTCTTTTGCCTCCAAGTTCTCGACGGAACACAAGTACACCTCATTGCCCTTGTCCATATATCTCTTCATTTTTACCATAGACACGAGCTTAATTCCGGGTTCTTCTATCTTTCCACGATATGACACTCTTTTCCCGCTGGGTCCTCGTAGCACTACCTTCTGATCCTTGCCCAAGATCTGGGCCCTAAACCGCCCCAACCAGTCCATACCTAGGACCACATCCATCCCGTCCAAGTCGTACTGGATTAGATCACTTGGAAACTCTTCACCCTTGATACAAATCTTGATACCCTCAAAAAGACGGTCGCACATCCTAACTTCTCCTGATGCTACCTTCACATTAAACCTCACTCCAGCGCCCCCCAGACAAGCCCAACTTCTTCACGAGGCCGGATGATATAAACGAGTTAGATGCCCCTGAATCAAACAAGACTGTCGCTGGCACAGATTGCACAAGGAAGGTCTCCACCACTACATCACTGTCACTTGTTCGGACTTCATTCAAAATGAGCACCTTCTCTTGAGACGACCCTTCCTCTAAACGATGCACTTCCATCCTCCCATACTCTCTTACATCACGGGATACCGACAAAGAAGCTGCACTAGGACTTACTCTTGTGGACGTACCACTCCGGATCCACCGCTCAATTACCCCAGAGGTACTGCTAGATTCAACCAACCGAGATTTCTTAATTACTTCACCCACATCTTCAAACACTGTGGTTCGCTGGCGAGGAGGCATCACAGACTTCTGCTACAACAACAAGGTTACCAAAAGAACAAGCAAGCAAGCAAGACAGAAAGCAACACATATCTCACCGCGCAACCTAGCGTTCTAAGCCTAACACTTAGCTTCTTAAGGTCGCTTAGAGGTCTCAGATCACACTTAAACACTTAGAAAGACTAGACTTTACCCTTCCTAGGCTCTAAAGCTAGGCTCTGATACCAAGTGTAACACCCCCCCATCAAAGAGACTTAATAGACAAGTCTTAACACCTGCAGATCAAGTACACAACTAGCACAACGGAAGATAAAACATAACTTGGATATAAAACATCCATAATCCGGGGTGTTATGCCACGTACACCACACATGGTATACGCTTTCGGCGACAATCTGCAAGTGTGTCTAAATCCCAAAACAACAACAACAAAGGTCTAAACATAAAGGAATCTAAGATACGGGCACGCAGGCTACAAAACGCTGTCTACGGGAACAGGTACTAATCTACCGGCTCTAGACATCACGCTCAACACCTGAAAGATACAAAGATAAACATCGGGGCGACGCCCGGTCAGCGAATAATGCTAGTAACCCACCAATACCATTAAGTATCATAAATAGGTAGATATAATAGGAAAACCATTTTCGAAACGGAATATATATATATAAGTTAAAAACCAAGGTCCCGAGACAACACAAGACTCACCACTCACAAGGACAACACCGGGAACACATCCCAACCACAAAGGACAACCACACACACACAACGACAACGACTCACACAACAACAAGAGAACTCACCACACACCGGCTTCAAAAGCCCACCTCGTGACATCACCCATCACGAGTTGATATGCCTTCCTTATGCCATGTTCCAACCTTATGGCTACCCCCACCTTATCCTTCTGTGCCACCCATTACCTCCGGAAAGCCCCTGTACTTCTGAGTCCAACCTTGTTCCTCCGGGACCGTCGTCCCCACCAAACCACCAACGAAAACCCACCAATTGGTTGGCACTCATGCCCGGATAACAAAATGTTATCTCCCCAAACACGAGGTCTCATCCTCCCCCATGATTTCACGTTACGGCCACCACGAGGACCGCTGCAATACCTTGGTGACAAGCGTCCCATACCACTGTCGTGCAATCCAGGTAGAGCCACACACGCACACCTCTCACTCAGAACAAACAACGGATTGCAAGAAAAGGTACGAAACATACTCACAAGAGAAGGGTCACTACCCAACGACGACACGACGCTAGCATTAGGATAATAACTAGCAAGCTCAACAAAGAAGAAACTCAAGATAGTTCCGAAGAACTCACAAGACACCACACGGTTCAACGAAACACAATGTTGAACACTTAGCACGATTCACAACGCCAAAGATCCTACAAGGATACCTATCAAGAAGCTCTAGACCTACAAAACATCAAGAAGACGCTCAAAATGATTCACAAAAGAATAACGGAAGGTCAAAAGTTCAAAGACCGAGACAAACAAAACACGGGGAACAAATCCCACTCCTACTCCTTTGTGTTCCTCGCGGGTGGACCCATGGGTAGGCCCCTACCCGTGGTACTGCCCGCGGGTACAACACTCACAGACCCCGTGTACCGGCGGGTGGGCGGCGGGTAGGGCTCTCCCCGTCGTTCCGCCGGCGGGAACCCGTTCCTGTGTAACCAATCCCTTCGGGGATTTTCTCCTCCAAACACAAATTCAAGTCCAACACAAATTTACCAAGCACAACAAAATGACTTGAACCAAGGAATATGCCAAGCAATGGCACAAAGGAAACCTAAACACAAGCTCTAGATATGCAATATCACAAGATAAATGCATAGACTCTCACATTTCACAACAAAGAATATGTAGAAGCCAAGAAATCATATATAGGTAAGCAAAATAGGTTTTGTAGAGCTTGGGTTACCTCTTGAAGACCAAAAGAACTCTTCTTACACCACAACAAGCTCTCCACTAAGCTCACAAGCTAAACCCACTTCAAGATCAAACCAAAAGATCATAAAGATCCAACCTTTAACAAAAAGACAACTAAGATGGAACCAAAAAGACTAGACAAGCTTAGATCTTACCCTTCTAGATGCCAAAATAGAGGAAAGATTGAATCTTGGAAGCAAAACTTGGAATCTTGACAAAGGCTCTTTTTGGCTTGAAGAACAAGCTACTCTTGTTTTCTAGAGAGAAGATGGAGATATTTTGTATGGAATGTAAGGGATGAAATGAGGTAGTCTTTTAGGTTTAGGTTACAAAGATCTAGCTCATGGTGAAAAGACAAGGTTACCCTTACTAACTCTCAAAAAGTGTAGGGAACAAGGGAACTACTCTCAAAGCACAAGGTACAACTCCACTTAAAGATTGACTAGTCAAATTCTAGTCCTAGAGTATCAAAAATCAGGATTTTAGGAATCAATTCCTCAAAAGAAATAGAATTAATCACTAAATTAATTCATGGCTTGGAATGTGGATTTTTGGGGTGTCACATAATTAATTAACCATCTACCCAAAAAGAAAGAAATAAATCACAATAATTAATTAGCATTGAGCCCACCATGGTCCATGGGCCCCCCATCTCTAAACCCAATCCCCAATCCTAGAAGAATTAGACCCCATAGTATATAAATAGGGAACTTAGAAGGCATCTAGAATCCCCACCACAATAATCTCTCACCACCAAAAGAGTTCCAAGAATTCCCTTAGGAGAAATCAAGAAATCAAGAAAGCTTAAAGAAAGACCCTTCATAGCCAAGGAATTAATTAAGGCTAAGAGGTAACCCATGTCTCAACAAAACCTATTTTCATAGTTATGATTCCCCCTTAGGGTTTCCCCATATTATTGCGTATTGATGAATTGTGGCGTTATTATTGATGATTGATGTGATGATCTCATGGGGGATCATGATAATCTTGATATTGGGAGATTCTTGATAATTATGGTGTTCTTGATGATTATATGGAGTTCTTGATAATTATATGATGTTCTTGATAGTTGTGTGATGTTCTTGATGCTTATGTGTTATTCTTACCGAATCTTGTAATTAAAAGACGAACTGTATTCTTGTTGATGTAAAAGTAATTAGAACCCTAGGTTGATGTTCTTGTTGACGTTCTTGATAATTGTGTAATGTTCTTGATGCCTATATGTTATTCTTACCGAATCTTGTAATTAGAAGATGAATCGTATTCTTGTTGGTATAAAAGTGATTAGAACCCTATGTTGTATCGTATGATATTATTCTTGGTGTATCGGGTGGGGAAATCGCATGTTTGGGTGTTGATTATGTTAAGGAAAGCATGATAGGCTATGTGCCGTACGTTTCTCGTATTTGATCCGTTAATTGTCTACGGGTTGTTATCAATTACGTTTAAAAGTGTCTAAGCATGGTTTCGGGTTCCACAAAGGTTCCCGGGGCGTTTTTGTGATGAAAGAGTCAGTGGGGGGTAGGGGACCCACCACCTACCAACGGCCGAAACAACACTTCCGGCAGCGGGCAGCTGCCCGCCGGCGACCCGCTGCCCGAAATAGTAAAACCGGCGGGCAGCCGGCGGGTGGCCCCCCACCCACCGGCTACCCGCTGGAAAATTCCCCACTTCGGGATCCCGGCTTCCCCGTTTGATGTTCCCCCGACCCCCGTGGTGTCCCAACGGACTCCGTTTATCGTGCCTATGTCTAGTTTGATGTTTCGGGTACCGTTCGTAGGTTTATGAGTCTATTATATTGCATGCTAGTTGAATTGGTATCCCGTTGACCTAGGTGGAAGAAGTATGAACCCCTTAGGACTATTCTTAGTATGTGAAGGATCACGCATAGGTTTTGTTATACGTTTTCTCCCCCTTCCCAATGTGTAATGTGGGTTGCATGTACTTGCTATGTGTTATGTGTGTGTGTTACCCCAATTCGGTTGCGATCGGATTGGTTATTCCTGAGCTGCGGTTCAGAAGCTGGCTGCGGTCAGATTGATACTCTTGGGCTGCGGTCCACCGTTTGGTTGCGATCAAACGTTTCTACATGAGCTGCGGTTCATATTTCCTGGCTGCGGTCAGATGACATTCTCTTGGGCTGCGGTCCACTGTTTGGTTGTGATCAAACTATGATGAGCTGCGGTTCATCGGTCGGTTGCGATCGACCCCTCCGTGTTGCGATACGGGGCAGGGTGCTGCGGGGCCGTGTCAGAGCTATATGCGTTGACCCTCATGTATGGGCATGCAATTGGTCCTGTGGCGCCAACAAAGTGTGCTTGTGTGATGAGATATGGATGAGTTGTGGTTATGAGTATCTTGGGGTTGTGACTACGGGATTTATGTTGGGGATTGCTATGTTGGGTTGTGATTATTAATTGTGCTTAGCTTATCTGCCTTGCCTATTGTGAACTGAATATGCTTGTTATGACTGTTGCTTGTGTCTGGCCTTATCTGTCGAATCATTCCCGGTTTTAAAAGCTAGAATTCGTAGGATATATCTTCATGCTCAAAATGGTTTTCGTATATCTATATATATCTCTATATGTATTGTATTTCAACGCGTTGGAGTGGGTTACCAGCACCTCTCGCTGAACAGATATATTTGGCTTTCAGGCACAGAGGATTAGAGCACTAGAGCGCGCTAGAACTGGAGCGTAGAAGTAGAGTAGTTCCCTTTCGACCTGCGTGCCATGTTATGTATTTATATTTCTGAGGATATTAGCTAGTAAGCCTGTGCACCTGGGTTCTCTAGCCCAGGTGTGGCATAGCACCCCGTACGCATGTGTTATACTTTGGGATTTAATGAGATGTTATCTTTATTACATAAGTTTTAATTGTCTTGAAAATCTGGGGTGTTACAATACTCTTCCATAATATGCCAATTATTAATGCCACCCTTGAATTATTAGTGGTGTAAATGTTGCCCCTCAATTTTTAAAACGGTACATATATAGTGCCCTTCCGTAGGGTAAATGTAACCCCTCATTTTTTAAAATGGCACATATATTGCTCCTCCCAAATCAACATTTACACAAAATTTTATCCAGAAATGCAAAACAATATGAAACTGAACAAATGAATTATTTGTCAATGAATATGAAGATTACCCAAAATAAATCGAAATCAAGTTTGCGTAACTTAGGGTATAATCGCAGCAAATAGACAAACACAGAAGATGATCCGTCACTTTTGGTATAGAATTCTCAGGGAAATGAAAGCTTAAGGTATTCCACATTTAGTTGAAATTCCATCCTAGTGAATTCTTTAAAAAGTCCCTTGAAAATCAAATAGAAAGAAAGTGGAATCAATTCCTTTAAAAAATTAAACAATAGTCAAATAAAGAAAAGTTATGGCTAAATACCTGGACAAAATCACACAAATCAAGAGAAGAAATAGATCTCAAGTCCAAATTAACTAGGAGAAATTTGCCCAACACGTTATATGAGCTAGATTTGGTTGTTAAACTACATAGCTTTGGAGCAGTAATATCAAAATAAAACGAGTTTTTATAGTTGATAAATGACAAATTCTCAAGTGCAAGAATATCAATAACACAATCTAGACAATTTATAGGGCCAAAGTCATCCCATTCAAAACAAAGTTTAAGCAACATTAGGTAATATGCAAGCACTACAAGAAAAATGCACATAGACAACTGTTAATAACCGTTGTCGTAGGGGTAAAATTTATGTTGTTGAAGCCGGTGTTGTTGTAAGTCCCGCGCATAGACAACGGTTTTTAACCGTTGTCTTTTCTAGAAACGAGAACGATTTTTTAACCGTTGTCTATTTACTATTGTTGAAACCGGTGTTGTTAAAAGTCACGCACATAGACAACGGTTTTTAACCGTTGTCTTTTCTAGAAACGACAACGATTTTTTAATCGTTGTCTATTTACTGTTGTTGAAACCGGTGTTGTTAAAAGTCATGAACATTGACAACGATTTTTAACCGTTGTCTTTTATAGAAAAGACAACGGTTTTTTAACCGTTGTCTATTGTGTGTTGTTGAAACCGGTGTTACTAAAAGTCACGCACATAGACAACAGTTTTAAACCGTTGTCGTTTCTTTCAAAGACAACGGGTTTTTGACCCGTTGTCTATTCAGTGTTGTTGAAACCGGTGTTGTTAAAAGTCACGCACATAGACAACGATTTTTAACCATTCTCTTTTCTCTAAAACACAACAGTTTTTAACCATTGTCTTTTCTTTAAAAGACAACGGTTATAAACTATTATCTATTGTGTGTTGTTGAAACCGTTGTTGTTAAACGTTACGCCCATAAACAGTTGTCTTTTGTAAAAAAGACAACAGTTTTACATTGTTGTCTGTTGTAAAATAGACAACGGTTTTTAACCGTTGTCCCAAAGGTTTTTAACCGTTGTCTCAACGGTTTTTAACCGTTGTCTCAACGATTTTTAACCTGCTTAAATTTTAATAATATAAAAAATCAATTTATCCATTCACCATCACCAAGTGTATTTACATAATTTTGCACAAGCTAATTTAAGGTTCAAAATACAAAAGAACTAATTAACAAATCTGAATACTTCCATGACCAATTCAAATCGAATCACCATGCATCCAAGTCATAATACTACAAAAAACATTTCCACAAACCAAGTCTAAATGATCACAACGTTCTAATCATCAAATCATACCTACTCCATATGACTTGATACAACATCGGCCCATTCTGAACGCACAGATCAATAACCGTTTTGTCATAATCAACTTGTTGAAACTGTAAAAAGTGAATAAATAAATTAATACGTAGTCAACATAACATTATAAGAGATGGCTAGCTAGATACATAGTGAGTATTGGCAGCAGTGTTTGAACTAAGATTCATCAAATAACACCAAATTTTAAAGATTCATCAAAGAAACCATAGGACACTAGTGTACATACCTGTTCAGAAAGCAAAAATCACATTCGGTGACTAATATACGAGACATTACTAATGAAATAATGAATTAAATAACAACAAATCATATTGAATTTTTAAAACAAATATATGAAAAAAGGAAAATGATACTTGATACTCTTCACTTTGGACAAGCTGGTTAAAGAAAATTTAATTATGCATTTATTCTCAGGTATTACTTGTAAAAGGCAAAGGAGGTACCATATTACAATGACACAATGAGGCATCATAAAAGGACCAAGGATGAAGATTATAGGACAAGAAGTTTACAAGGAAACACTAAAGAATGTGACAAATAAATGAACATAAATTGTAACTCACATCCCTTAGAACTAAAACCAATGCATAAATAGATATCTGTGGTCAGAGATCTTCTTCTCATCTTTTGAGCTGGAGCTGACAAGAGATTCAGATAAGACTTTCAACTTGTCAACCTGCAAATAACAAAAAGTTACTTAATCTGTGATGCATATTGCTTTCTAAATAATGCAACAAGTTTTCGACAAAATATGTGATGAGCTATGTGAGAACAGATTTATAAAATAAAATAAAATAAAAGGGAACAGATCAGAGCCAAAAATAAAATAAAATAAAATAACCTCCTGATAGTCCACCAAACATGGTGGACTTCCTTGTTCCTCCTTATTAAACCCATCACTGCCCAGAATCATCATAAACCATCTAACCGCATCACTGCAGCAGTTCAGAGATACATCTAATTATCATCAAATAATTCTGCCCAGAAATTTAGCTCATCCCTTCCAAACGTTTAAATTCCAGAGATCAAGCTCTTCAGTTCAAGATCAACACAGCTGTGATTATTCTCAGAAATTCAAATGAGTCTACCTATCAGCAGTATTTGATGAATGACACTCTCTGGTGGCATCAATTGTTTTTAATCCTTGTGAATATATGCTGAATAAATAAATGCATCAGCATTTTCCAAATAAATAAGTAACCATATCAGGATGGAGAATGAGGCCTCATTTATTTGATGAGAGTGAAAGAATTTATTTTTTCAAATAAGTAACCCTATCAGTAGTATTTGATGAGCGTGAAATAATTTATTATTTCAAACATTTATTCCTATAGGATAGTTGGGTATCTAGTAATGAAATTATTATATTTTAAAAAATCAGAATGCATACAAAGAGACCAACATTTGGAACTTACATCAGGTAGATAGAGTGGTTCACATTTGGAAAGGCACCATCAAACGGATCCATAGAGAGCAAACTTTCTGCAACTAAAGAAATTCTTTGAGAAACAGAAAGGATTATATATATCTAAAGTCATAATTTCTATACTATAAAGATGGTTTTATAAGGATCGGGTCCACCATAAACCGGGTATATAGGTATAGAACGGAGGTAACAAAATATTAGCTTTATTATCCGTGGTGCTTAGACCCAAAATAGTACCAGGTATACAGGTACAGAACGCGAGATAAGAAAATATATAGTTGCTTTATTACCCGGGGTGTACCGGGTATATAGGTACAGAACGGAAGGTTCTGAATAATTCATATTATAGATTTTGAATTTCTATACTATAGGTTCATAATTTCTATACTATAGATTCATAATTTATATACTATAGATTCATAATTTCTATACTATAGATTCATTCAACAATTCGTCCAATCTAATGGACTGAATGGTGAACGGATCAAGACTGCCCGGGAAAAGAACGGGATTTGGTATTGACCCCAGCTCCTCTTCACAAATCGGCTTGAACAAATCCACCAATACTTACTCTCAGGAAAGTTTTCAATCAGCATTTGTTCAAGGCCCCACCCAGATGTCTGAGCCTATGACGAAAGTTAACAATGTCGCTATGCCACAATCAACAAGCCAACCGAAAGGAAAGGCTGTACAACGAATTGTGGAACCTAGAGTTGAAAAATCCTTCAAAGGCAATCCTAGACATAGTTACGTCAAAAGGAATAGACCAAATGGCAATGGACAAAATATACACCATAAAAAGGGTCAGCTTCATTGGAATATTCAATCAAGGAGAATGCCAAATGTTAACCAGAGGCAATATCGTCCAAAATCTACACGAAAGAGACCTGCTCAAGGAATCCCGATAAATGGACGAATCAGACAAAACGAAAGATCCTTCAAAAGATCTGGTTATGGCAATGGATGGACTGGGCCATCAGAGCAAGATTGGTTTGATTACCCAGAACCTGTAACACCCCCCATCAAAGAGACTTAAAGACAAGTCTTAACACCTGCAGATCAAGTACACAACTAGCACAGCGGAAGATAAAACATAACTTGGATATAAAACATCCATAATCCGGGGTGTTATGCCACGTACACCACACATGGTATACGCTTTCGGCGACAATCTGCAAGTGTATCTAAAATCCCAAAACAACAACTAAACATGAAGAAGTCTAAGATACGGGCACGCAGGCCACAAAACACTGTCTACGGGAACAGGTACTAATCTACCGGCTATAGACATCGCGCTCAACACCTGAAAGATACAAAGATAAACATCGGAGCGACGCCCGGTCAGCGAATAATGCTGGTAACCTACCAATACCGTTAAGTATCATAAATAGGTAGATATAATAGGAAAACCATTTTCGAAACCGAATATATATATATAAGTTAAAAACCAAGATCATGAGACAACACAAGACTCACCACTCACAAGGACAACACCGGGAACACATCCCAACCATAAAGGACAACCACACACACACAACGATAACAACTCACACAACGGCAACACATGCCAAAACACAAACCTCCGTGACTACACACGTCACGAGAGAAGAGAACTAACCACACACCGGCTTCACAAGCCCACCTCGTGACATCACCCATCACGAGTTGATATGCCTTCCTTATGCCATGTTCCAACCTTATGGCTACCCCCACCTTATCCTTTTGTGCCACCCATTACCTCCGGAAAGCCCTTGTACTTCTGAGTCCAACCTTGTTCCTCCGGGACCGTCGTCCCCCACCTATAACCACCAACGGAAACCCACCAATTTGTTGGTACTCAGGCCCGTATAACACAATGTTATCTCCCCAAAACACGAGGTCTCTGCCTCCCCCATGATTTCACGTTACGGCCACCACGAGGACCGCTGCAATACCTTGGTGACAAGCGTCCCATACCACTGTCGTGCAATCCAGGTAGAGCCACACACGCACACCTCTCACTCTGAACAAACAACGGATTGCAAGAAAAGGTACGAAACATACTCACAAGAGAAGGGTCACTACCCAACGACGACAATGACGCTAGCATTACGATAATAACTAGCAAGCTCAACAAAGAAGAAACTCAAGATGGTTCCGAGGAACTCACAAAACACCACACGGTTCAACGAAACACAATGTTGAACACTTAGCACGATTCACAACACCAAAGATCCTACATGGATACCTATCAAGAAGCTCTAGACCTACAAAACATCAAGAAGACGCTCATAGGGAAACACAAAAGAACAACGGAAGGTCAAAAGATCAAAGATCGAGACAAACAAAACACGGGGAACAAATCCCACTCCAACTCCACCGTGTACCCCGTGGGTGGACCCACGGGTAGTGCCCTACCCGTGGTCCCGCCCGCGGGTACACAACCCACAAGGCATGTTCCCCGCGGGTAGGCCGGCGGGTGGTGCCCCGCCCACCGTTCCGCCCGCGGGTGGTGCCCCGCCCGCCGTTCCGCCCGCGGGTACCTCCATGTACCACAACAAATCCCTTCGGGGATTTTCTCCTCCAAACACAAATTCAAGTCCAAAACATACCAAATCTCACCAAGCACAACAAAATGACTTGAACCAAGGAATATGCCAAGCAATGACATAAAGGAAACCTAAACACAAGCTCTATATATGCAATATCACAAGATAAATGCATAGACTCTCACATTTCACAACAAAGAACATGTAGAAGCCAAGAAATCATATATAGGTAAGCAAAATAGGTTTTGTAGAGCATGGGTTACCTCTTGAAGACCAAAAGAACTCTTCTTACACCACAACAAGCTCTCCACTAAGCTCACAAGCTAAACCCACTTCAAGATCAAACCAAAAGATCATAAAGATCCAACCTTTAACAAAAAGACAACTAAGATGGAACCAAAAAGACTAGACAAGCTTAGATCTTACCCTTCTAGATGCCAAAATAGAGGAAAGATTGAATTTTAGAAGCAAAACTTGGAATCTTGACAAAGGCTCTTTTTGGCTTGAAGAACAAGCTACTCTTGTTTTCTAGAGCGAAGATGGAGATATTTTTTATGGAATGTAAGGGATGAAATGAGGTAGTCTTTTAGGTTTAGGTTACAAAGAACTAGCTCATGGTGAAAAGACAAGGTTACCCTTACTAACTCTCAAAAAGTGTAGGGAACAAGGGAACTACTCTCAAAGCACAAGGTACAACTCCACTTAAAGAATGACTAGTCAAATTCTAGTCCTTGAGTATCAAAAATCAGGATTTTAGGAATCAATTCCTCAAAAGAAATAGAATTAATTACTAAATTAATTCATGGCTTGGAATGTGGATTTTTGGGGTGTCACATCCTCTCCCCCTTCAGAGAAGTTTCGTCCCCGAAACTTGGGTACGACGAATTGACACGAAAGGTAACAAGGAAACAAAATTGTGACAAGAGGTTCAAGAATATCCCTTTTGGTCAACAACTCCAAAAGTTCTCACAAGGGTTCCAAAGCAAAAGAAAAGACATTATGAAACAAGGATAGGCAAGAGGTCAACAAAACGGATAGATTGGCATCAAGAACTCTAATCCTCAACTCAACAACCAACTCTAGCCTATAACCAAGAACTCAACCACTAACCCAAACACCAACTAGCAAGCTAGCTAAACAACAACCCAAGACTAAACAACTAACTCAAGCACTGCTAGCAGACTAGCTAAGCAACAAAGCAACAAGCAAAACAAGCAAACACACAAGGCACACAACAAGCAAACACCAAGCTACAAAAGCTAAGAAACATCCAAGAAAAAGCAAACGAGAAACAAATGGGGTTACCACAACACCACTATAACTCTTCACTCTCTGACTCTGATGCTTCTGCAGACTCTTCCTCTTCGGCTTCAACTCGGTGACTAGAACTAGCTTCAAACCGATCTAACCTTTGATGCACTGCGGCAAACTGCGACCTCACAAACGGAAAACCCTCGGCGATCAAACCGTTCTGCTGACGAAGCAAAGAGGCGATATCCTGATCTCTCTTGGTGCGGACTTCTCTCCTTCTCCGACTTTCCTCACTATCTGATTCACTTAACTCAGCTTCAGTGGTTTCCGGTGCTCCTTCTTCTTGATCAGCTTCTTCCTCAACTTCTTCATCACCACCCAAACTCTGGACTGCAAGGCTCAACTTTCTAGCATGGATCCCAAGCTTAGCAGCTAACTCTGCTCTCTCAACAGGTTCTTTCCTAGCAACCTCTTCAAGCGTGATGTACTCACCATCATCCAACTAAAAAAGATTACAACTCCGGAGATTGGCGGTATCCAACACCATCTTTCCCACAGCTTTTGGAGAACAACCATCCACACTAACACCTTTCTTGACCAAAATCCAACTCAGCACCATCCCATACGGCAAACTCTTCCGGTTGTGATCCCGGAAAAACACCATGTGTTGCATCATCAAAGCAGGAAGATTGAACTTAACCATATTCTTCAAACAGAAAGCAAAGGTACACTCCAACTTACCCAACAAACTGCTCTTGTTATTATTGGGCAACAAGCAATCATAACCAAGATCCTTTGTTCCGAAGACAACCACTTCCTTTCCGGCCTCGAAGCTTGAGTGAAACCACTCGTACGGCCAAACAAATAACTCAAATAGTCACGGTACCCCATGGTATCCGTACTAATCCAAGAGTGACCACTGTACTGAGCTACTCCGGTAGCAGACAGACTCAACAACTGGGCTAACCTCTTCTCAGACAACACAACCTTCACACCTCTCACCTTAGAGGTGATCTCAAGACTTTCACCTTCCTTTGTCACAACCATGTGACGATAAAACTCCTTTACCAAGCTCGGGTAAGTCTCGGCCCTTATGGCGAGAAAACCATCCAACAAACCTTGAAACTTAAGCAAATCCAACAAAGAACTTGAAAAAGATTCCAGATCAAAAGCTTTACCTTCAAGCACAAGGTAGTGGGCATCCACCCATTCCGCTTTTCTTGCCAAACTTGACCTTCTAGGCATGGTGAAAGATGATCCAAAGCTCAACAAACAAAGCCCACAACTCCTTCTTCAACAACACTCACAACTCTCTCTCTCTCTCTCTCTCTCGAGCTCTCTCTCTCTCTTGGGCTCTCTCTCTCTCGCGGGTTCTCTCTCGGCGACACGGCTACAACGGACGACAGCGGTGGCGGTGCGGCGAACTCCGGCGACGAGGCGGCGAGGCTACGACGACACGGCGAGGCTCCGGCGGTGACGGGCAGGTGGTGCGACGGGGTGGGTGGTTCGGGTAGCTCACGGGTAGGGAGGAAGAAGAAGAGAACTTGGGAAAAGAGGTTAGGGATTTGGGTGAGATTGGGGAAAAAGATGATTAAATTGGGGATTTTGAACAAAGAGGGATTTCAAGGCTCAAAAGGAATTAAAATGGGTAGGTTCCAAGAAAGATAATTAGCTCAAGTGGTTTGGAAGATGGGTAGGAAAGAAATTGGCTAAGGTTTAAAACTTAAAGGCTACAAAGAAACATTAGGCTCAACTTTTAGGCTACACAAGGAAAAATTTTGGGTAGAGAAGGCTATTTTTCCAAATCAAAGAATACTTGGAAAATTTAGGGAAAGACACAAGGAATTGTTGTAAGAACAACCAAGTGCAAAGGTGAAAGAATTGGGCTAAGCACAGGATAACTCAAGGATAGGTGGCTACCACGAAACAAGATGCCAACTAAGGAAAACACTTAGCAAGAAAAGAGTCTATACTAAGCATCCAACGAAGAACAAGCAAGGAAACAAGCCAAGGATTGCCAAACAAAGACAACCACGGAACACAAGATAACTCCCAAGGCAACAAAGAACAAAAGGGCAACAAGGAAAACAAAAAGGCAACAAGGGAACAAAAGGCAACAAGGAGAAAAACACTCACGGGACAAACAAGGATAGGCTCAACAACAAGGGTTACCTGCTAACTCCTCCTCCACCAAACCCTCGGACTCCGCCTGCGAACGCGCCATCACGAAAACTCTCCCCGGCGGCCTAACTCCAACGGCTCCATGACTCGAACTCCCTCCTGGTGCTCCTACTACTACCGGGGGCGGCGGTAACGCTCTCTGACCGACAAGCTGAGGGCACTCCGCAACTCTATGACCAACGACCCCACAGCGAAAACACTTATACGCTTGGCCTAAACAAACTGATCCCGGGTGCACCTTCCCACACTTGGGACAACCAACCGACTTAGCTTGAACCGAAGGCTCCATCCTAACGGGCCTTTGAGAAGAAGAAGACACAACTCTAGCCGGAAAACTCTGATGGGACTTCTTAAAAGTAAAAGAACCACCACTCTCAACACTCTTCCTAGCCAACTCAAGCCACTGAAGCTGCTGAACCCGAAACAGATTTGCGGCACACAGATACACATCCTTGAGGGAACTGGGTCTACTCACTGTCAACGCCTTTCGTGCCTCATAATTCAGACCGGCAACGAAATGCTCAACTTTGGCAAGCTCCGTAGGCACCATCATCCTCGCGAAGCGCGCTAAGTCTAGGAACTTCTTATGGTACTCCACCACAGACAAATGTCCTTGCTGAAGATGAAGGAACTCATCAAACATAGCGGCTCTCACGTGCGCCGGGTAGAACCTTTCGCGCATCTTATCCTTGAGCGCTGTCCAAACAAACCCAGGCTCTTCAAGAAAGGCCGAACTCTCGTGAATCCACCACAGATCAGCTTCTTGGCAGAAATAGAACGTTGCCAGTTCTATTCTCCTTTCTTCAGGACAACCAACCACATCAAAAATCTTATCAAACACCCGTAGCCACTCTTCAAGGACTACAGGGTCTTCTTCACCAGCAAAGGAAGGAGGACGATGCCCGGACACTAAACGACCTACATCACGGTGCTCAACAGAAGGCGGAGAAGGTACAGCTTGATTGTTGTTCAACAGAGCTTCACTAAGAGACTGCATCGTCTGCGTCAACTGATGGAGATTCTGGGCAAGCTGCTCATTGGTCGGAGTCTCTGGGGTACGGGCGCGAGGACGAGGAGGCATCGCACAGCTGCTACAACAACAAGGTTACCACAAAAAAAGCAAGCAAGACAGAAAACAACACACATCTCACCGCGCAACCTAGCGTCCTAAGCTTAACACTTAGCTTCTTAAGGTCGCTTAGAGGTCTCAGATCATACTTAAACACTTAGAAAGACTAGACTAAACCCTTCATAGGCTCTAAACCTAGGCTATGATACCAACTGTAACACCCCCCATCAAAGAGACTTAAAGACAAGTCTTAACACCTGCAGATCAAGTACACAACTAGCACAGCGGAAGATAAAACATAACTTGGATATAAAACATCCATAATCCGTGGTGTTATGCCTCGTACACCACACATGGTATACGCTTTCGGCGACAATCTGCAAGTATATCCAAAATCCCAAAACAACAACTAAACATGAAGAAGTCTAAGATAAGGGCACGCAGGCTACAAAACACTGTCCACGGGAACAGGTACTAATCTACCGGCTCTAATGCTGGTAACCCACCAATACCGTTAAGTATCATAAATAGGTAGATATAATAGGAAAACCATTTTCGAAACGGAATATATATATATATATATATATATAAGTTAAAAACCAAGATGATGAGACAACACAAGACTCACCACTCACAAGGATAACACCGGGAACACATCCCAACCATAAAGGACAACCACACACACACAACGATAACAACTCACACAACGGCAACACATGCCGAAACACAAACCTCCGTGACTACACACGTTACAAGAGAAGAGAACTCACCACACACCGGCTTCACAAGCCCACCTCGTGACATCACCCATCACGAGTTGATATGCCTTCCTTATGCCATGTTCCAACCTTATGGCTACCCCCACCTTATCCTTCTGTGCCACCCATTACCTCCGGAAAGCCCCTGTACTTCTGAGTCCAACCTTGTTCCTCCAGGACCGTCGTCCCCCACCTATAACCACCAACGGAAACCCACCATTTTGTTGGCACTCAGGCCCGGATAACACAATGTTATCTCCCCAAAACACGAGGTCTCTGCCTCCCCCATGATTTCACGTTACGGCCACCACGAGGACCGCTGCAATACCTTGGTGACAAGCGTCCCATACTACTGTCGTGCAATCCAGGTAGAGCCACACACGCACACCTCTCACTCAGAACAGACAACGGATTGCAAGAAAATGTACGAAACATACTCACAAGAGAAGGGTCACTACCCAACGACGACAACGACGCTAGCATTACGATAATAACTAGCAAGCTCAACAAAGAAGAAACTCAAGATGGTTTCGAGGAACTCACAAGACACCACACGGTTCAACGAAACACAATGTTGAACACTTAGCACGATTCACAACACCAAAGATCCTACATGGATACCTATCAAGAAGCTCTAGACCTACGAAACATCAAGAAGACGCTCAAAGGGATCCACAAAAGAACAACGGAAGGTCAAAAAGATCAAAGATCGAGACAAACAAAACACGGGAACAAATCCCACTCCAACTCCACCGTGTACCCCGCGGGTGGACCCACAGGTAGTGCCCCACCCGTGGTCCCGCCCGCGGGTCCACAACCCACAAGGCATGTTCCCCGCGGGTAGGCTGGCGGGTGGTGCCCCGCCCGCCGTTCCGCCCGCGGATACTTCCCTGTACCACAACAAATCCCTTCGGGGATTTTCTCCTCCAAACACAAATTCAAGTCCAAAACATGCCAAATCTCACCAAGCACAACAAAATGACTTGAACCAAGGAATATGCTAAGCAATGGCACAAAGGAAACCTAAACCCAAGCTCTAGATATGCAATATCACAAGATAAATGCATAGACTCTCACATTTCACAACAAAGAATATGTAGAAGCCAAGAAATCATATATAGGTAAGCAAAATAGGTTTGTAGAGCATGGGTTACCTCTTGAAGACCAAAAGAACTCTTCTTACACCACAACAAGCTCTCCACTAAGCTCACAAGCTAAACCCACTTCAAGATCAAACCAAAAGATCATAAAGATCCAACCTTTAACAAAAAGACAACTAAGATGGAACCAAAAAGACTAGACAAGCTTAGATCTTACCCTTCTAGATGCCAAAATAGAGGAAAGATTGAATCTTGGAATCTTGACAAAGGCTTTTTTTGGCTTGAAGAACAAGCTACTCTTGTTTTCTAGAGAGAAGATGGAGATATTTTGTATGGAATGTAAGGGATGAAATGAGGTAGTCTTTTAGGTTTAGGTTACAAAGAACTAGCTCATGGTGAAAAGACAAGGTTACCCTTACTAAATCTCAAAAAGTGTGGGGAACAAGGGAACGACTCTCAAAGCACAAGGTACAACTCCACTTAAAGATTGACTAGTCAAATTCTAGTCCTTGAGTATCAAAAATCAGGATTTTAGGAATCAATTCCTCAAAAGAAATAGAATTAATTACTAAATTAATTCATGGCTTGGAATGTGGATTTTTGGGGTGTCACAGAACCTCTATCAAGAGAACAATTTGAGATAATACATCTGCGTAAACAAACTAATTATTCCAAGCATTATCACAATCCTCCTGAAGAATATTTTCACGAGAGATACAATGCTAAAACCTTTGCGAAGATTCATTATGATTATCGCACATCTAATGGATACAAAGGACCAAGGATGAGTCAAGGAAACTCTAGGTTCATGTGGATCCCAAAGTTGACATCTAACCCTCAAGGACCCGTAACTCAAGGGGTACCTAAAAACGTATAATCTTTCTTGCAGGATAAACAAGTCATATGGTATGTTGATAGTGGTTGCTCAAGGCATATGACTGGTGAAAAAGCAATGTTGAGCAATTTTAAAGAAATTGACGTACCCAAAGTCATCTTCGGAGGCGAAACGAGTGGCAAAACTCATTGAACAGGAGACATCATCAAAAAGGGAATAACCATTCAAGATGTTTCGTATGTGGAAGGGCTAAAATTCAACCTTCTAAGCACGAGTCAATTTTGTGACAAAGTTTATCACAATCCTCCTGAAGAATATTTTCACAAGAGATACAAAGCTAAAACCTTTGCCAAGATCCATTATGATTATCGCACAACTAATGGATACAAAGGACCAAGGATGAGTCAAGGAAACTCTAGGTTCATGTGGATCCCAAAGTTGACATCTAACCCTCAAGGACCCGTAACATAAGGGGTACCTAAAAACGTATAATCTTTCTTGCAGGATAAACAAGTCATACGGTATGTTGATAGTGGTTGCTCAAGACATATGACTGGTAACAAAGCAATGTTGAGCAATTTTAAAGAAATTGACGGACCCAAAGTCATCTTTGGAGGCAAAACGAGTGGCAAAGATTATTACAATCCTCCTGAATAATATTTACAGGAGAGATACAATGCTAAAACATTTGCCAAGATCCATTATGATTATCGCACAACTAATGGATACAAAGGACCAAGGATGACTCAAGGAAACTTTAGGTTCATGTGTGTAACACCCCGTGTTACGGCCTTCAATCCTGGATTAATTATTTAATTAATCCCGCTAATAATAATTAAATATGATTTAATTATGTTAGGTTCCCTTTTAATTAATTAATTGGGTCCACCATGAACCGTGGACCTTTGCCTAAATTAGAGGCTTAAGCCTATTAGGAATAAAGAAAGTAAACCTTTTACTATTCAGATCCTAATTAGGAATCCTAGACCTAGTTATCTATTAGGAATAAAGGAAGTACGCCTTTTACTATTCAGATTGTGATTAGGATCCGCTTTAATTAATATGGTCCAATGTGGATCATGGGCCCTTATCCCTAAAGCAAGTCCCTAAGTCCTATAAGGAATAGAATTAGTAAACCCATACCATTCAGGCCCTAATTAGGAGTCTTAAATATATAAATAGGGAACTTAGGAGGCACCTAGAATTCCCACCACAATAATCTCACCATCCAAAGAGTTCCAAGAATTCCCCTAGGAGAAATCAAGAAAGCAAGAAAGCTTAAAGAAAGATCCTTCATAGCCAAGGAATTAATTAAGGCTAAGAGGTAACCCATGTCTCAACAAAACCTATTTTCATAGCTATGGTTTTCCCTTAGGGTTTCCCCATATTATTGTGAATGGCGAGTATTGTGATTATTATTGATGTTGATATAATGAGGAATCTTGATAATCTTGATATTGGGAGTTTCTTGATAATTATGATGTTCTTGATGATTAATTGGGATTCTTGATGATTATGTGTTGTTCTTGATGATTATGATGTTCTTGATGATTAATTGGTATCCTTGATGATTATGTGTTGTTCCTACCGAATCTTGCAATTAGAAGACGAATCGTATTCTTGTTGATATAAAAGTGATTAGAACCCTAGGTTGTATCGTGTGATATTGTTCTTGGTTTATCGGGTGGGGAAATCGCATGTTTGGGTGTTGATTATGTTTAGAAAAGCATGATAGGTTATGTGCCGTTCGTTTCTCGTATTCGATCCGTTAATTGTCTACGGGTTGTCGTTAATTGCGTTGTAAAGTGTCTGAGCATGGTTTCGGGTTCCACAACGGTTCCCGGGGCGAAAAGTGATGTAAAGAGTCAGTGGGGGGTAGGGGACCCGCCACCTACCCGCGGCAATTCGGGCAGCCCCGGTAGCGGGCAGCCGGCGGGCGGGCAGCTGCCCGCCGGGCACCCGCTGCCCGGAACAGTGTCAGCCGGCGGGCAGCCGGCGGGTGGAACCCCACCCACCGGCTACCCGCTGGAATTTCCCCCACCTTGGGATCCCGGCTTCCCCGTTTGATGTTTCCCCGACCCCCGTGGTGTCCCAACGGACCCCGTTTGTCGTGCCTATGTCTAGTTTGTTGTTTCGGGTACCGTTCGTAGGTTTATGAGTCTAATATATTGCATGCTAGTTGAATTGGTATCCTGTTGACCTAGGTGGAAGAAGTATGATCCCCTTAGGACTATTCGTAGTATGTGATGGATCACGCTTAGGTTTCGTTATACGTTTTATCCCCTTCCCAATGTGTAATGTGGGTTGCATGTGCTTGCTATGTGTTATGTGTGTGTGTACCCCAATTCGGTTGCGATCGGATTGGTTATCCTGGGCTGCGGTTCAGAAGCTGGTTGCGGTCAGATTGGTATTCCTAGCTGCGGTCAGATGACACTCTCTTGGGCTGCGGTCCACCGTTTGGTTGCGACCAAACGTTTCTATACGAGCTGCGGTTCGTCCTTTTTCCTGGCTGCGGTCAGATGACACTCTCTTGGGCTGCGGTCCACTGTTTGGTTGCGATCAAACATTATGATGAGCTGCGGTTCATCGGTCGGTTGCGATCGACCTCCCCGTGTTGCGATACGGGGCATGGTGCTGCGGGGCTGTGTCAAGGCTATATGCGCTGACCCTCATGTATGGGCATGCGATCGGTCCCGTGGCGCCAACAATGTGCGTTATGTGTTGTGATATGGACGAGTTGTGACTATGAGTGCCTTGGGATGTGACTATGGGTTTCATATTGGGAATTATTTACGATGGGTTATGATTACTGTTTATGCCTTGCCTTATTTGCCTTATCTATTATGAACTGCTCATGACTGTTATAACTGTTGCTTGTGTCTGGCCTTATCTGTCGAGTCATTCCCGGTTTTAAAAGCTAGAGCTCGTAGGATATATCTTCATGCTCAAAATGGTTTTCGTATATCTATATATATCTCTATATGTATTGTATTTCAACGCGTTGGAGTGGGTTACCAGCATCTCTCGCTGAACAGATATATTTGGCTTTCAGGCACAGCAGATTAAGTCACTAGAGCGCGCTAGAACTTGGAGTGTAGAAGTAGATAGTTTCCCTTTTGGCCTGCGTGCCACGTTTATGTCATTACGCTTTGAGGATATTAGTTAGTTAGCCTGTGCACTTGGGTTCTCTAGCCCAGGTGTGGCATAGCACCCCGAACGCTTGTATTATATCTTTGGATTTAATAAGATTCTACCTTTATTATAAGTTTTAAAATGTCTTGAAAATTTGGGGTGTTACAATGTGGATCCCAAAGTTGACATCTAACCCTCAAGGACCCGTAACTCAAGGGGTACCTAAAAACGTATAATCTTTCTTGCAGGATATACAAGTCATATGGTATGTTGATAGTGGTTGCTCAAGACATATGACTGGTGACAAAGCAATGTTGAGCAATTTTAAAGAAATTGACGGACCCAAAGTCATCTTTTGAGGCGAAACGAGTGGCAAAACTCGTTGAACAGGAGACATCATCAAAAAGGGAATAACCATTCAAGATGTATCGTACGTCGAAGGGCTAAAATTCAACCTTCTAAGCACGAGTCAATTTTGTGACAAAGATTATCACAATCCTCCTGAAGAATATTTTCACAAGAGATACATAGCTAAAACCTTTGCGAAGATCCATTATGATTATCGCACAACTAATGGATACAAAAGACCAAGGATGAGTTATGGAAACTCTAGGTTCATGTGGATCCCAAAGTTGACATCTAACCCTCAAGGACCCGTAACTCAAGGGGTACCTAAAAACGTATATTCTTTCTTGCAGGATAAACAATTCATATGGTATGTTGATAGTGGTTGCTCAAGACATATGACTGGTGACAAAGCAATGTTGAGCAATTTTAAAGAAATTGACAGACCCAAAGTCATCTTTGGAGGCGAAACGAGTGGCAAAACTCGTTGAACAGGAGACATCATCAAAAAGGGAATAACCATTCAAGATGTATCGTACGTCGAAGGGCTAAAATTCAACCTTCTAAGCATGAGTCAATTTTGTGACAAAGGCTACAAAGTCGAATTCTCAAAAGACAAATGCAGCGTAGTCAGCACGAGAGATGGCGAAACTGTTCTAACCGGCCAGCGAAAGAAAAACATGTACGTAGTTTCTTGGAATGCATCTAACACTAACGTTTGTCTTGTTGCTAAGAATAATGCAGATTTAAGTCAAGAATGGCATAACAAGTTCAGTCACCTAAATTTAAAGACAATCAACAAGCTTGCTAAGAAAGATCTCGTGAAAGGCTTGCCGAAAGCATCTTATGTGAAAGACAAGATATGTGAAGCGTGTCAAAAAGGGAAACAAATCAAATCATCTTTCAAATCCAAAGACACGGATGCAAACTCTCGATCTTTAAGTCTCCTACATATGGATCTCTTCGGACTAGTTGATCCAGCAAGTCCAAGTGGGAGAAAGTATACTCTCGTTGTAGTAGATGATCACACGAGATATACTTGGGTGCTCTTCTTAAAGAAAAAGAATGAAACAGAAATTGTTCTACCAAATCTCTTGAGACAGCTTCAAACAGAAAAGGAAGTCAAGATTATCCGAATAAGATCAGATCAAGAAACTGAATTCGTTAACAAAGTCATCAAAGAATTCTGTGCACAAAACAGAATCTTTCATCAACTATCGGCAGCACGAACTCCTCAACAAAACGGAGTAGCCGAAAGAAGGAACAGAACCTTGAAAGAAGTCGCACGAACAATGATTGCGCATTCGGGTTTACCAAAGCGGTTTTGGGCCGAAGCTGTAAACACAGCATACTACACACAAAACCAATCCTTGATCAACAAGTCTCACAACAAAACCCCATACGAACTATGGAAAGGTAAGATACCTAGTATTGGCTATTTTCATATCTTTGGTTGCAGGTGTTTCATTCACAACAATGGGAAGAATCATCTGAAAGCTTTCGACGAAAGAGCGGACGAAGGATTGTTCATGGGTTATTCCTCAGTGAGTAAGGCTTATAGAGTCCTAAACAAACGAACAATGGTTATCGAGGAATCCATACATGTCAAGTTCAATGAGCAATCTGAGAAATGTCCTGTTGGCATTGAATCATCTATCAATCCAAATCAAAGCTCTCAAGAACCAAATGTAGAAGAAATTTCAGATGATGAAGACATTCTAATCTCGTACACGAGATATCAGTTGAAGCCCTCTGAACCCGAAGTTTCAGCTCAAGAAGGTGATGGCATGCAACAAAATGTTCCTGATATCCAGACACCATCTGAACTTATGATTTATGTTGAGCTACCTTATATCCCTGAGATGGACGTACAAAATCAGCAAAGTGCGTTTGAACCTGATCTTAGATGGTTAAGAGATCATCCCCCCGATCAAGTCATAGGGAATATCCAGGAAGGAGTAAGAACTCGAGCTAACGTTCATGAAAACATGATGGCATGCTTCTTATCTCAAATAGAACCAAAATCTATAGAAGAAGCCCTATGTGATCCTGACTGGGTAATAGCCATGCAAGAGGAACTTCACCAGTTCGAAAGGAACAAAGTCTGGGAATTAGTTGCTAGACCTACCCATCAAAATGTTATTGGTACGAAGTGGGTATTCAGAAACAAGATGAGTGAAGACGGCCTAAATGTTAGGAACAAAGCTCGTCTCGTCGCAAAAGGCTACTGCCAAGAAGAAGGTATTGATTTTGATGAAACCTTCACTCCTGTGGCAAGGCTTGAAGTAATAAGAATATTCCTAGCCTACGCAGCACACAAGAACTTCAAGGTATATCAAATGGATGTGAAGAGTGCCTTCCTGAATGGTCTTTTAGAAGAAGAAGTATATGTTGAACAACCACCAGGTTTCGCTATCGAGTGTGAGTATGAAAAAGTATATCATCTAAAGAAAGCTCTATATGGTCTTAAGCAAGCTCCAAGGGCATGGTATGATACCTTATCTTTCTTTATGATAAATTGTGGTTTCACGAAAGGAGCTGTAGATAAGACGCTCTTTCGTATCAAAAATAATGATCATATCCTCTTGGTACAAATCTATGTTGACGATATCATTTTCGGGAGCACGAATCCTATTTTATGTGAAAAGTTCTCAAATCTCATGCAAGGCAAATTTGAAATGAGCATGATGGGAGAACTAAATTCCTTTCTGGGATTGCAAGTGAAGCAATGCTCAGATGAAATTTTCATAAATCAAGCCAAGGACTTAATCCGAAAGTTTGGCATTAATGGAAAAACATCCGTCAAGATCCCTATGAGCACATCTCTTAGAATGGACATTGATAACGAAGGAAAAGATGTGGATCAAAAGAACTTTTGTGGTATTACTGGATCCCTTCTATACTTAACAGCAAGCAGACCTGACATTTCGTTTGCTGTTGGGGTATGTGCTAGATTTCAATCTAAACCGAAAGAAAGTCATCTGAGTACAACCAAAAAGATCTTAAGATACCTTAAAGGGACACAAAGCGTTGGACTTTGGTACCCGAAAGAAGAATCCTTCGATCTTGTTGGGTATTCGGATGCTGATTTTGCTAGATGTCGAATTGATCGTAAGAGCACCTCGGGAACCTGCCAGTTCCTAGGGGGAAGGCTGGTTTCTTGGTTTAGTAAAAAGCAACACTTTATTGCTACCAGCACGGTCGAAGCCGAATATATAGCAGCTGGGAGTTGTTGTGCTCAAATTCTCTGAATGACTCATCAGTTAAAAGATTATGCCATCAATGCACGAGAAGTAAGCATTAAATGCGATAATACTAGTGTCATTGCCATTACGCACAATCCAGTTCTACACTCACGAACCAAGCATATTGATATCAAATATCATTTCATTCGTGATCATGTTAAAAGAAAAGATATATCTCTTGAATATGATAACACTGATGATCAGCTTGCAGATATTCTTACGAAACCTCTAAGTGAAGCAAAGATTCTCTCTACTGAGACATGAAATCGGGATGATTGAAATGGCATGAAGATAGGGAATCAAATCTGCAAAGATTCCCATAAAATCTCCTCGATATATACATCATAAAGATTTTGATCACTATTACACGCAAAATCTCTATAAAAGGAGAGAACTTCTCATCACCAAAATCCATACTAACCTACCTTTTGAGTAGAAATCTAGTTTTTGTCTTTGATTGTGTAGGCATGGCAAACAACAAAGGAAAGGAGAAAACAGTCAAGATGGAAAAGCAAGATGATCCAAACATGTTGTACAATACTGGGATTGTAATCATAAAACATGAAGCTGAAGGTTCCCACATGTCTTTCAACCTGAAAGAAGGAGAAACCCGAGACTACCCTAGTGAAGCTTTGGATGAAATCATGGCAAACTCTCTAGCTAGGAGGGATTTTTATGTAAAAGAAGCCAAAAACATGTGGAAGAACGCATCATGCTTCTATCTCGGAAAGGAAGCAAATCCTTCCAAACCTTTGGATGGTTCCCTATTCAAGATGATCCAGCTTCCTGTGTGGACCATGCTGAACTTCAGATCATGAAGTCTCCTGCTGATCTCATGGTCAACCCCACTCCTCTCCCATGTGGATTAGATGAGTACTCACTCGGGGAGATCGTCAAAAGCAAGGAGAAATTAGATTAAATTAAGAATCTACATGTCTCGTGGTGTGGCTACTGGGAAATCATCTTTTAATCTCTGTCTACTTGTTCATCTTGGTTTCATGAAAATAATGATGATTATTCTCTGTCACGAAACTGTAACCGTCTGTTATCTGTGCGTTCGGGAATCTAATTTTTCAAAAAATCTCTGACCTTGGAATCATCATTCTCTTGAAAATATCTGTTCAAAGTCCTCTACAAATTAATGGTCAGTTGAAGAAATTAATGGCCATTAATTATAGCATTGAATGCTGCATGAATTTTTGCATCAACACCTCTATGCATCGTGGCTATAAAAGGAGGACCTATCTTTCTCTAATCTACCATCCCAATCTCAAAATGTATCCGAAAAAAAGGCCTTCACCAGAGGAGACTCTCAAAAGAGAAAAGAAATGGTTCGAAAAATCAGGGAAGAGCAAGGTGATCTCTACCCTGGAAACAGCCTTCAAGCTCCCTTAGAAGTCTCTTCTGACAGTGAATCATCTCCTCTCTACGATGAAATGGCTGGCCACATAGTTGAAGAACCTGAAGAAACCCCTCCTGAAGAAACCTCTCAAAAGGAGGAAATCCCTACAGCTCTGCCCAACAAGTATATTGACAAAGACTACTATGATTATCTGAAGGAACAACCCAAGTCTAAAGAAAACTCGGACGAAGATGGACCTGTTTCATCTTCAGATTCTAATTTTCTGAGAACCGGCAAGTGGTACAAGAAAATGTGGGGAGATCTCATGAAGCCAAAAGCCGAGCCAAGCGAGCATGAGGAAGAAGGGAGGAAGAAAAATTGATCTATTCATTATGTATTTCTTATCATGTATCAACCTTCCTTTTGAAGCAATAATATAATTTCTGCTCTAATGGCTTTTATTTGGGCTTACATAAGTGTTGAACGAAACTTTATTTGTTTTTTTTTGCATTTACAAACTTCGTTCCTAAACGAATATTTCTGGCCGAGCTTGATTCTCTTGGAAATGATTATATTCTCTCTAGTTTCGATGGAGCGTGAAAATTATCTCAGTGTCTAGTCATTTATGGCTACACATTTTGATGAATCCATCCTCTATATAAAGGCATCTCTCATGTGAAATAGCTTCACACCTCTCATAATTCTTCAAGTTCGAGATACTATCCTATCATTATGGACAAAGGGAAGAAGATGTGTTTTTCAACCAAGGATCTAACTAAGAAAGTTCGTTTTGAGATCAATCCTTCTCATGAACTCAGCAATTCTCTAAAGGAAGGATCATCCTCTGATGACGGATTCACCAAGGTCTCGAGTCTCTCTCACTTTCTCTCTCTTGTGGAGCTAGCACCTCAACTCAAATCTGGGGAGAAATACACAGCAATACATGCTGCTGCTCAAGCAAGAGTCAAGGTTGAACTGGATGATATGGAAAAGAGAGGACTTTCCAGAGATGTTATGTGAACTGATCACGAAGAGATTGTGGATGAACTGTTCGCTCTCAACATCATCAAGATGGAAAAATGCTGAGAATGCCCGAAAGAAGAGGGAAGACAAAGAGTAAAAGCTCGTGTAGCCTGGATCACGAGAGATGCAGTCAAGTTTTTAATATCTCTATGTTTCGTGTAATAATCATCTCTCGGGCTTTGTCATGTGTTTTCATTGTATGTTTCGTATAGGTTCACGAAACTTTATTTATTTCATGGACCTGTCTCTTTGTGATAAGTAAAATATGTTATGTTTCAGTGGTGAGGCGTGCTCAAGAAGATACACTTTATCAAGATCATCTGAACCGTTAAAACATATTTTCAGTAGGCATCGTGTGGCCGAGAAAACCGGTCCACTACCCCATGATCTCTGCTAGTTGATCTGACCTGCATTTAATGCACCTGTAGGCATTCGAGTGGTTTTCTCTCTCCACCTCCTCCTTAATGAAGAATGATCAAAACTGATCTGCACATGATCTTATCATATCTTTATCACCAGATCCGTTACATCTTTAGTGGAATTGGAACCGGTTGAATTTCGAAATTCAAACCACCCACCACTCACATGGCTCACCCGTTTTCTCTACACTCTTGACCCACGAAAACCCTACATAAACCCTTCCTCTAACATCTTTCACCCTTTTCATTCATCCTCACCCTCAAATCTACTCTCTTTCCAAAATTCTCCCAAAATTCTCTCAAATGGCTAAGAAATCTAAAACCACCCCCTCAGACGCCGAACCTGAAGCACCATCTACAATGGAGATACCCACCTTCCCAGCAGATGACACCAACTTCATTGAGTCACGGACTCCCTTCATCGCTGGTGGTAGTATGTGGGATGCCCATGGTTTCTTAGACTATGTCCTTGATCGAAGCTTCGGTGAAAACGTCATCACCCTGCTCAAAGAAACCGGTTTGTACAAGTTTGCAGTTCATTTATATACGTTTTGGTATCCCACAGATGTTGCCCAGTTTTACTTGAATGCATCTGTATCCCAGGATGGACTCACCATATCTTCCAGAGTCAACAGAACTGAGGTGACAATCACATCGGACGATATTCGAACAGCCTACGAATTTCCTCATCGAGATGAATCATACTAATCAAACTTCGCTTTTTACCACTATGATCAGAATGAATTCTATGGATTTATCAAAAACAAGCAAGCTCCGTCTATAATTTCGTGGCCCCAGAAGAAGAAATGGTTCCGCTTGGACTACGAGTTCACAGTGGATATCTTTAACAAGATTGTAGAGCACAAGACGTCGGGCACAGACGATGTGACGAAAGATAAGTTAAAAACGCTGCACGCATTTCTTGAAGAATACAAGGTTGATTGTTCAAAAGTCATCTTCAACAACCTTCCCCATGTTATCACCCATGGAAGAACATCTCCTGGAGATATCTCAAAGAAGATGGGGTACGGATTTCTGGTAAGTCATCTCCTTACCACGAAGAATATCCCCCTAAGAGCCGGAGTTAGGCCTGGACCGAAGGCATGCCACATGAAGTATAAGCCCACGGGGTATGACAAGCAGAAAGCTTTGGAATTGGTCAAATCTAAACGCAAGTCTAGAAAGGCAAAAGATTTGGAAGATGACCAACCAAAGCCCACACGACGGAAGAAAGAAAAGAGTTCGTCTCATGTCAAGACGAAAGAAGTACCTGTAGAGGAACCGATCTCTACACCAATAGAGATTCCAGACGAAAGGACAACTCAAACACCACCTGTTCCACCAACGGATCCAGTCATTGTGGAGGATTCTTCTTCTGATGATGATAATCTCATTCTCTCCAATTTCGGACAAAAATCAACAGGACGATTTCGCTCTCCTGTAAAAGCAAAATATTTTCCCCCTCCCTCGTCGAAGTTGGATGAAGATAAGACGAAAGAAGCATCTTTTCAGGGGGAAGATAAGGCAAAAGAAGCATCTTTCCAGGGGGAAGATAAGGCGAAAGAAGCATCTTCTCAGGGGGAAGATAATTCGAAAGCTTCTAAGAAAAGGAAGGCTAAATCCTCTTCAGACCCAAGTTCTCCAAAAACCCTCCATCCACAAGAACCTATCTCAGCAGAGCGAAAACCTCCATATTCAACACAAGAACCCACTGTTATGGAAACGAAGGTCAATCACTTAAGTCTCCCACAAGAACCTGGCTTTCCAGAAGAGACGAGAGAAGTGATTACTGACCCGATAACTGCTGATGCTCTTCCCACCGAAAGTTCCCTTCCACAAGAACCTACCCTTGCAGAACAGGTACCGAATATTCTGACACAAGAACCTGCATTGGTAGTTGAGGACGAAAGTTTGATAGCTGAAAAAGCTGTTGATCCGAAAGCAATAGTGACAGTGCCAGAAGTTGCACCAATCCCTCCATCAAAGGATCAACTGCTTCGGGAATCTATTGAGAATGACTATAATAGGGTCCTGCAATGGAAAAAGTGGCGCACATCTCCATTACAAACATTCCTTGAAACTTTTGAAGTAATGAAGGATGAGGAAGAATTTGCCTTAGAGTGGATTGGCAAGAAAGATTTTTATGAAGCATTGCGCCTCGAAACAATCAGACGTGTGTACTCCTACAAAGTGACCAATCGCACTCTCGAGAAAGATAAGGCTCCTATTTGCATCGAGTTGAAGAAACCACCTCTAGATCCAGTCTTTGAAGCAGAGATGAAGGAAATGAGATGGGCTCTCTTGCTCTCCAAAGTTAAGACTGATCTCGAGAAATTGCACCAAAATGATCCAAATTGCGATGTCAGTGGATCAAAGGACGAAAATGGCAGAGAAATTGATGAAGAAAATGTTTCTGATGAGAACGAAAGATCTAATGAAAATGTAGAAGAAGAAAAAGAAGAAGACGAAGATGAAGATGCTGATGATGAAAATGATAATGAAGATGATGCTGAAGATGATGATGACTCAGGCAATGATGATGATAACAACAATGAGGGTAACCCAGACTATGATAGTGAATCTCCTATCTTAGTCGGTCCGAACTATGACGAACCTTTACCCGAAAGATCTCCATCTCAACATTCATCCTCAAAAAGTGATGACAAAAGGGAAGCATCTGATAGAAATATTTTACACTCATATTTTAGGTACATCTTTATAATAATTTTGCATTAGTTATTTAATATTATCATATAATTAGTTTTTTTTATATATAATATATAATATATATAATATATAATACATATTACGTACTATACTATATATATATATATATATATTATGTACTACTATATATATATATGCATTATATATATCTATATATTATATATTATTTAAATGAATTAAGTGGCCCAACCTTCAGCAAAGACTAACTAATGTTTTGTTTTAATTCCACCTAAAGAATGTGAGGCGCAGGTAGCAACGAAAGAAAGCTTCGTCGACTGATTACTGGCGCGAGAACAAGCGGAAACTTCGGATGATTTCATGGCTCAGCGCAAAAGGAGGAAAATGGATTGTAGAGATCGATTTGAGTTTATTTTAGGAGTAGTATAAATTGTAGAAGTTTTCATTTGTAAAACGTTCATTCTTTGTTCATTCTTCCACTTCTTTTTGTTTTTTTTTTTAATATTTAAATTGAAAGAGACTCACGTTATTTCATTCATTATATAGGGATAACTCACTTTTTAAAATTTGTTGCTACCCATACTAATATGGGCTGTTGGTAGGAATCATATTGGATTGGAACCCCTAAATTGGGTAAATTATGCTGTGCATCCGTATGCACCATGCATGATGCATACAGATGCAAAAACGACGTCGTTTAATAAAACGCGCGTCTCCCCTTAAAAAAAATGAGGTTCGATTCTCAGCAACAACATATGAACTAAAATTCTATAATCGATGAACTATAATTCCATAATCGATAAATTATAATTCCATAATCGATGAACTATAATTCCATAATCTAATCTATGAACTAAAAATTTCAGAATGAATGAACTAAAATTCCATAATCTATGAACTACAATTTCAGAATCGATGAACTACAATTCCAGAATCGATGAACTATAATTCCATAATCAATAAACTATAATTCCATAATCTATGAACTAAAATTCCAGAATGAATGAACAAAATAATGTTGTTGTTGAGAATCGAACCTGAATTTTTTTTTTTAATAAGAGACACACGTTTTTTTTATAAAACGACGTCGTTTTGGGATCCGTATGCACCATGCATGGTGCATACGGATGCACAGCATAACTATCCCCTAAATTGGCAAGTTTGGGCCTTTGATGGATTAGACTATATCCAACATGTGTCTTTATGGGCTGAACTAAAATATACTTTTGTTAATACTAAGGAGCTTAAGCAATTTTTTTTATTTTTTATTTTTTGAGCAATGAAATAATATAGATACTATTGAGCTTGTCTAGTTAGTCTGAGTGTTATATATAACCCTAGTGAATTTGGATTTATATCTAATTCTTAATATTATTTATTATATATGGACTAAAAGCGTGTTCGTAGTCCAAATACTTAATATTTAGTTTGAATTTTAATAATGTTTTTAAAAAAATAATATTACAAGTGCTACCACGGAATTTTGTATAAACATTTCTGAACAAAACAAATTAAAGAAAAAAAAAACAAAAAGAAGTGGAAGTATGACTAACACCTCATGTGTTAACCTTTTGTCAAAACATTGGAATAACAAAACCAAAACATCATGCAGACGGCAGCCCTTCCCAAGGGAGTCTGTTTGGAAATCGAAAAGCGCACGCGTAGATTCATCTGGGGTGGCACAGCTGAACAGTCTAAGATGAGTCTTGCTAATTGGAACCTGGTCACTACCGCAAAACAGAAGGGCGGACATGGTATCCGAAGACTGCACGAACTGAACTTTGCACATATGGTGAAACTTGGATGGCGTATGAAGAAAGAAGCCAACTCTCTTTGGGCTCAAACCATAGCAACAAAGTACAGGCAAGGGGATGGTCACCAGATTTGGGTAACGGGGAGGCGCAAGGCATCGAATGCTTGCAAGTGGATTACTCCAAGGTCATTGTATGAGATGAGGACCACGAGTCTAAGCTTATCAGAACTTTACGCCACTGTATCCGATTATTGGGACGGAGCACGGGGCTGGAAATGTGAGGCTCTGGAGAATGTCCTCCCAACAGAGACTAGAGAGAAGCTGGCCAGTTTTATCCTAGCCGAAGATAGTTTGTCAGATGATGTAGGTTGGGGGCTGGAGTCAGACAGACGGTTCTCCATCAAATCGACTTATGGGATGATTGTCAATGAAGAAGTGCCGAATGTTGACAAAGAATGGGGTATAATCTGGAAGCTTCACGTACCGGCTAAAATGAACATGTTCACGTGGCTGGTGAAGCATGGGAAGATCCTTACGAATCAGGAGAGAGTGCGCAGAAAGATTACGTCTAATGCGTTTTGTTTTCGTTGTGCAGGTCATGTGGAGAATCTTGATCACCTCTTCCGACGTTGCCCTGCGACGAAGGATATTTGGGAAGCAAGCATGCCCCGCCGAACAGCGGCGCGGCTTCGGACCTTAAGCTGGAACGACTGGCTATCGGATAACATGATGGGGGACACGATGGCCGGATTCGATGAAGGCTGGCCAGAGAGATTCAGCATCAGACTCGGGTGGTTGTGGCGGTGGAGAAATGACGAAGTATTCAACTCCACGTCCATGCCGGTGGAGCAAAAATTAGATTGGCTGAAGAAGCAAGACACTGAGATACAGGCAGCTTTCAAAGCGCGCACAAGCACGCTGGCAAGAGACGTGCCGGCGGCGAAGAGGCAGATTGGGTAGCTGAGACCCGACAGCGACTGGCTAAAGATGAACCTGAATGGATGTTGCAAGAGGAATGACGCAGCGGTGTGTGGCGGCGTGCTATGGGATTCTCAGGGGAGATGGTGCACGAGTTTCACGTACAGCATTGGCCGATGCTCTATCGAAGATGCGGAGGCGTGAGGGATTCTACAGGGAATCAAGATAGCGAAAAGGCATGGAGCTACTAAGCTTTGGATTGAATGTGACTCTAAGAAGGCTATCGAAAGCCTAAAAGGTGCGCTTAACGATATCCCCTGCGACAGTAACATTATTAAACAATGCATTAAAGAGGCGGAGAGTGTGCGAGAGTTTCGATATGCGCATGTGTACAGGGAGCAGAATAGAGTTGCAGATAAATTGGCCTCGATAGCTTTGGAACGGAACAATGGGCTCACTATCCATGCGACGATTCCTTCAGAAATCCGGGATATCATTCAACAAGATAGAGTTGGAGCCACCTTTCCCAGACGCGTTTCGCGGAATGGACCAGAGAGAAATGAACGTCAATGGTTTTGTTTGGTTCTGATGTAAAAATATATATATATATTATATATTATTTAAATGAATTAAGTGGCCCAACCTTCAGCAAAGACTAATTAATGTTTTGTTTTAATTCCACCTAAAGAATGTGAGGCGCAGGTAGCAACAAAAGAAAGCTTCGTCGACTGATTACTGGCGGGAAAACAAGCGGCAACTTCAGATGATTTCATGGCTCAGCGCAAAAGGAGGAAAATGGATGGTAGAGATCGATTTGAGTTTATTTTAGGAGTAGTATAAATAGTAATAGTTTCCATTTGTAAAACGTTCATTCGTTGTTCATTCTTTCCCCCTCTAGATTATTCTTTAAAGTTGTTATTAATGTCCATTCGTGGCTAATTTCGTTAGCTGGGTTTAGTGAATTGAAGCCCCAGAATTGATTATGCTGTGAGATTATTTATTTTTATTATATATGTTTTTATGCATTTGAGTATTAAATATTCTTCTAAGTTATTTGAATAGTTGTATCATTTAATTACTTGGGAGGCCTACTAGTTATTTATTTGATATAATTATTTGCTATATTACATAATGTTGTGCTACAAATTATTCTAATATTCAGTAGCAACTGAGGTTAATTATTGACGGCTTAGTGATAATTGGTCTCGGGTAGAATATTTTCCTAAATTAAATGCAACCGCTTGTGCTTGTGTTATTTAGTTTGTCGGTTTTCCTAGTTCCTATTGCTGCTATTAAATTAAATCTATAGCGCTTGTCTTAGATTATTTAGTAGTTAGGGTTATTAAACCGCTTGTGCTTTATTTACCTACAACTAAGGGAAAACAAAAATGAAATAATTTCACGACAAATATTCAATTGCATATCAATTACCTTTGTTAATCAATGATCAATGTTAAACTCCGGTGGTGGATCTTTACTAACCAAGGTTTTCTATTTATAAGTGTTTCCGATATATTATTGCTTTATTCGTTCATTTAAATTTCTTGTCTATTTAAATTCTCTTTTATTTAATCTTTCTTCTCATCATATTCCAAACCCCCCTACCTTTAATTTGAGCACAAAAGTTAAACTAGTTATTCCTCGTGGGATCGATCCTTACTCCCGCTACTACGTTTGTAAGGTTTTTATTTGGGAGCCTACGACAGCTCGCTAGCATCACTTAGGCCAGAGATCTCAACAGCGAGTGGAATGCTTGAAGCCTCCCCGCGGATTGGAACTCCTCCTGCTGAAGACATTTCAACTGCACCTCTTGAAGATTTATCTCGTGCTTTCGTCCCCCATATTGATCACATGGACGAATCACCTATCAAGAGAGAAGATGCTACAATACGAGAGGGGAAAATGGATGCCTCACCTATTCTTATCAGCTCAGCCAGTGGTGGCAAAAAGGATGCCCCACCTCGAGAGGAACCAATAGATACTTCACCTACCAACATTGAAGCCGATTCCCCACCAATGTCTCCACACCGCATCATGCACCTTATGAGGGACACAGTTCATACAACCGAACTTATTCACCAGGAATATCTGTCCCTTCGGCGCAAGGACACCCAAACCATGAACGAATTATCCAAGAAAGTAGACCAACTCATGGCTGCTCAAGCACAATCTCGTCCTCCACCTCAAGATCAACCTCAATCACAACCGTCAGCTCAACCGTAAAGATCTTAAAAAACTCAATTGGCGAAAGAACTTCATGAGCTTCAAACTGCTGTGAATAAGGTGGCACGAAAACAACATGAAATCAAGCACTCTCATTACAGTATCAAAGAGAGAGTTGATTTAGCATGTACAAAGATGCAGACTGCACACGACAACACATATCAAATGGGTTAATACTTGCTTCAAATTCTCGGATATGTGCAAGACACTTTGATTGCTGTTAACAAATTGTCTACCCCAGCTCCTACTGCATGTGCTGATGATGCCAAAAAGGGGGAAAAGAGGAATCCTGATCATAAGGATGATGATCATCATAAGGATGCACAAAGAGACTCTGATAGAAGAAGCATAAAGTCTCTGCCTCCAGCTTCCAAGTCTCATGATCACCAACCTTCACAATCAAGACATTACTCGACTCGTGATCACCAACCTCCACAATCCAGACATCATTCTATAAAGCCTCGCCAATCCTTCGGTTCTGAATCTAAATATAAATTCAGTGGACTCTCTAAGAGAGAAAAGAGGAACCTTAGGCAAAATCTTATGAGCGACAGAACTGTAACAATGGATGGTGTGGGAAACTTTGTTGAATTCAAACCTTATGAAGAAGGAAGCGGTAAACGCTTTGAAGGATGCAATGTTCTTGTCTGGATGAAGACAAAAGACAATCATAAAAGGCAGTACCACATAAGCTCTCAAAACGAAAGGATCAAGAGAAGTAACAGAGAGTTATGGGACAAGCATGAAAAGGAAGCACTTGACAGAGAACACGAACTTCAGGAAAGAGAACGAGTAAAGGAGCTTATCAAAGATGTCACGAAAGTGACCAAGAAATCTGAACTAGGAGTCATTTACAATGCAGCTTTTAAAGTTCACGCCGAATCTGGAAAGAGCTACACAGAAGGGATGCAATCCTTCGAGCTCATTTCGTGGTGAAAGTTAGGCATTGTAGAAGGAGAAAACATTCTCAAGGCTTACAACAACTATATAAGCCTCAACATCAAAGGAAAATATGAAGATCTAGTCAAGGATAACCCAATCAAGGTTTTTAGAGATCACATCAATAAGGAAATTGATTGTGACAGAATGCTCAAGGAGCAAAGAGAAAGAGACAACCGTGAATATAAGGAGGCCAAGCTACAGAAGGTGAAATTGTTAGAAATGTAAAATGCTTTACATTCGGCACTCCTTAAACTTTTTGTAAGTTCTTTTATCTATATATGAATTCTCCGTTGTTATATCTTTCGTGTCATTTGTCTAATTAAGTTTCTTGTCAGTAATTTGTATTGTCTCTAGAAATGACTTGTAAACTCTCGATATTGGCTGTTTTGAAATAAAGAATCCTTTATGGGATATTTACCAGCCTTATGAGAAGAGTATAGGTTTTGGCATCTTCAAAAAGGGGGAAATTGTTAGGAACTCTTGTATTAGGATTTTGATGATACCAATATAACTTAGAATGTAGACCCCTAACTTTCGTTATTTTCATCGCTGCTTTCGTTCTAGACGAAAGTTGCCATAACTCATTTTGTAATTCGTGTTAAGCTAGACAAACACACGAAAACGAGTTATGTTTCTTAGTTGGGTCTATTAAAGCGCAAAGAGACACAGAGGATGAAATCAAAGGCATCAAAATCGAAAGATCACCTCAGGTTATCAACCACCTCGACAAGACACTAACCTTTACGAAGATTCATCAAGACACTCATTCTTTCCAATAACGAGGAGAATGTTTCTATTGTCTGAGTTGATTAACCTTCATAAGGACAAAAAGGACCTTAATGTGTGGGACACATATACCTAGGAGTATTAAATGTAGTTGTACTATCCTTCAGAAGCTAAAAGACCAAAACCCTAGGGTTGTTCATGTCTCCAACGGCTACATGGTACAAACCGCATTAATAGAGCATTTAATGCAGCAAGATCCCCGGTCCTTACCCACTGGATAATAGGTTTGAAATTTCATCTCCCTCCAACGGATGAAATTTCCCACACCTATATACAACCCACCTTCATCAACTAAGAAGGTGCAGGTTCTTTTCACTCGATCAATTCTATCAAGCAAAAGCTCTTAAACAGGCTCATCTCTTACCAAGCTTTTGTGAACCAGTGTTCAAGGCGTGAAGATCTTTAAAGAAGTTCATCAATCTTCATCTTCCACCTTGAAGAAGTCTTGCATCTTGTACGAAGCAATCATCCATCATTCAGTCAAGACTTCACCATGTTGGAGCAACCAGAAATTATTTTCTACCAACCTCAACTCTGAAGAAGACGTTGATAGAGGCGGAGTAAACTCGCGGAGTTGAAAAACCTACAGGAAGCTGTCCGGCTTAGTGACCAAGGAAGCTTTCATGTGTATTTGTACTAACGAGTGATAGTGCAAACATTCCATAAGTTGTGGAAGAAGAGTGGAGTAGGCAAAGTTGGCCGAACCACTATAAAAACTCTCGCCTCTCTATCTTTTTAATTTCGAGCTTTAATTTCTGCATTGCATTATCATCCGTCCAAACCGAAAGTTATCTTAAAACTTCAAATTGTGCAAAGTAACTAAAATCAACTTAATCTATACGCTGCGCTGCAACCCCGAAAGGTTTCTATCTGGAAAAAATCGAGAAGAGTCTATTCACCCCCCCCCCCCCCACTAGACTCTCGTTCTAACCCTACCGAGACCAACATCTTGTTTTCTACATTAGAGGGTATAGGTTCGACTCTTGTTGGTAACATCCCTATTTTTATTTGAGTAAAAGACAATTTTGGTCCTAGACTTATAGTGGCATGGACAATTTTAGTCCTTTATAAAAAAAAAAAATCAGACAATTTGTGGACACTCTTATTGTGACGAGGACAATTTTGGTCCTCCGTCAGTCTTTCCGTTAGATGGCCCGTTTGGAGAGGGGTATTTCAGTCTTTTCATCATACCTCCTTCTTCCAGCTTTCTAGATTGTCATTCTCAGCCACTATAAACACCAGGGAGATGACCCATTCGCTAAATTTTCATTTCTTCATTCCTCTATCTACAATGGATCATCACCCCCCACAAGATCAGTTACAATACTGGACACTTTTTTTTTTTTTGAAAACTATTGGACATCTTTTCGTTGTCTCGTTCTTCTATAAACATATTTAAAAAAAGACATATATATATATATATATATATATATATAAAGAACAGTGAACTGCAGTACCATGCCCAAACACAATGAATTAAAACCCACCGTCAACAACACAAGGCCGTAAAGTAGCAAAATCGACGCTGCTATCCGCCTCATCCCCTTCACTAATTGGGCACTTCTCTGCAAACCACCACAATCACATATGGCAAGGACAAGTTAATATGCAGCCATAAAATGATGGGAACAACCAGAAACACATACAAAATTATCAAAGCCCAACTAGAGTTGTTGTAATTCACTTCAAGGCCCACAATTTGAAGCCCATTCAACAGAGCCGCCGCCAAAACCCCAAAAGTTATACCTACCAAACACACAATTATTTGAGAAACGATGAGGGTGGAAAGCATGGGCGAGAAAGAGCAAAACAGAGATTTGATGGAAGAAGAAAGCTTCATGGATCTACCGTGATGTCCATTGAAAGTACTGTAGATGATAGTACCGAAGGCGCAAGGGGCAAGGCAGAGAGCAAAGACGACGAGTGAGGATGCGTCAAGCTCGGGGATTAGTGGGGTCGGCGGTGAAGGAGAGTAGCTATTGTTGGTGGTGAAAACCATTAAGTTTTGAAAAGACAGCGATGAAGAGATATGGGTAGATGATGATGGAGAAATAGAAGGGAAAAGTACAGGCAGAAATTGGGAACCTGCTGCTGAATCCGAGCCAACTCAACGGGTGAAATACGACTCATCTACTCTTGAGCGATTCTGGACATCTCCCTGGTGTTTATAGTGGCTGAGAATGACAATCTAGAAAGCTGCAAGAAGGAGGTATGATGAAAAGACTGAAATACCCTTCTCCAAACTGGCCATCTAACGGAAAGACTGACGGAGGACCAAAATTGTCCTCGTCACAATAAGAGTGTCCACAAGTTGTCTGATTTTTTTATAAAGGACTAAAATTGTCTGTGCCACTATAAGTCTTGGACCAAAATTGTCTTTTACTCTTTTTATTTTATACAACTGTTGTCTTTTATAAACTAATAATGCACAAAGACAACGGTTTTTTTTATAACCGTTGTCTTTGTAGTGTTGTTTATTCAAGTACGCTTAAAGGTAACATACCAAAGACAACGGTTAAATAAAAAATTGTTTGTGCAACGACAACGATTTTATAAAAACGTTGTCCTTGTAGTGATGTGTATTCAAGTGCTATTAAAGACAACACACAAATGACAACGGTTAAATAAAACCGTTGTCTTTTAAAAAATAATAATGCGCAAAGACAACGGTTTTAAAAAACTGTTGTCTTTCTAGTGTTGTTTATTCAAGTACACTTAAAGACCACATATCAAAGACAACGGTTAAATAAAACTGTTGTCGTTTAAAGAATAATAATGCGCAAAGACAACGGTTTTAAAAAACTGTTGTCTTAGTAGTGTTGTTTATTCAAGTACACTTAAAGACAACATATCAAAGACAATGGTTAAATAAAACCGTTGCCGTTTAAAAAATAATAATGCGCAAAGACAACGGTTTTAAAAAATCGTTGTCTTTGTAGTGTTGTTTATTCAAGTAGACTTAAAGACAACATATCAAAGACAACGGTTAAATAAAACAGTTCTTGTTTAAAATATAATAATGCGCAAAGACAACAGTTTTAAAAAACTGTTGTCTTTGTACTGTTGTTTATTCAAGTACAGTTAAGAGACAACATATCAAAGACAACGGTTAAATAAAATCGTTGTCTTTAAAAAAAAAAACGCACATAGACAACAGTTTCTAAAAACCGTTGTCGTTGAAGTGTTGTCTTTTGTCAAATTGCACAAAGACAACACACTTATAACAACGGTTAAGTAAAAACTGTTGTCTTTGACAAAAGTGTTGCATCAAAGACAACGGTTTTAGACCAAACTGTTGTCGTTTATACAAAAGACAACACTTTTGTTAAAAACTGTTGTCTTTCTAGTGTTGTCTATGTGCATTTTTCTTGTAGTGAAGGGAAATTGATTGGATCAACAATGACATGATTAAGATGCAATCTCTTAAGTGTTGAGCAAGAAAATATGCAGCATGGCAACCGGTATGCTTTTTCCTCAAAACAAATGTAGATTTCTTCAACACCTTTCTGTGTGACTAAAAGTAACCATTCGTCCAAGTCATAAGACGGATACCTAATTGCAAGTATCCCAACATTATAAAAAACAGAGAACAAATTTCCGAATTGTTCCTTTGTGCAGCAGGAGAAGTTTGTTGATCACGTATAAACTTGCAACTAATTTCCTGACATAGTTGCTAGCACGGCGATGTTTATTATTAATATAACGAAAGAACTCATCATCAAAATTGAGTTGGGTAAGACTAAGCCAAACATCTCTCCAAATGGAAGATAACACATCGATTTTAGCAGCATCTTTAATCGACAAAAATCCCAAGATGTGGTCAAGTATATCCGCGGGAAGTTGACTGATTCTATCCGTACCCGGTGCCATAATCCAATAACCTAAACCTATGCAAATTAACTAACAAATGAATCAAAATTTAAAACATAGTCCAAAAATGGGTTAACTTGGTCATAATAATTAAATTGCAGGTCTTAAACAAAGACAGGTTTATAGGAATATGGCAAACATGATACATCATACATGAGACAATATACATGAGCACTGTAGGCCGATGTATAAGGGCATTAGCTGGTAATTTTGTAGCACCCTTTTAGTTTTGAAGTCGAAGATAATGTCTTCTGGAATACTCAACAATGTGGCCTCAAATATTATTGCTATAATGCTTCGCCGGCTACTTCCATAACAACTGCCAAATTGAAGAGATGCTTTTCGGCTCTACTGGCGACGATGTTTCAACAGGCATGACCCAAACTGTAATGGACCAAAATTTCACATATACTTCTGAACAAGCTGAACGTGTAAAGAATGTTCCCACCACTTTGATCACAACCATCAATATAGCTACCTGCAGTGGTTATGATATTGTGTTTATTGATTTTATTTTTTTTGGTCCCAAAAATAATATTAATGGAGGTCTAGTGACATTTTGAGAGTTAGACTATCACTCGAAGCATAGTCATTGGGAGTTGGGTTGTCACTCGAAGCACATCCATAGAGTTTGGCTCTTGACTCGAAGAAGAGCAACCCATACAACCTCAGGGTTGTATCAATTGGTGCTTTCATTGAGAGGCCGGAGTGTGGTGGGAAAGGGCTACCTGGAAGAGGGCTACCCGGTGCTTGATAAGGTTCAAAGGGAACCAAGAAGAGTCCGAAGTGAAAGCTATCCAGAGTGAAGTCGTCCACTCATCTAGTGCCGGCCTAGCGGAGGGGGCGACCTTATTAGACGGAAGTTAAACCAGTAGGTTGGTTAGAATGTTGTTAGAAAGCAGTTTACAGCAGTTGTTTTCTTTCTCCATATAAAAGCCTTTCCATCTGATGGCTAAAGATGTAACAGAAATAACCAACTCAATGAAACAGTGCCTTCTTCTTTTCTCTTCTTGCTTCCTGATTTGCAACTTAGCAATCTTGTAATTGTGTTATGGTATCAGAGCTATGGTCTGTACAGGAGCAATGAATCCAATTAGACCTCCGCCGGGTTTTCAAACAGAAAACATAACTATGGCGATGGCAGTTCCGACGGCGACACAGGCGAACAACAACGGTGCAACCTTTGATCCAAACAACACGGCTAGTCCATATTTCCTACACCCTAACGAGAATCCTGCTCTTATTCTCGTTTCCGCAGTCCTAAATGGGCGAAACTATCACCCTTGGGCCAGAGCAATGGAGATGGCCCTCCTCTCCAAAAAAAAAAATTAGGGTTTGTGGACGGGACTGTGGCGATGCCGGAGGTTGGAGACGTGAAATTTCCATTTTGGAAGAGAAGCAACAACATGGTTGCAACTTGGATAATGCGTTCGTTGTCTCCAGAGATTGCTCAGACTGTTCTCTGGGTAGGATCTGCAGAAAATATCTGGAAAACCTTGGAATCAAGATTCAATGAAGCCAACATCTTCCGTGTTTCAGACTTACATGCTTAGGTTCACCAGATTCGCTAAGCTGAAAGCGCTATGGGATGAGTTGCAAGTCATCAGACCACTCCCCACCTGCAACTGCCCACGAAGGTGTGATTGTGGTATGCTGGACAAATTGCAACTCTATTTGGATAGTGACAATTTATCTGTGTTCCTGAGGAGATTGAACGATAACTATGTCTTAGTTCAATCACAAATAATGATAATGAAGCCACTTCTCTCGGTTGATGAAGCATTTTTGATAGTCCAGTAACAGGAGAGGGGGTTCAACAATGGGATAGGTTCTTCATCTCAGACAACTGAAGTCCTGAATGCAGGGAATGTCCTCTTTAGTCAAGCTGCTGGGGGTAACTCAGGGTTCAAGAAGTCCTACCCTAATGGAAACAAGAAGCCTCTTTGTACTTACTATGGGTACACTGGGCATACAATCGAAAAGTGCTACAAGAAGCACGGATATCCCCCCGGATGGAAGCCAAGAGGCAGGGGTGCAGGGGTGATCAATCAGGTTCAAGTAACTGCTCAGACTTCTAGGGAAGATACCGTCTCAGTTTCCCAAAATGAGTATATGATGTTTAAGCAGCTTCTGCAAAGAGAGAGTAATACTTACAGTCAGAGTTCACCTTTGGACATGGAAACCAGTCCACAGATCAACTTGATCCCACAAGCAAACATGATCCTTGCCAATTTCATCCCCAATGCCCAGCTAGAAGGTAACTCTCCCTCACCTTCTAGTACTAAAATGTCTTGGATCTTAGACAATGGTGCTACACACCACATTGTGTATAATCATCATATATTGACAGAAGTTAAGAAAGTTGAGGGGATGCATGTTGAACTTCCCAATGGGAGCAGAACTGCTATTACACATATAGGAAATGTCATTGTGTCAAGTGATTTAATCTTGAAAAATGTTTTTTGTGTTCCTGATTTCCACTTCAACTTGGTATCTGTCAGTGAGCTAATCAAAGGCTCTAAGTGTAAGCTGACTTTGCATTCTGACATATGCATCATACAGGATCAAGTCCTTGGGAGGATGATTGGACAGGCTAGACTGGAAAAAGTCTTATATCATTTGGTGCAGCCTGATTTTTTTGTCTCTAATTTTTCACACAATGTGAAAGTGAATGTATGTAGTACTAATAGCCTATGGCATGCAAGATTAGGACATGTCTCTTACACAAAAATGAAGATGTTACAATTGTACAAGTCTGATTTGAAATCAAATAAAGAAATAGTTTGTGATATATGTCATTTGGCTAAGCAAAAAAGGCTATCATTTCCAGTTAATACTATTGTTTCCATTGCCTATTTTGATCTTATTCATGTTGATATATGGGGGCCATATGGTGTGCATACTATCTATGGTCACAAGTACTTTTTGACTATTGTGGATGACTTTAGCAAACTAACTTGGGTTTTCTTGATGAGGAGCAAACATGAGGCTAGAAGCCATATTCAGGACTTCTGTGAGTTAGTTTACACACAGTTTGAAAGGAGAGTCAAAAGCATAAGGTCAGACAATGGACAGGAATTCAAAATGGACAAGTTATATCAAGAGAAAGGGATTGTTCACCAGACTTCCTGCCCATACACACCTCAACAGAACAGTATAGTAGAAAGGAAGCATGGTCACATTTTGTGTGTTGCAAGAGCTCTAAGATTTCAAGCAAGCTTACCAGAATGCTTCTGGGGAGACTGTATTCTTCAGGTTGTGTATATCATCAATAGAATACCCTCAGATGCCTTGCAGGGTAGAATTCCACATCAAGTTCTGTTTGGGAAACTTCCACAACTTGATAATCTCAGAATCTTTGGTTGCTTGGCATATGCAGCCAATCTCAATGCTTACAAAACTAAGTTTGCTCCAAGAGCCAGGAGGTGTATGTTCTTGGGATATCCTAATGGTGTGAAGGGGTACAAATTATTTGATTTACACACCAGAGAAATCTTTGTGTCCAGAGATGTAATCTTCTATGAGAAAGATTTCCCATATCTATCATTACACAATTCAAGAACTTAGATAGTCAAGCCCTCCATTGTCTTGCCCAAATAACACTTTGGCTGACAATCCAAGAAATGCTCCAGTTGAGCCTGCATCAGTTACTCACTGTGATGACATCCCAACCAGCACCACTGAGGATCCTATAGCAGCTGATGTGGAAATGAATGTTATTGAACCACATCAACAACAAGCCAGAAGGTCTACTAGGCATATCACTAGACCAGCTTATCTTAAGGACTATGAATGTCACTCACCTGGCAGAAGATCTACTCCTCATGCCTTGTCTACTGTTTTATCTTATGATAAGCTCTCTCCCAAGTACAGAGCCTTTGCTCTGAATATACTGAATGAAGTTGAACCTAAAACCTATAATGAAGTTATTCAGCATGAATGTTGGAAAGTAGCCATGCAAGCAGAAATAGATGCCCTTCAAGCTAACAAGACAAGGGAACTCACAACTCCTCCTCCCTCCAAATGTGCTATAGGATGCAGGTGGGTTTACAAAGTGAAACATAAGTCAGATGGTACTGTGGAAAGATGCAAGGCTAGACTAGTAGCAAAAGGGTATACCCAAACCTGTGGGCTGGATTATGTTGATACATTCAGTCCAAACAGCCCATAGGATTCTGAGATACATCAAGAGATGTCCTGCACAAGGGTTGTTCTTTCCAGCAAAATCCAGCCTCAAGCTGAGGGGTTTTTCTGACTCAGATTGGGCAGCTTGCCTTGACACTAGACGATCTATAACAGGCTTCTGAATGTTTTTGGGAGAAGCACTAATATCTTGGAAGTCCAAGAAGCAACATACAGTTTCTAGATCCTCCTCCGAAGCCGAATACAGAGCCATGGCTCTTGCTGCCTGTGAAGCCCAGTGGTTAACTTTCCTGCTAGAGACACGGGAAGTAAAGATGGAAGAACCTGCCATTCTATATTCTGACAGTAAGTCTGCGATAGCCATTGCCGAGAACCCGGTGTTCCACGAACGCACAAAACATATAGAGATTGACTGTCATCTCATTAGAGAAAAAATTCAAAAAGGCATCATTCGACTTCTACATGTGTCTACTGATAATCAGATTGCTGATATGTTAACCAAGCCTTTGCAACCTTTGCTTTTTCAGAAGTTTGTTTCCAAGCTGGGACTCTATTCTGTGTACATCCCAGCTTGCGGGGGGGGGGGGGGGGGGGGTGTATTAGATGGAAGTTAAACAAGTAGGTTCGTTAGAATGTTGTTAGAAAATAGTTTACAGCAGTTGCTTTCTTTCTCCATATAAAATCCTTTCCATCGGATGGCTAAAGATGTAACAGAAATAACCTACTCAATGAAACAGTGCCTTCTTCTTTTCTCTTCTTGCTTCCTGATTTGGAACTTAGCAATCTTGTAATTGTGTTAGACCTAGAAAAGGACTACTTGGTGCTTGATAAGGTCTGGAGTGAAGCCATCTAAAGGGAAAAAATGGCTACTGGGGTGCCGAGAAGAGTCCGAAGTGTGATCCATCTAGAGTAAGCTGTCGCGGACGTCGACTTCTCAAGGGGTGGGCAATGATACGATCCCATATCGACTCCACAAGAGATTGTGGAGTGGTACTTAAGTTGGCAAAAATAAATGTGTTTCTTGCAAATGGCTATAGAAATAGAATGGCTTCACGCTGAGAATAATACCCAGAGGTGTAAACGAATCGAATCGAGTCAAAGATTCGAATTATATATTCTATTCGACTCGAATATTCGAATTCGAAATGTCTAACTTAATTTTTTACAAAATTCTCTAATAAATTAAAATAAAATGAAAAAATTCGAATCAAAAAAAGTATTCGAATTCGGATTTGTATTCGAATTCGAATTCGAATTACGAATCGATTTTTTTATTTGATTTGTTTACACCACTAATAGTCAATACCTTCCATTTCATACACAAATTCCCCTACCTTCTCCTTCAAGTTTTCACCTTTCAATATCCTTTTCCTTTCCGACCTTCATTATGATTGTCGTCGGATAGATTCAAGTCATCTATCACTTGCGAGCATAATATAAAAAATATTATATTATCCATGAACTGCTGAGAAGAATATAAAATTATGAGATGTTATTAGTAGTGATGGCATTATCAAGAAGCCATTAGTTCATACAAAAGTGAGCCTAGAATGTGAGTGGCTTTGATTCTTTACAGAGTTCCAAACAGATTTAATCATGTTTGTAAAAAAAAATAACAAAAAAAAAATCTTTAATCCTAATTATATTGCGCATACAGTGAAGAGTATGTCAGGCGCACATAAATGGACGATATACTGATTTGAAAATAAAAAATAAAAATAAACTACCCACAATGAACGTTTTAGAAGTCAAAAAAAAATGTACAAAATATTTCAGCATGTTAACCAGTTTTTAAGAGTAAAGTTTCTTCTTTTTGTTTGAGTATTTCAGGAGAAGAGTTGGAATACATGTTTACTGAAGAAAATGGCCGTCTTGAGAAGACATAGAAACCAACAAAAATAATTGTTTTCTCTCGCCCCTCTTTGCGAGTTTTCTCATCACCCTATCGCTTCCACGGTTTTCATGATGGAATCTGATAATCACGTTGATTTACCAAATTTGTGTGCGAATCTAACACTAGCTGACGTTGATGATGAGGAGGTATCGGTGTGGCTGCCAAATGTACCCATTGTAGATGATGAGCGAGAAGGCGAATACTACGCAGTTGGCAGACTGGTGACGACTAAATTGATCAAATTTGGATTCTTTCAGGACACAATGGCTGCAATGTGGCAGCCAGCTATGGGGGGTAACAATGCGACAAATTCAGTCGCAGTGCTATCTGATCCGGTTTTATCACGAGACCGATCTGACCAAAATCCTCGCTGATGGACCATGGAGTTATGAACAAACCCTACTCATTATGAGGAAGGTAATGCCAGGTGAGGATCCAGAGACTATACCATTAGACCATGCAGACTTCTGGATCCAGATCCACTCTCTGCCCACCGATTTCTAGTCCGGGGTAGTGGTTTCGGCAATTGGCTCCTCTTGGGAACACTGGTGATGGTGAATGATCGGAATTTTGATGGTACCATGCGGACTTACTATAGGGTGCATGTGACCATCGATGTAACAAAGCCGTTGAAGAAGCAGATGAAACTCAAGAAGGACAATGGGATGTGGGTGTTTGTTGATTTCTGTTACGAGAGGCTTCCGACGTTTTGTTTTGTATGTGGTGTGATCGGTCATAGCGATATGGTTTGCCCAAAGATCGTCCATGGGGTTGACCTATCGAATGGGAAGTTATTTGGCGCATGGCCAACGGTGGGTGGCACCAGAAATTGATGTTGAGCGGAAGCTGTGGTAGGCGCCGGGAATGGAGGTGGCCTCACCAACGACGGGGGAGTGTAGTATTAGCCTAGAACCAGGTGTTGTTGACACTCTTGTAGCTACGGACCCGGCAATAGTGGTGACTGACCCCAAGAGGAAGTGAGTTGATGATGCTACTCAAATGGATTGCGAAGTGACAGTGGCAAAAAACGGATCGACGGCGGGTGTTGTAGTGCAAGCCTGCTAGGAGACACGAGCATCTTAAGTTGGAATTGTCAGGGGCTTGGCAACCCTACGGCAATTCGAGTCCTGGCGGAACTTATCTGCACAAAGAGGCCACAAGTGGTTTTTTTAATTTTGACTTTTGCTGACAGAGTGAGAATGGAGGTAGTTCGCGCACAGTTGGGGTCGCAAATATGCTCTATGTTGATGTTGTTGGCCACAGTGGGGGATTGCCAATGTTATGGTCAAGCATAATGCAACTTCATGTGACAACGTACTTTAGCAATCATATAGATACAACAATCTCATTGGATGTACGTAGATGCACCCACTTGGCGTTTTAGGGGTTACTATGGCTTCCCGGAGAGACATAGGCGGAGGGAGGCCTGGCGAATGTTGCGTCGACTTGCAGGGGAGAGTTTACTGCCATGGGTAATAATGGGTGACTAAAACGACCTAATGCAACAGGCTGATAAAAGGGGTCGTGCTCCGCAACCACCTTGGCTGATAAATGGTTTTCGAGATGCCGTGGCTGACTACGGGTTACGGGAAATGCCCTTTGATGGAGTCCAGTTAACTTGGTCACGCTCACGCGGTTTACCAAACATGGTAGAAGAGAAGTTGGACAAAATTTTTGTCACTCCAACATGGCAGGAGTTATTCGAGGGAGCAACAGCCACCTCATTGGTATGTCCTTACTCTGATCATCTTCCCCTTTTGCTGACTCATGTTGCTGTAGCAAATGCTATCAAGCGCCGGCCCTTGTTGTTCGACAATATGTGGCTCAGGGAAGAGCGGTGTCGGGAAATTGTTACTAGATACTGGGAAGAAGCATCAGGCAAGGATGTCTTAACTAAGCTGCAGTGGTGTGGGTGTGATATATGGTGATGGGGAAGGAATCACAACAAGGACTTTCTGTGGCGTATCGAGAGTTGCAAGGCCACCATGGGTGCTTTGTGGGAACGACTTGATGCAGAAGGGCTCATGAGGTATGCCAGAACTGAGAATGAATTGTTGAGGCTTTTGGAGCAATAACATCTTTTTGGAAGCAACGTGTTAAAGAACACTGGTATAAGGGAGGGGACTTGAATAGCAAATTTTTCCATAACTCAGTGAAAACCAGGAGACTGAGGAACAAGGTTAAGAGGGTAAAGGATGACACAGGAAACTGGGTTGAGGGAGATGAAACCATCGGTCAAGCTATGCTAAATTATTTTGAAAACTTGTTTAAAACAGACAATGGTGACATGCAGGAGATTATTCAGAATATTACAACTCGGGTTTCTGCTGTGGATAATGCTAAAATGCTAAGGCCGGTAAGTGTAGAGGATGTCCGCAAGGCAGTGTTCCAAATGCATCCGGATAAGTCGCTAGGGCCAGATGGCTTAGGGCCGGGGTTTTTTCAGTATTACTGGGATATTGTTGGCGCGGATGTCACGATGTTCTGTCGAGGGTTTATTGATATTGCCCAATTACCTGAGAAGGCGAGTGACACCTTCATTATGTTGATACCGAAAAAAGAAGTCCAGAGTCGATGACGGATTTGAGACCTATTACACTATGCAATGTGGTGTACAAAATCGCCGCGAAAGTGTGCGCGAACCGTATGAAACCATTACTAGATACTCATTTCGGGGTCGCAGAGTGCGTTTGTGCCCGGGTGCCTAATAACGGATAACGTTATGCTAGAATATGAGGTTCATCAATATTTAAAATGGAAAACTCAGGGAAAGGAAGGGGTTGCCGCGTTGAAGGTAGACATGAGTAAGGTGTACGATCGGGTACAATGGAATTTCCTGGAGGCGGTTTTGGTTAAAATGGGCTTTGCCAGACGATGGGTAGATGTGCTTCTAGAATCCGTAAGTGCAGTGCGGTACCACATTCTGCATGAGCAGCGTGAACTAGGCCCGATAATCCCCGATCGTGGTTTGAGACAAGGAGACCTGCTATCACCGTAATTATTTTTGTTTGTTGTGGAGGACCTTAGTGTCATGATTGATAAACAAATAAGCATGGGCAGGTTGCACGGGGCGCGTGTTGCAAGAGGGGCACCCGCGATTTCTGTTCGCGGACGACTATTTTTTTGTTCTTGCGTGCTAATGCCCAGGAAAGTGAACAAATGTGGTACATACATGATACATACTCTATAGCATCTGGTCAGAGAATTAACTATGACAAATCTGCGATTTGCTTCAGTGCCAACGTATCACAGCCAGTTAGGAACGAGGTTGTATGGATTCTCAGGGTGACGGAGGGCAATACGGTTGGCAAGTATTTGGGCCTCCCTTCGCTTGTGGGAAGAAGGAAGAAGGAGATTTTGGGATATTTGAAGGAATGGATCTTATGAGGGTGGAGTTAGGGTCTTGGTTTGAGTACCCTATCAAACTATATATCTAGAGTAGACAGAAATTAGAAAAAACAAATTCAAAACAAACAAATTTCTAGCATAGAAATAAGAAACAACGAATACAAACAAATTTGTAAACCTAAATTTCTTATCCTAAAAATTTAAAATCAAAACGTAATCCCCATTGCTTTAAAATCCAGAAGAATGTATACACACATAGCAGCAAAGCAAATTGAGTTTGAGAGAAAAACCTGGAATCCAAACGCCCAAATAGCAATCATTATTGTGTGGATCATATTTTATATAATGTAAAATAATGTACATTTAATACAAAAATAATGTACATTATTCAGGAGATGTACATTATTTTTGTATTGAGTGTACGTTATATAATATAATGTACATATAGTACAAAAATAATGTATATTTAGTATATTAAAAATGTACTTTTTGTTATGGTCCACATAACATTGTGTGGACCATGGTCTACATAATAATTTGCACCCCAAGAGGAGCGAGGCGGCGAGCAAGGAAGGAGGAGAACCGTTTGAGTTGGGCTTGCGTTTTTAGAACAGAGCACAAGGAACAAATACTGAAATCTTCCTTCTATCTTATAAAGCAACAACTTCGCATAATTCATTTTCCCGCCCACAAAAAACGACTTTGTTTGTTTTGGGCGCTAGAGTATTTGGCCTAATTAAATGCTTATATTATTTACTTTTTGTATCTTTTCATAATCCAATGTGTATTATGGAAAAATGTATTGAATGCATGTATGTCCTATGCACGTATTATAGAGTTTCAACCGATTTAATTGGTTACTAAAAATCAGAAGTACCAAATTTTGTTCCAGACTATTATTTTTGCCATTTAACATTTCATACTATTATTTTTAGTCATTTTCATGACTTTTCCTATATTTAATAAGGGCATTTTTGTTTTTTCATATTTTTCTTTTGTTGTTTTTTTTGTTTCAACCGGTTTAATTGATTTAAGACATTAGGTAACCTCTGATTTTTAGTAACCAATTAAACCGGTTGAAACTCTATAATACGTGCATAGGACATACATGCATTCAATACATTTTTCCATAATACACATTGGATTATGAAAAGATCCAAATATAATAATTTAATTAGGCCATCTCCTCCGCGCTCGCCGCCTCTCTCCTCTTTGGGTGTAAATTATTGTGTAGACCATGGTTCACAAAATGTTATGTGGACCATAATAAAAAATACATTTTTAATATACTAAATGTATATTATTTTTGTACTATATATATGTACATTATACAATATAACGTACACTCAATACAAAAATAATGTACATTCCCTGAATATAATATATATTATTTTTGTACTGAATGTATATTATTTTACATTATACAAAATATGATCCACACAATAATGATTGCTTTTTCCGCGTTTGGATTCCAGGTTTTTCTCTCAAACTCAATTTGCTTTGATGCTGTGTGCGTATACATTCTTCTGGATTTTAAAGCAATGTGGATTACGTTTTGATTTTAAATTTTTGGGATAAGAAATTTAGGTTTACAAATTTGTTTGTATTCGTTGTTTCTTATGTTTATATGCTAGAAATTTGTTTGTTTTGAATTTGTTTTTTCTTATTTCTGTCTACTCTAGATATATAGTTTGATACGGTACTCAAGCCAAGACCCTAACTCCACCATTTATTTGTTTTATTCATATATTTATTTTAAATTATAATAATTATTCCATGTAGATTAGGTTTCACATCACTTCTATAATAAAGAATAATTTTCAATAGTTCGGGTTATCGAGTTATCGGGCTAACCCTTTTAATTTCAGGCTAGCCTAATCGGGTCATCGGGCTTATCGGTTTCGAGCTCATCGGGCTAATGTTTTTTATCAGGCTAGCCCGTTCAGACCATAGCCCTGTCGGTTTTGATTTTATCGGGTCGACCCATCAGGTTCAGACTAAATTGACATCCCTATATGTATGTATGTATATATGCACTTGCATATATTGAAAAAGAAGTAATATATAAATTGAATAGAGTACATTTTCATTTTGATACTTTTACAGAAAAATGCACCATGCATTACCTAATTATTTGAGAAACAAATTAGCAAGTTGTTTGCATATATATTATATTTAGAAAAAAATATCATTTTTAGTCTCTCGATTATAATATATGTATCAATTTAGTCTTTGACTATTAAAAAATAACTCCCCTAATCGGCTACGCTGTATGTCTCTAGCCAAACGAAGAGTGTTGGACTTTGTCTATTTGTGTCTGAGTGGAGGGAATAGCCTTATTCTAAATTTGTGTCTGAGGAGAGAGATCGAGAATTTGCCTTCAAAAAAATAGTAAGCTCCAAAAGTTCTATATAAGCTAACCATGGCACATTGCGAAAATTATAGAGCATATCTTTCATAGAAGGAAACAAAAAGATTTGAGTCCAATAGTAAAAAATACAACAAAATTTTTAAAAGAAAATAATTTTTGCTTTTCTAAGACACGACGAAAATTCAAAACCTATTGCAAACTATGGGTATGAACAATGCCAACCTTCTCAAGTGTTAAAAATAGAGTGCAAGAAAGTAAATAAGTAATGGCATGACAAAAAATATTTCTTTCCTCAAGCCTCAGAACGGAGAATTTTGTGTGTGAGCCAAACTAAGCCGTTACTTCCAAAACATCAAGACAATGTTGTCACCGTTCGGCTTCATTCCATCAACCTTCAAAAAATAATTTGGTACAAAATTGCATTAGGGAATGCAAAACAATACAAGCAATCAAAGAACTTCACTGAATAAGGTAGCTATGGAAATGAATATTATTGGATAAGCATATCTCAAGTTGCCACAAGATTGGGGACACACAGAGCAACTAAATGGAATGCAGAGATTTTCATAGAAACTATTTCCAAAATAGAAACTTGTTTGTTCAATGGAAATATACTCACTAGACAATAATAATTTTCGTTTTTGTGGAAACAACAGGAAGATCCAAAAGCTCCAGCATAATTCCAGTAGTCTTTTTTGCAGGTAATTTTTTACACCAACAATGAGAACCCTTTCAAGTGTTGAAAAATTAGAAAGTAGCTTCTTAATGAAAAGCATTTCGAAATGTGACCCTGTAAATGAGATAAACTTCAAAGCACGGAGCATCTTATTTGTTTGAGCCACAACATGAAGTTCCAACAAGGCGTCCACACAATCAGTAGGCATTGAATTGAGCTATAGACAAGCATCAAATACAGAGAAAAAAAAACTCGATCAAATCAACATTTACACAAAATTTTATCCAGAAATGCGAAACAATATGAAAATGAACAAATGAATTATTTGTCCATGAATATGAAGATTACCCAAAATAAATCGATATCGAGTTTGCGTAACTTAGGGCATAATCACAGCAAACAAACAAACACAGAAGATGATCTGTCACTTTTGGTATAGAATTGTCGGGAACATGAAAGCTTAAGGTATTCCACATTTAGTTGAAATTCCATCCTAGTGAATTCTTTAAAAAGTCCCTTGAAAATCAAATAGAAAGAAAGTGGAATCAATTCCTTTAAAAAAAATAATAAATAAACACTAGTCAGATAAAGAAAAGTTATGGCTAAATACCTGGACAAAACCATCCAAATCAAGAGTAGAAATAGATTTCAAGTCCAAGTTAACCGGGAGAAATTTGGCCAACATGTTATCTGGGCTAGATTTGATTGTTAAACTACACAGCTTTGGAGCAGTAATATCAAAATAAAACGAGTTTTTACCGTATGACAAATTCTCAAGTGCAAGAACGTCAATAGCACAATATAGACAATTTATAGGGACAAAGTCAACCCATTCAAAACAAAGTGAAACAACATTAGGTAATATGCAAGGGAAATTGATTGGATCAACAATGACACAACAAAGATGCAATCTCTTATGTAACACCCCGTGTTACGGCCTTCAATCTCGGATTAATTATTAAATTAATCCCGTTAATAATAATTAAATATGATTTAATTCGGTTAGGTTTCCTTTGATTAATTAATAAAGGTCCACCATGAACCGTGGACCCTTGCCTAAATTAGAGTCCTAAGCCTATTAGGAATAAAGAAAGTAAACCCTTTACTATTCAGATTCTAATTAGGAATCCTAGAACTAGTTATCTATTAGGAATAAAGGAAGTAGGCCTTTTACTATTCAGACTACGATTAGGATTCCCTTTAATTAATTAATATGGTCCACTATGGGCCATGGACCCTTATCCCTAAACCCAATCCTTAGTTCCAAAAGGAATAGAATTAGCAAGCCTATAATATTAGTTCCTAACCAGGACTCCTAAATATATAAATAGGGGACTTAAGAGGCACCTAGAACCCCCCACAAGAATAACGCCCCACCACCCCCAAAAGAGCTCCAAGAATCCCCTTAGGAGAAATCAAGAAAGCAAGGAAGCTTAAAGAAAGATCCTTCATAGCCAAGGAATTAATTAAGGCTAAGAGGTAACCCATGTCTCAACAAAACCTATTTTCATAGCTATGATTTCCCCTTAGGGTTTCCCCCGTATGATTGTGAATGGCGAATTACTATGATTATTATTGATGTTGATTTAATGATTCCATGGGGAATCTTGATAATCTTGATATTGGGAGTTTCTTGATAATTGTGATGTTCTTGATGATTAATTGGGATTCTTGATGATTATGTGTTGTTCTTGATGATTATGATGTTCTTGATGATTAATTGGTATCCTTGATGATTACGTGTTGTTCCTACCGAATCTTGCAATTAGAAGACGAATCGTATTCTTGTTGATATAAAAGTGATTAGAACCCTAGGTAGTACCGTATGCTTTGATTCTTGGATTATCGGGTGGGAAATCGCATGTTTGGGTGTTGATTATGTTTAGAAAAGCATGATAGGCCATGTGCCGTTCGTTTCCCGTATTTGATCCGTTAATTGTCTACTTGTTGTTGTTAATTGCGTTGTAAAGTGTCTAAGCATGGTTTCGGGTTCCACAACGGTTCCTGGGGCGAAAAGTGATGAAAAGAGTCAGTGGGGGGTAGGTGGGGGTAGGGGACCCGCCACCTACCCGCGGCATTCTCGGGCAGCTCCGGCAGCGGGTAGCCGGCGGGCGGGCAGCTGCCCGCCGGGCACCCGCTGCCCGGAACAGTGGCAGCCGGCGGGTGGATCCCCACCCACCGGCTACCCGCTGGAAAGTACCCTACCTCGGGCTCCCGGTTTCCCCGTTTGATGTTTCCCCGATTCCCGTGGTGTCCCAACGGACCCCGTTGTCGTGCCTATGTCTAGTTTGATGTTTCGGGTACCGTTCGTAGGTTTATGAGTCTGTTATATCGCATGCTAGATGAATTGGTATCCCGTTGACCTAGGTGAAGGAAGTATGAACCCCTTAGGACTATTCTTAGTATGTGATGGATCACGCATAGGTTTGTTATACGCTTTATCCCCCTTCCCGATGTGTAACGTGGGTTGCATGTGCTTGCTATGTGTTATGTGTGTGTGCTACCCCAATTCGGTTGCGATCGGATTGGTTATCCTGAGCTGCGGTTCAGAAGTTGGCTGTGGTCAGATTGGTATTCCTGGCCGCGGTCAGATGACATTCTCTTGGGCTGCGGTCCACCGTTTGGTTGCGATCAAACGTTTCTATACGAGCTGCGGTTCGTCCTTTATCCTGGCTGCGGTCAGATGACACTCTCTTGGGCTGCGGTCCACTGTTTGGTTGCGATCAAACATTATGATGAGCTGCGGTTCATCGGTCGGTTGCGATCGACCTCCCCGTGTTGCGATACGGGGCATGGTGCTGCGGGGCTGTGTCAGAGCTATATGCGCTGACCCTCATGTATGGGCATGCGATTGGTCCTGTGGCGCCAACAAAGTGTGTTATGTGTTGTGACATGGACGAGTTGTGATTATGAGTGTCTTGGGGGATGTGACTATGGGATTTATATTGGGGATTGTTCATGTTGGGTTACGATAATTGATTATGCTTTGCATTATCTGCCTTATCTGTTGTGAACTGCATATGCTCGTTATAACTGTTGCTTGCGTCTGGCCTTATCTGTCGAGTCATTCCCGGTTTTTAAAGCTAGAGTTCGTAGGATATATCTTCATGCTCAAAATGGTTTTCGTATATCTATATATATCTCTATATGTATTGTATTTCAACGTGTTGGAGTGGGTTACCAGCATCTCTCGCTGAACAGATATATTTGGCTTTCAGGCACAGAAGATTAAGTCACTGGAGCGCGCTAGAACTTGGAGTGTAGAAGTAGATAGTTTCCCTTTCGGCCTGCGTGCCACGTTTATGAAATCGCACTTTGAGGATATTAGTTAGTTAGCCTGTGCACTTAGGTTCTCTAGCCCAGTGTGCGGCATAGCACCCCGAACGCTTGTATTATATCTTGGGATTTAATAAGATTCTACCTTTATTATAAGTTTTAAAAAGTCTTGAAAATCTGGGGTGTTACATCTTAAGTGTTAAACAAGAATATATGCAGCCCGGCAACCGGTATGCTTTTTCCACAAAACCAATGTAGATTTCTTCAACACCTTTTTGTGTGACTAAAAGTAACCATTCGTCAATGTCATAAGACAGATACCTAATTGCAAGTTTCCCAACATTATAAAAACAAAGAACAAATTTCCGAATTGTTCCTTTGTGCAGCAGGAGAACTTTGTTGATCACGTATAAACTTGCAGCTGATTTCCTGACATAGTTGCTAGCACGGTGATGTTTATTATTAATAAAACAAAAGAACCCATGATCAAAATTGAGTTGGGTAAGACTAAGCCAAACATCTCTCCAAATGGAAGATAACACAGCAGTTTTAGCAGCATCTTCAATTGGCAAAAATTTCAAAATGTGGTCAAGTATATCCGCGGGAAGTTGACTGATTCTATCTCTCTCAGGTTCCATAATCCAATACCCTAAACCTATGCAAAATTAACTAACAAATATGAATCAAAATTTAAAACATATTCCAAAATGGGCTAACTTGGCCTTAATAATGAAATTGCAAGACTTAAACACAGACAGGTTTATAGGAATATGCCAAACATCGTACATGGACTATGCAGAGTAGAAATAAGAAACGACAAAACGAAATCAAACAAATTTCTAGCATTCAAACTTTGTAAACCTAAATTTTTTATCACAAAATTTCAAAATAAAAACTTAATCCACATCGCTTTAAAATCCAGAAGAATGTATACACAGATACATAGATGCATACATACATACATACATACATACGGGCACACACAGCAGCAAAGCAAATTGGGTTTGAGAGAAAAACCTGGAATCCAAACGCCCAAAGAGTAGAGAGGCGGGAGCAGCGGAGGAGGAGAACCGTTTGAGTTGGGCTTGCGTTTTTTAGAACAGAGCACTACTGAAATATTCCTTCTATCTTCCTTCTATCTTATAAAGCAACAACTTCGCATAATTCATTTTCCCGCCCAAAAAAATTACTTCGTTTGTTTTGGGCGCTAGAGTATTTGGCCTAATTAAATGCGAAAAGGGTCAAATGCACCCTTAAACATTTCGCTAAAGTTCAATTAACCCCATAAACTTTTGAAAAGGTCAATTGAACACATGAACACACAATTTTGAGTCACTTGACCCCAATAACCGATAATTTTTACCTGATGAACCGATAATTGACACCGTGGCGACACATAAGCGTTGGAGTGGGTACTTGGCTGCCACATAAGCATAAAAATATTAAATTTAAAAAAATTAAATTAATAAAAAAAAGAATTTAGGCTGATTTTAAATTCTTTTTTTATTAATTTAATTTTTTTTATAAAGCAACAATATAACAAAGTCATCATCAGAGAATCTGTTTACAAAAACACAGTGGTCTGAAGAAGTCTTCTTGTACCCATGCTTACTCATAACGGAAGTAAACTTTTTATACCACTGCCTCGGAGCTTGCTTCAATCCATACAAACTCTTCTTTAACCTGGAAACATAATCCTCTTTCCCTTTGACTTCGAATCCCTCAGGTTTCTCCACATATATCTCCTCATCTAAATCACCATGGAGAAAAGCTGTCTTTACATCCATCTGCTCAATTTCTAAATCCAAACGAGCTGCTAGACCCAACACAACTCTAATGGATGAAAATTTCACAACAGGAGAGAAAATTTCATCAAAATCAATACCTTTCTTCTAGCCAAAACCTTTCACCACCAGTCGAGCTTTGAATCGTGGAACTGAACTGCCCTCTTCATGTTTCAATCTGAAGACCCACCTGTTCTTCAAAGCTTTCCTGTTCTTTGGTGCCCTTACCAACTCAAAGGTATCATTTGCATATAGGGAATTTATCTCATCTTGCATAGCCTCAAGCCATTGTCTCTTTTGCTCACTCTCCATAGCTTCTTCATAGAACTCAGGTTCTCCCCCATCAGTTAATAGCACATACTGACTGGAAGAGTAACGAGTAGATGGTCTCCGTTCCCTGTTAGACCTTCTAGGAGGATCAACTGGAACCTGAGAAGGAACTTCTTGTTCCTGGTGCACAACATCATCAACATGACCATCCACATCAGCTGTATCATCCTGATTGTCTGGTACAAGATCACCGTTCCGACCATTCTCTTGAACCTCATCAACATCATGTGTATCTTCGCTGGAAACTGGCTCACAGTCAACCAAACTTCCGCTGTCTTGATATTCTGGCTATCTCACTTTGTCAACATCTTCAATGGTTTGATCTTCAAAGAACACTACATCACGGCTTCTCACAAGCTTCTTCTCAACTGGATCATACAGCTTGTAGCCAAATTCATCAAGACCATAACCAATGAAAATGCACTGTCTAGTCTTCAAGTCCAACTTAGATCTTTCATCTCTTGGGACATGCACAAATGCCTTACAACCGAAGACTCTGAGGTGATCATAAGAAACTTCATTTCCACACCAAACCTTATCAGGAACTTCATTATTCAAAGCAATAACGGGAGATAAGTTGATAACATGAACAGCTGTGGAAACTGCCTCTGCCCAAAAAGAACTAGGCAACTTTGCGTCATCAAGCATACATCTGACTCTCTCCATAATTGTCCGATTCATCCTCTCTGCTAAGCCATTTAATTGAGGGGTTTTATGAGGAGTTTTCTGATGTCTAATACCGTGCATTCTGCAATACTCACCAAATGGGCCAAGATAACATGTTTTTTTTTAATAAGTACTTTAAAGTATATCAAGACAGGATTATATTGAAATTGTTCATGAATATAATCTGTTAGTGTTTATGTTCAAAAACCCCACATTATAATTGGCAATATTATTATGGGTTTCTAAGATAGGTTTAGGTTTTTGTCCGGGTGGTTTTACAGATGACTGATCAATCAGAGACAACAACAGAAGGACTGACACTGAAGATCTGATTTAGGAAAGCTGTTTCCTTAAGAGACTCACGCGGTACTTCACAGAAGATCAGACCACTATGGAAACACATCACTTTTGTGCTTCAAAGTGTAAACCCAGAGTTTCCTAGAATAATCATCAACGAAGGTCACAAAGTAAGATGCACCTCCAAGTGATCTAACCTTCATTGGTCCACACACATCAGAATGTATCAACTCAAGTGGCTCCGGCTTCTTCGAAGGAGAATTGCTCATAAAATAAACTCTTTTCTGTTTCCCTGCCAGGCAATGAACACATCTGTCCAATCTAGCTTCCTTTACTCCTGAAAGTTTCTTCTTCTTGGCAAGGTAATCAATCCCTTTCACACTCATGTGGCCAAGTCGTTTGTGCCACAATTCTGATGCACATTCTTTTGCTGCCACATTCACTGAATCACCAGAAATAGAGCTTTGCAAAGAGTACAAGTTAGAAGACTTGTTACCTCGTGCAATAACCAGCGAGCCTTTAGTGATTTTCCAATGTCCATCACCAAAGAAACAACAGAAACCATCATCATCGAGTTTTCCTGTAGAAATGAGATTCAGTCTGATACCCGGTGCATGCTTTACATTTTTAAGTTCCAGCTTTGTGCCATTGCTGGTCTCAAGAGAAACTGTACCGGTACCAATCACCTTCACCTGACCATCATCACCCATTCTTAGCTCTCCAAAGTCACCTGGAATATATGAAGTAAAGAATTCCTTCCTTGGTGTAACATGGTAAGATGCGCCTGAATCTACAATCCAAGTTGTCTCATGGCATGCAACGTTGACGGCGTTCTCATCACAAGCAAGAAGCAAATCTGCTCTAACTATTGCAACCTGGTTCTCTGTGTGATCATCTTTCTTTTCTTGCTTTTGTTCCCTTTTCAACTTGAAGCAATTTTTCTTGATGTGACCCTTCTTGCCACAATGATAACATTCAACATCCTTATGCCAAGACCTTGACTTACTTCTGCTTTTATCTCTACCCTTCTGACCCCTTTGTTTGTTTCTCCCCCTACCATTTGTAACCAAAATATCTGATTGAGAAGTGGAGGTGTCTTGAGATCTTCTTCTTGACTCTTCATTCAAGATACCACTCTTGACATACTCCATGGTCACAACACCGTTGGGAGCAGAATTGGTCAAAGAAACCCGAAGTGTTTCCCAAGAATCAGGTAGAGTGTTAAGCAACCAGAGACCAAGTACCTCATCCTCATATTTGATGCCCATGCTAGACAACCGATCAAGAACACCCTGAAAATCATTGACATGATCATTCATCAATGTACCTTCCCTGAATCTTAGATTCATCAATTGTTTTAGCAAAAACAATTTGTTATTGCCCGTCTTGGAAGCATACAGGGTCTCAAGTTTATCCCACAGGCTTCTGGCATGTGTCTCGTTGATAATGTGATTCATAACATTATCTTCAACCCATTGGCGAATATAACCACAAACTTGTTGGTGCTCAAAGTCACACTCTTCGTCTGACAAGCTTTCTGGCTTTGTAGTTGCAAACACAGGTAGATGTAATTTCTTCACAAACAGAAGATCATTCATCCTGGCCTTCCAAATGTGATAATTTCTACCATTCAATCGTACCATATTACTCATATTTGTCTCCATGTCAAAGGTACCCAATCAACAACCAGGGCTCTGATACCACTTTGTTGGGAAAATCCCACATCCTGCGACAATGAAAAATCACAGAACCGACAGGAGCACAAACACAAGATGATACACAATAGCCAAAAAATAAATATCAAACACAAGAACACACGATTTACGTGGAAAACCCCAAATCGGGGAAAAAACCAAGGGACCACCACCAACTAATAATCCACTATAATAAATCTTGGGTACAAAGTTTCAGGCTACGACACGAGCCAAACATCCACAAATCATCAAATACAATAACTCTAGGCCAAAGACTTCTATTATATTCCACAGGCCTAAACAGAATACCAACTCGTACTTAAAATATTCAACCACCACAAGCAAGATGAAAAGAACACAAATAGTACAAGAATACCTAAAAGATGTCTGGAACAAATAAGCTGACCTCCAAAATATTTGATGAAGAAAATACCTAAGAAGCTGACAAAGGTTTTACTGCGTACACTGCCCACTGCCGTACGAAAGATACGAAGATGATAAAAAAGGATTTTAGTTTCCTCCCATTCACCTGCCTCTTCTCCAATCTGCCTAAGCATATATATATATAATGAAGAATGAACATAAAAAGGAAAAAGTTTCCTTTTCACAACTTTGGTAAACAAACTGCCGCACCATTCCATAATTCATCCATATATTCCTAATTAAATATTATTATATTATATAAATATAATAATAATAATAATTAGGGCTCAATATGACAGGAAGTCCAACAAAATATACTGGATACAAATTGGCTTGGTCCAAACATGAGCTATTTACCACATAGGAGGGAAGCCCAACCCAACAGGAATAACATACCTAGGAATGAGCTATTACCTTTGCAAGGGGAATAACCATTCCTAGGGGGGCCTTGGTATGAGCTATTTCCCATGCCCTTGGGAATATCCTTTATATCACAAATACCAAAAATACGATTCGCACATTATATAATATTTATATTTATTTAATAAATATAATGTATTATATAATTGTATATATTTAATTAATTATAATTTTTATTCATCAATCAATCTGTATGTATGTATATATATATATATATATATATATATATATATATATATATATATATATATATGTATATATATAATTGCCATTTTGGAAAAAGAAAAGTATTTTTTCAAAACACCCTTGATAGTTTATTATATATATATATATATATATATATATATATATATGTATGTATATATAAAAATTAACTGTATAAGACTCCTTAATTATGGAATCTTGGCTCCTAAATTAAGTAGTCTGCCCATCTACATGTCTAGCAAATGAGCATTGCAAGCTTGCCTAGCGAATGAGCATTGCAAGCTTGCCTAGCGGATGAGCATTGCAATTGAAATTATGGAGCCTTGAGGCTCCTTTTATAGGAATCTCAAGGCTCCATTCCTTACTTCTCCAACCGATGTGGGATAAGTGGGAAAATAAATATAAATATAAATATGTATTTGTATAATAATAATAATAATAATAATAATAATAATAATAATAATAATATAATATAATATAATATAATAATAATAATATAATAATAATAATAATAATAATAATAATAATTATTATTATTATTATTATTATTATTATTATTATTATTATTATTATTATTCTTCTTCTTCTTCTCTCACACACACACCTGCATATACATGTAAATAAATAAATAAATAAATAAATAAATAAATAAATAAATAAATAAATATATATATATATATATATATATATATATATATATATCATAATCATATTCATTATTATTATTATTATTACTAGTTTTTTACGCGCATTGCGCGATTGGGATAATGCCCAATGTTTTTTTTTAATAAGTACTTTAAAGTATATCAAGACAGGATTATATTGGAATTGTTCATGAATATAATCTGTTAGTGTTTATGTTCAAAAACCCCACATTATAATTGGCAATATTATTATGGGTTTCTAAGATAGGTTTAGGTTTTTGTCCGGGTGGTTTTACAGATGACTGATCAATCAGAGACAACAACAGAAGGACTGACACTGAAGATCTGATTTAGGAAAGCTGTTTCCTTAAGAGACTCACGCGGTACTTCACAGAAGATCAGACCACTATGGAAACACATCACTTTTGTGCTTCAAAGTGTAAACCCAGAGTTTCCTAGAATAATCATCAACGAAGGTCACAAAGTAAGATGCACCTCCAAGTGATCTAACCTTCATTGGTCCACACACATCAGAATGTATCAACTCAAGTGGCTCCGGCTTCTTCGAAGGAGAATTGCTCATAAAATAAACTCTTTTCTGTTTCCCTGCCAGGCAATGAACACATCTGTCCAATCTAGCTTCCTTTACTCCTGAAAGTTTCTTCTTCTTGGCAAGGTAATCAATCCCTTTCACACTCATGTGGCCAAGTCGTTTGTGCCACAATTCTGATGCACATTCTTTTGCTGCCACATTCACTGAATCACCAGAAATAGAGCTTTGCAAAGAGTACAAGTTAGAAGACTTGTTACCTCGTGCAATAACCAGCGAGCCTTTAGTGATTTTCCAATGTCCATCACCAAAGAAACAACAGAAACCATCATCATCGAGTTTTCCTGTAGAAATGAGATTCAGTCTGATACCCGGTGCATGCTTTACATTTTTAAGTTCCAGCTTTGTGCCATTGCTGGTCTCAAGAGAAACTGTACCGGTACCAATCACCTTCACCTGACCATCATCACCCATTCTTAGCTCTCCAAAGTCACCTGGAATATATGAAGTAAAGAATTCCTTCCTTGGTGTAACATGGTAAGATGCGCCTGAATCTACAATCCAAGTTGTCTCATGGCATGCAACGTTGACGGCGTTCTCATCACAAGCAAGAAGCAAATCTGCTCTAACTATTGCAACCTGGTTCTCTGTGTGATCATCTTTCTTTTCTTGCTTTTGTTCCCTTTTCAACTTGAAGCAATTTTTCTTGATGTGACCCTTCTTGCCACAATGATAACATTCAACATCCTTATGCCAAGACCTTGACTTACTTCTGCTTTTATCTCTACCCTTCTGACCCCTTTGTTTGTTTCTCCCCCTACCATTTGTAACCAAAATATCTGATTGAGAAGTGGAGGTGTCTTGAGATCTTCTTCTTGACTCTTCATTCAAGATACCACTCTTGACATACTCCATGGTCACAACACCGTTGGGAGCAGAATTGGTCAAAGAAACCCGAAGTGTTTCCCAAGAATCAGGTAGAGTGTTAAGCAACCAGAGACCAAGTACCTCATCCTCATATTTGATGCCCATGCTAGACAACCGATCAAGAACACCCTGAAAATCATTGACATGATCATTCATCAATGTACCTTCCCTGAATCTTAGATTCATCAATTGTTTTAGCAAAAACAATTTGTTATTGCCCGTCTTGGAAGCATACAGGGTCTCAAGTTTATCCCACAGGCTTCTGGCATGTGTCTCGTTGATAATGTGATTCATAACATTATCTTCAACCCATTGGCGAATATAACCACAAACTTGTTGGTGCTCAAAGTCACACTCTTCGTCTGACAAGCTTTCTGGCTTTGTAGTTGCAAACACAGGTAGATGTAATTTCTTCACAAACAGAAGATCATTCATCCTGGCCTTCCAAATGTGATAATTTCTACCATTCAATCGTACCATATTACTCATATTTGTCTCCTTGTCAAAGGTACCCAATCAACAACCAGGGCTCTGATACCACTTTGTTGGGAAAATCCCACATCCTGCGACAATGAAAAATCACAGAACCGACAGGAGCACAAACACAAGATGATACACAATAGCCAAAAAATAAATATCAAACACAAGAACACACGATTTACGTGGAAAACCCCAAATCGGGGAAAAAACCAAGGGACCACCACCAACTAATAATCCACTATAATAAATCTTGGGTACAAAGTTTCAGGCTACGACACGAGCCAAACATCCACAAATCATCAAATACAATAACTCTAGGCCAAAGACTTCTATTATATTCCACAGGCCTAAACAGAATACCAACTCGTACTTAAAATATTCAACCACCACAAGCAAGATGAAAAGAATACAAATAGTACAAGAATACCTAAAAGATGTCTGGAACAAATAAGCTGACCTCCAAAATATTTGATGAAGAAAATACCTAAGAAGCTGACAAAGGTTTTACTGCGTACACTGCCCACTGCCGTACGAAAGATACGAAGATGATAAAAAAGGATTTTAGTTTCCTCCCATTCACCTTCCTCTTCTCCAATCTGCCTAAGCATATATATATATATAATGAAGAATGAACATAAAAAGGAAAAAGTTTCCTTTTCACAACTTTGGTAAACAAACTGCCGCACCATTCCATAATTCATCCATATATTCCTAATTAAATATTATTATATTATATAAATATAATAATAATAATAATTAGGGCTCAATATGACAGGAAGTCCAACAAAATATAGTGGATACAAATTGGCTTGGTCCAAACATGAGCTATTTACCACATAGGAGGGAAGCCCAACCCAACAGGAATAACATACCTAGGAATGAGCTATTACCTTTGCAAGGGGAATAACCATTCCTAGGGGGGCCTTGGTATGAGCTATTTCCCATGCCCTTGGGAATATCCTTTATATCACAAATACCAAAAATACGATTCGCACATTATATAATATTTATATTTATTTAATAAATATAATGTATTATATAATTGTATATATTTAATTAATTATAATTTTTATTCATCAATCAATCTGTATGTATGTATGTATATATATATATATATATATATATATATATATATATATGTATATATATAATTGCCATTTTGGAAAAAGAAAAGTATTTTTTCAAAACACCCTTGATAGTTTATTATATATATATATATATATATATATATATATATATATATATATATATATATATATATGTATATATAAAAATTAACTGTATAAGACTCCTTAATTATGGAATCTTGGCTCCTAAATTAAGTAGTCTGCCCGTCTACATGTCTAGCAAATGAGCATTGCAAGCTTGCCTAGCGAATGAGCATTGCAAGCTTGCCTAGCGGATGAGCATTGCAATTGAAATTATGGAGCCTTGAGGCTCCTTTTATAGGAATCTCAAGGCTCCATTCCTTACTTCTCCAACCGATGTGGGATAAGTGGGAAAATAAATATAAATATAAATATGTATTTGTATAATAATAATAATAATAATAATAATAATAATAATAATAATAATAATAATAATAATAATAATAATAATATAATATAATATAATATAATAATAATAATATAATAATAATAATAATAATAATAATAATAATTATTATTATTATTATTATTATTATTATTCTTCTTCTTCTTCTCTCACACACACACCTGCATATACATGTAAATAAATAAATAAATAAATAAATAAATAAATAAATATATATATATATATATATATATATATATATATATATATATATCATAATCATATTCATTATTATTATTATTATTATTACTAGTTTTTTACGCGCATTGCGCGATTGGGATAATGCCCAATGTTTTTTTTTATTAAGTACTTTAAAGTATATCAAGACAGGATTATATTGGAATTGTTCATGAATATAATCTGTTAGTGTTAATGTTCAAAAACCCCACATTATAATTGGCAATATTATTATGGCTTTCTAAGATAGGTTTAGGTTTTTGTCCGGGTGGTTTTACAGATGACTGATCAATCAGAGACAACAACAGAAGGACTGACACTGAAGATCTGATTTAGGAAAGCTGTTTCCTTAAGAGACTCACGCGGTACTTCACAGAAGATCAGACCACTATGGAAAGAAGATCAGCGTATCTTCAAAGAAGGTAATGGACCTAATCTGCTAAGATTACTTTCCACTTTTACAGTCCTACCTTCTACAATCAAAGACATCTATGGAGAGTGTTTATTGAAGGATCTATAAGAACCAGTTCTTGAAAAGAAATAGGGTTACGACGAATATACGAAGAAACACTCCTTATCGGCTATATGAGTATAGATCTTTGATTGACATGCTTCTTCTCAAAATAGAATGTTCAAGGTGATTAAGATGATGAACTTGAGAAGAACTACTGCAGCTTAAACAAAAGGACGTAAGGATCACACTGTTGTGGTAACAACTTTATAGAGCGTCATTGAAGTGGACTACATCAGAGTTGGCTCTCCAAGTGAAAGTGATTTCATTGGACTTCTGTATGCATGACTCTCCATCTTCAACAATCCACTAAACCATTGTAGACTGGGTTTGTACCTTGTGTGGGGCACTTGGGTAAGATTATTGTATATCTACCTTTGTACATTGGATTATGACTTAGTGGATTGGACGCCTATGTGATCGTCCCCCAAACTTAGATACACACTGTATCGAACTGGGTAAAAAAACACTCTGTGTCTTTACTTTTGTGCTTGACTATCATTCTTCCTCATTACATACTTCTGATTAACCTAACTGGATCAATCAGTAATCTGTTTCAGTCATCTAGTTCTATCGAATTATCTAAGATGAGAAAATGCAAAATTACATGTGGTATCAGAGCTTTTAAGTCTACACAGTGACTTGATCCTAAGGGTTGTTTATAATTTTGCATTCTCTCTTTTTGTGCGAGTCTGTCTGTGTGTTTGTTGGCTGGTTGTGGTATTCAGGATGGACGCAAGTATGAAACCACCAGAACTAGATAATCACAACTACTCTTTCTGGAAGGCTCGTATGGAGATATACCTTCAAGCGCAAGGTACCAGGGTCTATCGTACTGTTCTAACTGGGTGGAGTCCTCCTACTGTCTGAAATGCTGAAGGAGTCGAAGAATTAAAACCGATGGAGACGTGGACTGACGACGAAATGAATGCCTCTGATCTAAACAACAAAGCATTAAATTCAATTGTTGGATCGCTTCATGAATCTGTATTCACACTTGTAACAGGAGTGAAAGAGGCTAAACGAGTATGGGAAATTCTTGAAACCAGGTTTGAAGGTACCAGTGATGTCAAGCAGTCAACGTTACAAATGGTATTGTCAGAATTTGAAGCACTCAGAATGATCGAAGACGAAACCATTTCGACCTTCCACAGTAGAGTTCAGAACTTGATGAATCGTGCCGCAGTTCTTGGGGAACCATTCACTGATGAGAGAGTGGTCAAAAAGATCATTTGATCTTTACCTAAAATATTTCGAATGAAGGTAACTGCTATTCAGGAACACACTGGTTGGGAAAAGAAGACTGTTGGAGAACTCATGGGAAGCTTACACACATATAAATTGGAAGTTCTGGCTGATGATGATATTGGCAGCAACCGGAAAGGAAAGTCAGTAGCTTTTGTCGCTGAGGCTGACCAAGAATCTGATACAGATGATATAGATGATGAAACCCTAGTTCTTCTCACAAAAAACTTCAAGAAGATTTTAAAAGGTTTTAACAGAAAAGGTCAAGGTCGATCTACCAGAACCCAATATAAAGGCAACAATACCTCATATCAAAAAGGTGAGACAGTTCCTGTATCACATAACAGTCACCCTCAAACTGGACGAACAAGACAGAACAGAAACAGTACCACAGAAACAGGAAAACCTCTCAATCGGTCAATACAGTACAGAGAATGTGAAGGTTATGGTCACATACAGGCTGAATGTGCGACATATCTAAAATGGAAAAAGGCTATGTCTGTGGCTACTCTTAGTGATGATGAGGAGGAATCAACAAATGATCAATCAGAGGAGAATGTGGGAAACATTGTAGCTTTCTTCACTGCTACAGATCATCAGTCAGACGAAGAACCATCTGATGAAGAATCATACATATCGACTGATGATTTTGAAGAGAGACACACTCAGCTTGAGACAGAATTTGCGAAACTTGTTGCTAGCTGGGAACAACTTGTGAAAGTAAATAAGAATCTGAATGACGAACTAAAGCAAAGAGATGATCGTCTAAACGATTTGAAGGCAGAATTGGTCATAAAAGATGATCTCATCACACAGATACGATCCAGAGAGGGAAAATTGATCAAAGAATTGGAGAGCTTGAAGAAAAATATTCAGATGATGGATACTACATCTACCTTGGATAAAATCTTAGACTCTGGGAGAAGTCCCAACAATAAAAAGGGTCTGGGATTTGAACGAGGAGAATCTTCGAATAATACACCAAGGTTCATCAAAGAGGGAATGACTAAGACCACAGAAAATCACAGATACGAACAAGGACAGTCATCTCAGTCAGTACAAAACTAGGAAAGAAGGCATGGTCAGAACACCAACACTGACTCTAGAAGAACAACTCATCAGTCTCACTATTCGAGATTCAAGAATAAAATGGGCAGAGTTAAATTCTACACTCCTACCTGTCACTACTGTCAAACAGAAGGCCATACTAGACCTGAGTGTTACTTCTTCTACAGAGATCAAAGGAAGGAAAAATTTCAAAACAAAAATATAACACCTTTCACTAGACAGGTCTGGGTAAGGAAGACAGAAGTCATTTGCTACCCCACCATTGTTTTGACTGCTTCAACAACTGATACTAGGTGTTACTTCGACAGTGGGTGCTCAAGGCACATGACAGGAAACATCAAATGTCTGATGGTTGTTCAACCTAGCAGTGGAGCTGTAACATATGGAGATGGACAAAAGGGTAAGATTGTTGGAAAAGGTACCCTAAATGTCCCTGGTTTACCCCAGTTGAAAGAAGTCCTGCTTGTAAGTGGGCTGAAAGCAAATTTGATCAGCATCGGTCAGTTATGTGATCAAAACTGGAATGTATGCTTCGACCGTAACTGCTGTAGAGTCAGTGATAAAGGGAAACGTCTGGTCATGGAAGGAACACGGTCCTCAGACAACTGTTATGTTTTGACTAATGAAGTTGCTTGTCATCTGTCCAAATCTGATGAATCAAAACTCTGGCATAGACGACTGGGTCACATAAATTTCAGAGATATGGATAAACTGATAAAATTGGAAGCTGTAAAAGGAGTACCTAAGAACAAAATTGATCCAGAAAAAATCTGTGGTGCATGTGCTATTGGAAAACAGATCAGAACTGCACACAAAGCAGTAAGAGGTATCACCACGGAGAAGTGTCTAGATCTTGTCCATATAGACCTCATGGGACCAACACAGACAGAGAGCATTGGAGGAAAGAAGTATATATTTGTGTGTGTAGATGACTTCTCTCGATACAGCTGGGTGTACTTCCTGAGAGAAAAGACTGAAGCTTTCAAGGCGTTCAAGACTCTGTGCATAAGGGTTCAGAAGGAAAAGAATGAGTCCATCAGAAAAGTTCAGAGATTAAGGAGTGATCATGGAAAGGAATTTGAAAACTCGCTATATTCAGACTTCTGCTCCGAGCATGGTATATCACATGAGTTCTCAGCCCCTAGAACAGCTCAACAAAATGGAGTAGTGGAAAGAAAGAATCGAACCTTACAGGAAATGGCTAGGGTGATGTTGCATGCCTCACATCTACCACAACGGTTCTGGGCAGAAGCAGTTCATACAGCGTGTCATACCATAAATAGGGTCTATCTGAGACCAGGAACAAACAAGACACCATATGAGATCTGGAATGGAAAGAAGCCAAATCTGAAATACTTTCATGTGTTCGGCACAAAGTGTTATGTGTTAGCTGACAGAGAACAAAGAGGGAAGTTCGAACCCAGGAGCGATGAAAGCATTTTTCTTGGATACTCTCCGAACAGTCGAGCCTACAGAGTCTACAACAAGAAGAATCAGTCTGTCATGGAGTCAGTAAAAGTGGTTATTGATGATAATCCAGAAGAATCAGCTGACTCAATAGCAATAGAGTCGTCTCCTAAAGATTCAGATGAAAATAATGTCAACAGTCAGTCTAAGCCACAAGAAGAGTCAGATGAAGATGAAGAAGGCTCAGAACAGGAGACAGATCCTAAAATTGATGTTAGTCAAGATAAACCTACCCGGACTCAGAAGAATCATCCAACAGATAACATTATTGGAGATCCATCAGATGGAATGAAGACCAGGAGCAGAATAAGAAATAATCTGACAGAGGTGTCTGGATCTGCCTGTTATACCTCAAAAATTGAACCCAAAAATGTCAAAGAAGCCTTACAGGATGATCTGTGGATCAAGGCAATGCAGGAGGAGTTACATCAGTTTGAGCGGAATCATGTTTGGAATCTAGTCCCAAAACCTGACGGTGTCAATGTTATTAGAACGAAGTGGATCTTAAAAAATAAAACTGATGAAGCTGGAAATATCGCCAGAAACAAAGCTCGATTAGTGGCTCAGGGTTATACACAGATTGAAGGAATTGACTATGACGAGACTTTTGCTCCTGTAGCAAGACTCGAGTCAATCGGGATATTGCTGGTTGTCGCATGCATTCTAGGGTTCACTTTATTTCAGATGGATGTCAAGACAGCCTTTCTGAATGGATATCTCCACGAAGACATATATGTGGCTCAACCCAAAGGATTCGAAGATCCAGAACATCCCACATATGTTTATAAACTTCGAAAAGCTCTCTATGGTCTTAAACAAGCCCCACGGGCATGGTATGAACGTCTGACACAGTATCTGCTTCAACATGGATACAAGCGGGGAAGTGTGGATAAAACTCTGTTTGTAAAAACCACTGGAAGTCATGTAACCATAGCCCAAATATATGTGGATGACATTGTGTTTGGTTCAACCTTGCAAAAATATACAGATGAGCTGGTAAAGGTGATGGAAGAGGAGTTTGAAATGTCCATGGTTGGTCAACTGACTTACTTTCTAGGTCTGCAGGTCAAGCAAAGTTCGGAAGGATACTTTATCTCTCAAGAAAAGTATGCTAAGAATCTTGTCAAAAAATTTGATCTGGAATCATGCAAATCTTCCAAAACACCCATCTCCACCTCTACAAAAGTATCAAAAGATGAATCTGGTGCATCAGTGGATAACACAGTCTATCGCAGTCTAATAGGCAGTCTGCTGTATCTAACAGCCAGTCGACCAGATATAATGTTCAGTGTTGGAATTTGTGCAAGGTATCAATCTGATCCAAAGGAATCTCATATGATAGCTGCAAAGCGTATTCTAAAATATGTTAAAGGAACTATACAGTATGGTCTCTGGTACTCTAAAGACAGCGAACTGAATCTGGTAGCATACTGTGATGCTGACTGGGCAGGAAATATTGACGATCGAAAAAGTACTTCTGGGGGTTGTTTCTTTGTTGGTAAAAATCTAGTGTCATGGCTCAGCAAGAAACAAAATTCAATATCTCTAAGCACTGCAGAGGCAGAATACATAGCAGCAGGTGGTTGTTGTACTCAGTTGGTGTGGATGAAACAGATGTTTCTAGACTATGGTCTTACCCAGGGAACAATGACACTCTTCTGTGACAATGTCAGTGCCATTAACATCTCCAAGAATCCTGTTCAACATTCCAGAATGAAGCATATTGACATCAGGCACCACTACATCAGAGATCTGGTTGAATCCAAGGAAATTGAGCTGGAATACATTCAGACTGACAAACAATTGGCGGACATTCTGACTAAGCCACTAGATGCAAATCGTTTCGAAATTCTCAGATCAGCTCTGGGAATTTGCAGAATTGACTGACTAAAGCAGTTAGTCCATCAGAGAGGAATTGGTTTACTACGGGTCAGTGAGATATCGTTAACTTTCCTTGTAGTCCTCTCGATGGTTAAGTTAAGAAGTCTATTTATGCTTATTCATCTCCGAAGATATCTTAAACGATCTTATTGGCTTTTTTAAAATTCAAATTTTCCTTGGGATTTGTTTCCTTCCTAAAAAGGAGCTTTACCGTTGCATCAATCAATCTCTTCTGCATGCTACTTGACAAGACAATTTATCTAGGGCTCATTATTCTTAAGCTCTATGTTACCAGGTCAAGAAGAGAGAAATTGTTCATACTCTCATCTCCTCTTTCTCTCTCCCTCATATTGGTCTCCAAACGTAAGTTCTTTCCAGACGAATAATCTTCCATGGCGGATCCTGTGAGGAATATTATCATCAAACTTGGAAGGAAGGTACATTCATCGGCTAACGCCCTGAAGCATATTCAGACTCTTCTGCAGTTGGCTATGAAGAAGAAGCTTAAGCTTGATCCTCTGTTGCGGGATGAGATTCTTGTGATCGTCATGTCTAACTACCCAGAGTTTTTCGCTGACTGGTCCGCCGACGACGTCACTGAACTCCTGGTGATGGTTGCTGAAGCAAATGATGAGGTCTCACCAGTATCTATTCCAGAACCGGATGATGGTAATCGGGCCGGGGCATTTTTGCAATATTTTGCTCAGCGTGCCCTAGAATCCGACGAAGCTGCCCGACGACGAGAAGTGTCCCAAGCTCTGTGCCTTGAGGATGCCCAAAGAGAAGCTACACATAGACAGGAAATTCTTTGACAACGGGTAAATGACTCTGAAACCCCTATTGAGATTTTTCCTGATAGACCTGTTGATTTCTCTTCTCCATCTTCTGCTTCTGTTTTACCTGCAAATGTGTCGACTTTGGATTTTGTGAAATCCCATGTTAATGTTGATCCCCCATCTTTGCCTTTACCTGACGTTTCTGGTGAAAAATCTGAGGTACTGCATGTGAATGTTGAGAAAACGACGACTTCTAACGAGGCAAATCCTCTAAGTCTAGTTGTCTATACATCTGAGAAATCTACTCTGCCTTCGTCTGAAACTGACAATGCTCCTAAAGAACCCTGCTCTGCTGTTGATCCACCTACCTTACCATCTGATGACACTAAAACTCTACCAAGTGCAAAGAAGTCTGGAAGAACAGGTGGAATTCCTGTTTATGCTGCAAGAACTATGGAAGAAAATCTGGAACATGCTAGGTACTTTGCTGGGTTACCAACCTCTTCAATTCCTCAACCGTACCGAGTCATTCATCCCTCAGACTCATCAAGTGAAGATGATAATATTTTAGCCGAGGTGTATGGTTCCCAAGCACCTTCATCCACTGCCCCTATTGTTGAGGATACTGCTCACCCGGATACCACCCATTTCAAGATTCGAGAAATTGTGAATGTTGTGGGGAATCTGTCTGCTAATGTGTCCGATTCAAGCCACTCAGTGACTCCGATTCCATCTCCAACCAAAGAAACTAGAAGAACAAAAAGGAAGACTGTCCCGACGAAAGTGGTTGTTGAAACTAGTGCTGACACTGCTGATGTTGACCAACCTGCAAGGAAGAGAAAGCCGAGTGAATCTGCTAAACCTGAAAGTGATCCCCCAATTCAACAGGTGTTTAAGACACTACGATCATCAGTCAAGCACAAAGGATCTTCTGCTGTACCATCTGCTTCTGTACCAGCCCCTTCAGTCAAAAGGGGGAAGCCATCCACGCGTTCCAGAGGACGCAGTGTCACACCTGAGGGCCATCATACTGATGACACTGATAATTCTGCTTATCGACCTCAGTTTGTATCCTCTGCTGCTGAGAACAAATGGTCCAAAATGGTCAGGAGGGAAATCATTGTTCAAAGAACTGTGGATGAGAATCAGCTCAATTCAGTATGTGATATTCTGCCTCTATTGAGTGAAGTTGGGTTGTTGAAATCTATCACTGATGTCTGCCCTTACTCCAAGCTGCTAATGTAACACCCCAGATTTTCAAGACTTTTTAAAACTTATAATAAAGGTAGAATCTTATTAAATCCCAAGATATAATACAAGCGTTCGGGGTGCTATGCCACACCTGGGCTAGAGAACCCAAGTGCACAGGCTAACTAACTAATATCCTCAAAGTGTGATTTCATAAACGTGGCACGCAGGCCGAAAGGGAAACTATCTACTTCTACACTCCAAGTTCTAGCGCGCTCCAGTGACTTAATCTTCTGTGCCTGAAAGCCAAATATATCTGTTCAGCGAGAGATGCTGGTAACCCACTCCAACGCGTTGAAATACAATACATATAGAGATATATATAGATATATGAAAACCATTTTGAGCATGAAGATATATCCTACGAACTCTAGCTTTAAAACCGGGAATGACTCGACAGATAAGGCCAGACACAATCAATAGTTATAACGAGCATATGCAGTTCACAACAGATAAGGCAGATAAGGCAAAGCATAAACGATAATCATAACCCAACATGAACAATCCCCAATATAAATCCCATAGTCACATCCCCCAAGGCACTCATAGTCACAACTCGTCCATATCACACACATAACGCACATTGTTGGCGCCACGGGACCGATCGCATGCCCATACATGAGGGTGAGCGCATATAGCTCTGACACAGCCCCGCAGCACCATGCCCCGTATCGCAACACGGGGAGGTTGATCGCAAGCGACCGATGAACCGCAGCTCATCATAATGTTTGATCGCAACCAAACAGTGGACCGCAGCCCAAGAGAGTGTCATCTGACCGCAGCCAGGATAAAGGACGAACCGCAGCTCGTATAGAAACGTTTGCTCGCAACCAAACGGTGGACCGCAGCCCAAGAGAATGTCATCTGACCGCAGCCAGGAATACCAATCTGACCGCAGCCAGCTTCTGAACCGCAGCTCAGGATAACCAATCCGATCGCAACCGAATTGGGGTAGCACACACACATAACACATAGCAAGCACATGCAACCCACGTTACACATTGGGAAGGGGGGATAAAGCGTATAACAAACCTATGCGTGATCCATCACATACTAAGAATAGTCCTAAGGGGTTCATACTTCCTTCACCTAGGTCAACGGTATACCAATTCATCTAGCATGCGATATAACAGACTCATAAACCTACGAACGGTACCCGAAACATCAAACTAGACATAGGCACGACAAACGGGGTCCGTTGGGACACCACGGGGATCGGGGAAACATCAAACGGGGAAGCCGGGGTCCCAAGTGGGACGAATTTCCAGCGGGTAGCCGGTGGGTGGTGGGCCACCCGCCGGCTGCCCGCCGGATTCTACTGTTCTGGGCAGCGGGTCGCCGGCGGGCAGCTGCCCGCCCGTCGGCCACCCGCTGCCAGGCGGTGTTTCACGGCCATGGGTAGGTGGCGGGTCCCCTACCCCCCCACCTACCCCCCACTGACTCTTTTCACACACTTTACGCCCCGGGAACCGTTATGGAACCCGAAACCATGCCTAGACACTTTACAACGCAATTAACGACAACACGTAGATAATTAACGAATCAAATACAATAAACGAACGGCACATAACCTATCATGCTTTTCTAAATATAATCAACACCCAAACATGCGGTTTCCCCACCCGATAACCCAAGAATAAGATCATACGATACAACCTAGGGTTCTAATCACTTTTATATCAACAAGAATATGGTTCGTCTTCTAATTGCAAGATTCGGTAAGAATAACACATAAACATCAAGAGCATCACACAATCATCAAGAACAACACAGAATCATCAAGAACAACACATAATCATCAAGAACTCCATATAATCATCAAGAACATCATAATTATCAAGAATCTCCCAATATCAAGATTATCAAGATCCCCCATGGGATCATCACGTCAATCATCAATAATAATCATCATAAGTCATTAATACACAATAATATGGGGAAACCCTTAGGGGGAATCATAACTATGAAAATAGGTTTTGTTGAGACATGGGTTACCTCTTAGCCTCAATTAATTCCTTGGCTATGAAGGATCTTTCTTTAAGCTTCCTTGCTTTCTTGATTTCTCCTAACGGGATTCTTGGAGCTCTTTTGGGGGTGGTGGGGCGTTATTCTTGTGGGGGGTTCTAGGCGCCTCTTAAGTCCCCTATTTATATATTTAGGAGTCCTGGTTAGGAACTAATATTATAGGCTTGCTAATTCTATTCCTTTTGGAACTAAGGATTGGGTTTAGGGATAAGGGTCCATGGCCCATAGTGGACCATATTAATTAATTAAAGGGAATCCTAATCGTAGTCTGAATAGTAAAAGGCCTACTTCCTTTATTCCTAATAGATAACTAGGTCTAGGATTCCAAATTAGAATCTGAATAGTAAAGGGTTTACTTTCTTTATTCCTAATAGGCTTAGGACTCTAATTTAGGCAAGGGTCCACGGTTCATGGTGGACCTTTATTAATTAATTAAAGGAAACCTAACCAAATTAAATCATATTTAATTATTATTAACGGGATTAATTTAATAATTAATCCGGGATTGAAGGCCGTAACACGGGGTGTTACACTCTCCCCCCCTTACGAGAAGCTTCGTCCCCGAAGCTTGGAAATCATTGCAGGGTTAACGAGTCAAGAGAAGAACCGTGGTCTTATAGAGAAGGTATTCCACGGGGAAATTGTATACTTGCACGCCTATATGTGTTGGGTTTTTGGGAGCGATTGGGTTTTACAGGGCTAAGAGAGTGGGTTTCAAACTTGAGGACACGGTGAATTCAGGAATTAGGATCATGTTTTCGAGGTTGCAACTTAGGTTGTGAGGTTGCCACTTGTATGGAATTGTTAAAACATGGGATTGAGAATGGGGTCTGAAGGGTAGAAAGGGTTTTGAAATAAGGAAGGGGCCGATTTTCCGAGGGAGGGAAAGGAATTCGGCTAGGATGGGTTAAGGTTTCTCGATCCCAAGTGAATAATCTGGTTAGATGCTTTGATCACGATGCGCCGACGAGCTGATGATCCTCCTTCCTTGGTGTTGGTGCTTGCTTGACTTTAAGATCCTTGTTAGACCTTGCTTCCCAGGCTAAGGTTTCATCCTTCTCTTCTTTCTTGAGGGAATTTCCCGTGGTGATTCAACACTTACTTCTTTAATGCGCCCAAGGTCTTGACCGAGTTGGGTCAACCAAGCCAATCTCTTAGGGCGCATTTCCCAACTTCTTCCCAAAGTCTCTTGGGAGTCGATGGACTTTGGGTTGAATTTCTCTTCTTATTGAATTTCATCTCCTCTTTAGTGGATGAAATTCTTAGTAAGACTTCATGTCTTACCCGAGGTTCGGCATTGCTGTGCCCTGTTTGTGTTATTTTTAATGATGAAGGTGTCCTTGCGTGCCCTTTTTCCTTTAAAGCGCAGTCGGTTACAAAATCTCGTTGTGGGATGACCTGGTGACTTTACGAGTCACCTCATCTCCTTGTAGGTCCTTAATGACCCTTGAAGTCTTGGCGCGAATGTGTTCTTCACCCTTTTGCTTAGTACCATGGGCTACGTAGTTCTTGATTCCGTACAACTTGTAAGGAGTCCTCTGATTTGCTCGAACGTTGTCCATGGTTTGGAGGAGTCCCGGTCCCTCCTTAGCATTTTGTCTTTTAAGGTTTTCGTGGGTTCTTAGTACGAGTTCCCAACTCGCCTCCTTGGTTTGCGCAATCCTTTACGCCAAACATCCCTAGTCGGTTGTATCGTAGGATCCGATTTCAATTACTCGTGCAATGTAATTGATTGTGATTTCCCGATGGTGTCTCGTGCGTCAAGGTCTTTTATGTAGGACACTATGTTTGGGTGGTCCATGGTTCCTTACCCAAGACTCACATTCCTCAATCGAGGCACACAAGTGCGCCACAAATCAATAAAATGAGGGGTTAAGAAATCAGCACATTGTACCAGTGGGCGCGAGGTGGGCGGTCGTCCGCCTGCCAAGCTCCTGCCAAGGACCCGCCAAGGTCCCGTCAAGGACCCGTTGGGGACCCGCGGGAAAGTGACTAGGAATAGTCAATTCCTTCGGGAAAGACCCCAAAAATACACAGATTCATGTCCTGACAAGTCCCATGCCCTAGTGCACAATAAAAGGGGCTTGGATACATAGGATGACTCATCGTACAATGTTCATTGATCCTTAAGCACGAGTTCTAGAGGTAGATATACATATATATGTGTATCTATGTTTTCTTGGTCTGGGTTAAAGGGGTGTAAGAAGTGCGAGGGCTATGTTTCAAAGCCGAGGGGCGGATAGGGTCGATGTCTCCAAGGACGTAACACAGGAAGGGAGGTTGCTACCTTGTACGGGTTTGTTTGTAATGAGGGATCAAGAGCGAGGTTTGGAGTGATAGGATGGGTTCTTTAACGAAATGGTACTTGATTGGCAAGGGGAGGGAAAGAGGCTAAGGACTCTTGGTTTCGAGTGATTATGCCTGTTTGGGGCTTGGTTGTGGCGTACAGTCGAACTGGTGATCCCTTTTCCTTGGTTTCATTTGATTCTAAGATTTTTGTTTGATCTTCTCTTCCTGTGTCGAAGCCCCCTTCGTCTCTATGGCTCCCAGGGGAATTCTCGTGATGGTTTCCGTGCACGTTCCCCTCGGAGGTCCAGAAGTCTGGACTCAGTCGGTTAGTGGGTCAAATCCCTAGGTCTTGACTCCTAATCCTTGCCGAGGGTTCTTAAGGGTCAAGGGGGTTTCGGGTTAGTCTTTCTTGTTCTATTGGGTTTCATCCCTTCCTTGGAGGATGAAATTCTTAGCAAGGCTTTAGGTCCTCCTTGAGGTCCGGCCTGTTGCACCTATTTGACGATGTTTTCTGTAGCGAGGGCCCCTGACACATTGAACGTATTGGTTTGCCCGCTCTTGTCAACGCATGGCGTTCTTCGGTGGCGTACATGCCGGCTATGGCTTCTCGTAAAGCCTTCACGGTTTTTCGTGCAAGGGTGGGATGATACGTATTCGTAACTTCCCCCTACTTCGCCGATTCCTATCTAACAACTTATTTCAATATTGAATCAATGAATGTCGGTTCCTCACGCCCTTGGGTAGAGTAAGGGCTTTATGCTGCTCTACGGAGTGGGGATATGAACTTAGAGTAAGGGCGATGATTCCAATGCTCATAACAATTTAGGGTTTCCGAGGGTTTGGGTTAGGTGCAACAAAGGGTGAGTAAGGTCATGACGGTTGTGAATTTGCTCTTAAGGTAATTAAGGATTCGGGGTGGGAGTTTTCAACAAATAGGGGTATCAAGATGCTGGGGTTTCAGGGCGGACGATAATTTAAACTGGGGTGGTGGGGTCGTAAGGTGTCGCGATATACTTACCTTGCACCCAAGGATTCGACTAATGGTGTCGTTCATTCGCTACTTTAATCGGTGTCCTAGTTCTCCTTCCTGTTTGTTGTAGCCGCAACCCGGGTTTGCCGAGATAAAGCAACTTGTCGGAAGGTGCATGCCATTTGTCTTAATCGGGGGTCATCGTGGTTAACCCTGGGTCGGTGAGTATTGCAGTCAGTCCCTTTTAGCAGTCCTGACGTCTTGATGCAACGTCTTTTCACCGCCTCCTCTTAGTAGTTATCCAAATCTACCTTTTCTTTGGTCACGGTCCTTGTCAAGTCTTTTGACGGGAGTTAGGACGAGGCGATTTATCGGGTAAGTGTACGTTACCCAGTTGTGGAAGTAAACTTATCTATTCGCACCCTTACCTGGTGTGGTAAGCGTAGGGGGAGGTTCATTTAAGTTAGAGAGGGATGAAGTGAGGGGGTCATGTGTAGGTTTCACAATCTCACTGCGCGTCCTATGTTCCTAAGTACCTAGAGTTCAAGCCTAGTGTCCTAAAGTCCGGTCTTAAGAGTCTTATCCTAGGATCAAACTTAGGCTCTGATACCAACTGTAACACCCCAGATTTTCAAGACTTTTTAAAACTTATAATAAAGGTAGAATCTTATTAAATCCCAAGATATAATACAAGCGTTCGGGGTGCTATGCCACACCTGGGCTAGAGAACCCAAGTGCACAGGCTAACTAACTAATATCCTCAAAGTGTGATTTCATAAACGTGGCACGCAGGCCGAAAGGGAAACTATCTACTTCTACACTCCAAGTTCTAGCGCGCTCCAGTGACTTAATCTTTTGTGCCTGAAAGCCAAATATATCTGTTCAGCGAGAGATGCTGGTAACCCACTCCAACGCGTTGAAATACAATACATATAGAGATATATATAGATATATGAAAACCATTTTGAGCATGAAGATATATCCTACGAACTCTAGCTTTAAAACCGGGAATGACTCGACAGATAAGGCCAGACACAATCAACAGTTATAACGAGCATATGCAGTTCACAACAGATAAGGCAGATACGGCAAAGCATAAACGATAATCATAACCCAACATGAACAATCCCCAATATAAATCCCATAGTCACATCCCCCAAGGCACTCATAGTCACAACTCGTCCATATCACACACATAACGCACATTGTTGGCGCCACGGGACCGATCACATGCCCATACATGAGGGTGAGTGCATATAGCTCTGACACAGCCCCGCAGCACCATGCCCCGTATCGCAACACGGGGAGGTCGATCGCAAGCGACCGATGAACCGCAGCTCATCATAATGTTTGATCGCAACCAAACAGTGGACCGCAGCCCAAGAGAGTGTCATCTGACCGCAGCCAGGATAAAGGACGAACCGCAGCTCGTATAGAAACGTTTGCTCGCAACCAAACGGTGGACCGCAGCCCAAGAGAATGTCATCTGACCGCAGCCAGGAATACCAATCTGACCGCAGCCAGCTTCTGAACCGCAGCTCAGGATAACCAATCCGATCGCAACCGAATTGGGGTAGCACACACACATAACACATAGCAAGCACATGCAACCCACGTTACACATTGGGAAGGGGGGATAAAGCGTATAACAAACCTATGCGTGATCCATCACATACTAAGAATAGTCCTAAGGGGTTCATACTTCCTTCACCTAGGTCAACGGTATACCAATTCATCTAGCATGCGATATAACAGACTCATAAACCTACGAACGGTACCCGAAACATCAAACTAGACATAGGCACAACAAACGGGGTCCGTTGGGACACCACGGGGATCGGGGAAACATCAAACGGGGAAGCCGGGGTCCCAAGTGGGACGAATTTCCAGCGGGTAGCCGGTGGGAGGTGGGCCACCCGCCGGATTCTACTGTTTCGGGCAGCGGGTCGCCGGCGGGCAGCTGCCCGCCCGTCGGCCACCCGCTGCCAGGCGGTGTTTCACGGCCATGGGTAGGTGGCGGGTCCCCTACCCCCCCACCTACCCCCCTCTGACTCTTTTCACACACTTTACGCCCCGGGAACCGTTATGGAACCCGAAACCATGCCTAGACACTTTACAACGCAATTAACGACAACACGTAGACAATTAACGAATCAAATACAATAAACGAACGGCACATAACCTATCATGCTTTTCTAAATATAATCAACACCCAAACATGCGGTTTCCCCACCCGATAACCCAAGAATAAGATCATACGATACAACCTAGGGTTCTAATCACTTTTATATCAACAAGAATACGGTTCGTCTTCTAATTGCAAGATTCGGTAAGAATAACACATAAACATCAAGAGCATCACACAATTATCAAGAACAACACATAATCATCAAGAACTCCATATAATCATCAAGAACATCATAATTATCAAGAATCTCCCAATATCAAGATTATCAAGATCCCCCATGGGATCATCACGTCAATCATCAATAATAATCATCATAAGTCATTAATACACAATAATATGGGGAAACCCTAAGGGGGAATCATAACTATGAAAATAGGTTTTGTTGAGACATGGGTTACCTCTTAGCCTCAATTAATTCCTTGGCTATGAAGGATCTTTCTTTAAGCTTCCTTGCTTTCTTGATTTCTCCTAAGGGGATTCTTGGAGCTCTTTTGGGGGGTGGTGGGGCGTTATTCTTGTGGGGGGTTCTAGGTGCCTCTTAAGTCCCCTATTTATATATTTAGGAGTCCTGGTTAGGAACTAATATTATAGGCTTGCTAATTCTATTCCTTTTGGAACTAAGGATTGGGTTTAGGGATAAGGGTCCATGGCCCATAGTGGACCATATTAATTAATTAAAGGGAATCCTAATCGTAGTCTGAATAGTAAAATGCCTACTTCCTTTATTCCTAATAGATAACTAGGTCTAGGATTCCTAATTAGAATCTGAATAGTAAAGGGTTTACTTTCTTTATTCCTAATAGGCTTAGGACTCTAATTTAGGCAAGGGTCCACGGTTCATGGTGGACCTTTATTAATTAATTAAAGGAAACCTAACCGAATTAAATCATATTTAATTATTATTAACGGGATTAATTTAATAATTAATCCGGGATTGAAGGCCGTAACACGGGGTGTTACACTCTCCCCCCCTTACGAGAAGCTTCGTCCCCGAAGCTTGGAAATCATTGCAGGGTTAACGAGTCAAGAGAAGAACCGTGGTCCTATAGAGAAGGTATTCCACGGGGAAATTGTATACTTGCACGCCTATATGTGTTGGGTTTTTGGGAGCGATTGGGTTTTACAGGGCTAAGAGAGTGGGTTTCAAACTTGAGGACACGGTGAATTCAGGAATTAGGATCAAGTTTTCGAGGTTGCAACTTAGGTTGTGAGGTTGCCACTTGTATGGAATTGTTAAAACATGGGATTGAGAATGGGGTCTGAAGGGTTGAAAGGGTTTTGAAATAAGGAAGGGGCCGATTTTCCGAGGGAGGGAAAGGAATTCGGCTAGGATGGGTTAAGGTTTCTCGATCCCAAGTGAATAATCTGGTTAGATGCTTTGATCACGATGCGCCGACGAGCTGATGATCCTCCTTCCTTGGTGTTGGTGCTTGCTTGACTTTAAGATCCTTGTTAGACCTTGCTTCCCAGGCTAAGGTTTCATCCTTCTCTTCTTTCTTGAGGGAATTTCCCGTGGTGATTCAACACTTACTTCTTTAATGCGCCCAAGGTCTTGACCGAGTTGGGTCAACCAAGCCAATCTCTTAGGGCGCATTTCCCAACTTCTTCCCAAAGTCTCTTGGGAGTCGATGGACTTTGGGTTGAATTTCTCTTCTTATTGAATTTCATCTCCTCTTTAGTGGATGAAATTCTTAGTAAGACTTCATGTCTTACCCGAGGTTCGGCATTGCTGTGCCCTGTTTGTGTTATTTTTAATGATGAAGGTGTCCTTGCGTGCCCTTTTTCCTTTAAAGCGCAGTCGGTTACAAAATCTCGTTGTGGGATGACCTGGTGACTTTATGAGTCACCTCATCTCCTTGTAGGTCCTTAATGACCCTTGAAGTCTTGGCGCGAATGTGTTCTTCACCCTTTTGCTTAGTACCATGGGCTACGTAGTTCTTGATTCCGTACAACTTGTAAGGAGTCCTCTGATTTGCTCGAACGTTGTCCATGGTTTGGAGGAGTCCCGGTCCCTCCTTAGCATTTTGTCTTTTAAGGTTTTCGTGGGTTCTTAGTACGAGTTCCCAACTCGCCTCCTTGGTTTGCGCAATCCTTTACGCCAAACATCCCTAGTCGGTTGTATCGTAGGATCCGATTTCAATTACTCGTGCAATGTAATTGATTGTGATTTCCCGATGGTGTCTCGTGCGTCAAGGTCTTTTATGTAGGACACTATGTTTGGGTGGTCCATGGTTCCTTACCCAAGACTCACATTCCTCAATCGAGGAACACAAGTGCGCCACAAATCAATAAAATGAGGGGTTAAGAAATCAGCACATTGTACCAGTGGGCGCGAGGTGGGCGGTCGTCCGCCTGCCAAGCTCCTGCCAAGGACCCGCCAAGGTCCCGTCAAGGACCCGTTGGGGACCCGCGGGAAAGTGACTAGGAAGAGTCAATTCCTTCGGGAAAGACCCCAAAAATACACAGATTCATGTCCTGACAAGTCCCATGCCCTAGTGCACAATAAAAGGGGCTTGGATACATAGGATGACTCATCGTACAATGTTCATTGATCCTTAAGCACGAGTTCTAGAGATAGATATACATATATATGTGTATCTATGTTTTCTTGGTCTGGGTTAAAGGGGTGTAAGAAGTGCGAGGGCTATGTTTCAAAGCCGAGGGGCGGATAGGGTCGATGTCTCCAAGGTCGTAACACAGGAAGGGAGGTTGCTACCTTGTACGGGTTTGTTTGTAATGAGGGATCAAGAGCGAGGTTTGGAGTGATAGGATGGGTTCTTTAACGAAATGGTACTTGATTGGAAAGGGGAGGGAAAGAGGCTAAGGACTCTTGGTTTCGAGTGATTATGCCTGTTTGGGGCTTGGTTGTGGCGTACAGTGAACTGGTGATCCCTTTTCCTTGGTTTCATTTGATTCTAAGATTTTTGTTTGATCTTCTCTTCCTGTGTCGAAGCCCCCTTCGTCTCTATGGCTCCCAGGGGAATTCTCGTGATGGTTTCCGTGCACGTTCCCCTCGGAGGTCCAGAAGTCTGGACTCAGTCGGTTAGTGGGTCAAATCCCTAGGTCTTGACTCCTAATCCTTGCCGAGGGTTCTTAAGGGTCAAGGGGGTTTCGGGTTAGTCTTTCTTGTTCTATTGGGTTTCATCCCTTCCTTGGAGGATGAAATTCTTAGCAAGGCTTTAGGTCCTCCTTGAGGTCCGGCCTGTTGCACCTATTTGACGATGTTTTCTGTAGCGAGGGCCCCTGACACATTGAACGTATTGGTTTGCCCGCTCTTGTCAACGCATGGCGTTCTTCGGTGGCGTACATGCCGGCTATGGCTTCTCGTAAAGCCTTCACGGTTTTTCGTGCAAGGGTGGGATGATACGTATTCGTAACTTCCCCCTACTTCGCCGATTCCTATCTAACAACTTATTTCAATATTGAATCAATGAATGTCGGTTCCTCACGCCCTTGGGTAGAGTAAGGGCTTTATGCTGCTCTACGGAGTGGGGATATGAACTTAGAGTAAGGGCGATGATTCCAATGCTCATAACAATTTAGGGTTTCCGAGGGTTTGGGTTAGGTGCAACAAAGGGTGAGTAAGGTCATGACGGTTGTGAATTTGCTCTTAAGGTAATTAAGGATTCGGGGTGGGAGTTTTCAACAAATAGGGGTATCAAGATGCTGGGGTTTCAGGGCGGACGATAATTTAAACTGGGGTGGTGGGGTCGTAAGGTGTCGCGATATACTTACCTTGCACCCAAGGATTCGACTAATGGTGTCGTTCATTCGCTACTTTAATCGGTGTCCTAGTTCTCCTTCCTGTTTGTTGTAGCCGCAACCCGGGTTTGCCGAGATAAAGCAACTTGTCGGAAGGTGCATGCCATTTGTCTTAATCGGGGGTCATCGTGGTTAACCCTGGGTCGGTGAGTATTGCAGTCAGTCCCTTTTAGCAGTCCTGACGTCTTGATGCAACGTCTTTTCACCGCCTCCTCTTAGTAGTTATCCAAATCTACCTTTTCTTTGGTCACGGTCCTTGTCAAGTCTTTTGACGGGAGTTAGGACGAGGCGATTTATCGGGTAAGTGTACGTTACCCAGTTGTGGAAGTAAACTTATCTATTCGCACCCTTACCTGGTGTGGTAAGCGTAGGGGGAGGTTCATTTAAGTTAGAGAGGGATGAAGTGAGGGGGTCATGTGTAGGTTTCACAATCTCACTGCGCGTCCTATGTTCCTAAGTACCTAGAGTTCAAGCCTAGTGTCCTAAAGTCCGGTCTTAAGAGTCTTATCCTAGGATCAAACTTAGGCTCTGATACCAACTGTAACACCCCAGATTTTCAAGACTTTTTAAAACTTATAATAAAGGTAGAATCTTATTAAATCCCAAGATATAATACAAGCGTTCGGGGTGCTATGCCACACCTGGGCTAGAGAACCCAAGTGCACAGGCTAACTAACTAATATCCTCAAAGTGTGATTTCATAAACGTGGCACGCAGGCCGAAAGGGAAACTATCTACTTCTACACTCCAAGTTCTAGCGCGCTCCAGTGACTTAATCTTCTGTGCCTGAAAGCCAAATATATCTGTTCAGCGAGAGATGCTGGTAACCCACTCCAACGCGTTGAAATACAATACATATAGAGATATATATAGATATATGAAAACCATTTTGAGCATGAAGATATATCCTACGAACTCTAGCTTTAAAACCGGGAATGACTCGACAGATAAGGCCAGACACAATCAACAGTTATAACGAGCACATGCAGTTCACAACAGATAAGGCAGATAAGGCAAAGCATAAACGATAATCATAACCCAACATGAACAATCCCCAATATAAATCCCATAGTCACATCCCCCAAGGCACTCATAGTCACAACTCGTCCATATCACACACATAACGCACATTGTTGGCGCCACGGGACCGATCGCATGCCCATACATGAGGGTGAGCGCATATAGCTCTGACACAGCCCCGCAGCACCATGCCCCGTATCGCAACACGGGGAGGTCGATCGCAAGCGACCGATGAACCGCAGCTCATCATAATGTTTGATCGCAACCAAACAGTGGACCGCAGCCCAAGAGAGTGTCATCTGACCGCAGCCAGGATAAAGGACGAACCGCAGCTCGTATAGAAACGTTTGATCGCAACCAAACGGTGGACCGCAGCCCAAGAGAATGTCATCTGACCGCAGCCAGGAATACCAATCTGACCGCAGCCAGCTTCTGAACCGCAGCTCAGGATAACCAATCCGATCGCAACCGAATTGGGGTAGCACACACACATAACACATAGCAAGCACATGCAACCCACGTTACACATTGGGAAGGGGGGATAAAGCGTATAACAAACCTATGCGTGATCCATCACATACTAAGAATAGTCCTAAGGGGTTCATACTTCCTTCACCTAGGTCAACGGGATACCAATTCATCTAGCATGCGATATAACAGACTCATCTAGCATGCGATATAACAGACTCATAACCCAAGAATAAGATCATACGATACAACCTAGGGTTCTAATCACTTTTATATCAACAAGAATACGGTTCGTCTTCTAATTGCAAGATTCGGTAATAATAACACATAAACATCAAGAGCATCACACAATCATCAAGAACAACACATAATCATCAAGAACTCCATATAATCATCAAGAACATCATAATTATCAAGAATCTCCCAATATCAAGATTATCAAGATCCCCCATGGGATCATCACGTCAATCATCAATAATAATCATCATAAGTCATTAATACACAATAATATGGGGAAACCCTAAGGGGGAATCATAACTATGAAAATAGGTTTTGTTGAGACATGGGTTACCTCTTAGCCTCAATTAATTCCTTGGCTATGAAGGATCTTTCTTTAAGCTTCCTTGCTTTCTTGATTTCTCCTAAGGGGATTCTTGGAGCTCTTTTGGGGGTGGTGGGGCGTTATTCTTGTGGGGGGTTCTAGGTGCCTCTTAAGTCCCCTATTTATATATTTAGGAGTCCTGGTTAGGAACTAATATTATAGGCTTGCTAATTCTATTCCTTTTGGAACTAAGGATTGGGTTTAGGGATAAGGGTCCATGGCCCATAGTGGATCATATTAATTAATTAAAGGGAATCCTAATCGTAGTCTGAATAGTAAAAGGCCTACTTCCTTTATTCCTAATAGATAACTAGGTCTAGGATTCCTAACTAGAATCTGAATAGTAAAGGGTTTACTTTCTTTATTCCTAATAGGCTTAGGACTCTAATTTAGGCAAGGGTCCACGGTTCATGGTGGACCTTTATTAATTAATAAAGGAAACCTAACCGAATTAAATCATATTTAATTATTATTAACGGGATTAATTTAATAATTAATCCGGGATTGAAGGCCGTAACACGGGGTGTTACACTCTCCCCCCCTTACGAGAAGCTTCGTCCCCGAAGCTTGGAAATCATTGCAGGGTTAACGAGTCAAGAGAAGAACCGTGGTCCTATAGAGAAGGTATTCCACGGGGAAATTGTATACTTGCACGCCTATGTGTGTTGGGTTTTTGGGAGCGATTGGGTTTTACAGGGCTAAGAGAGTGGGTTTCAAACTTGAGGACACGGTGAATTCAGGAATTAGGATCAAGTTTTCGAGGTTGCAACTTAGGTTGTGAGGTTGCCACTTGTATGGAATTGTTAAAACATGGGATTGAGAATGGGGTCTGAAGGGTAGAAAGGGTTTTGAAATAAGGAAGGGGCCGATTTTCCGAGGGAGGGAAAGGAATTCGGCTAGGATGGGTTAAGGTTTCTCGATCCCAAGTGAATAATCTGGTTAGATGCTTTGATCACGATGCGCCGACGAGCTGATGATCCTCCTTCCTTGGTGTTGGTGCTTGCTTGACTTTAAGATCCTTGTTAGACCTTGCTTCCCAGGCTAAGGTTTCATCCTTCTCTTCTTTCTTGAGGGAATTTCCCGTGGTGATTCAACACTTACTTCTTTAATGCGCCCAAGGTCTTGACCGAGTTGCTCGAAGCTCTTTCTGACCGATGTGTCCGGTTGTTGTCTCCTATTGATCTATGACTGCTGTTTTTGTTTCTAGACTATTTAGTTTGTCTTTTTGGATGTCTTTAATCAGAATTGATCATGGGTTGTTTTTGCTCATATCCTATCTTAGTTTATTACTTTTATACAGTTGTTTTAGATGAGTTGTTTTGCCAAATAATAGCCAAAGGGGGAGTTTGTTAGTGTTTATGTTCAAAAACCCCACATTATAATTGGCAATATTATTATGGCTTTCTAAGATAGGTTTAGGTTTTTGTCCGGGTGGTTTTACAGATGACTGATCAATCAGAGACAACAACAGAAGGACTGACACTGAAGATCTGATTTAGGAAAGCTGTTTCCTTAAGAGACTCACGCGGTACTTCACAGAAGATCAGACCACTATGGAAAGAAGATCAGCGTATCTTCAAAGAAGGTAATGGACCTAATCTGCTAAGATTACTTTCCACTTTTACAGTCCTACCTTCTACAATCAAAGACATCTATGGAGAGTGTTTATTGAAGGATCTATAAGAACCAGTTCTTGAAAAGAAATAGGGTTACGACGAATATACGAAGAAACACTCCTTATCGGCTTCTTCTCAAAACAGAATGTTCAAGGTGATTAAGATGATGAACTTGAGAAGAACGACTGCAGCTTAAACGAAAGGACGTAAGGATCACACTGTTGTGGTAACAACTTTATAGAGCGTCATTGAAGTGGACTGCATCAGAGTTGGCCCTCCAAGTGAAAGGGATTTCATTGGACTTCTGTATGCATGGCTCTCCATCTTCAACAATCCAACCATTGTAGACTGGGTTTGTACCTTGTGTGGGGCACTTGGGTAAGATTATTGTATATCTACCTTTGTACACTGGATTATGACTTAGTGGATTGGACGCCTATGTGATCGTCCCTTAGACGTAGATACACACTGTATCGAACTGGGTAAAAAAACACTCTGTGTCTTTACTTTTGTGCTTGACTATCGTTCTTCCTCATTACATACTTCTGATTAACCTAACTGGATCAATCAGTAATCTGTTTCAGTCATCTAGTTCTATCGAATTATCTAAGATGAGAAAATGCAAAATTACATAATCAATTGATGAATTTGAATGTAAAGAATTTTTACATTGGAGAAAAATAAAGACAATATAATAAAATAAAATTATTTCTCTTAATTAATTTATTGATAATGAATAATTTTTTTTTTTTAATAAAGACATTGTAGGGACAATGTAGCGAATATAATCAATTGATGAATTTGAATGTAAAGAATTTTTATATTGGAGAAAAATAAAGACAATATAACTAATGAAATTATTTCTCTTATTTAATTTATTGATAATGAATGATTTTTTGAATAAAAACATTATATATACATAATTATAAATTAAAGATCGAAAGGCAAATGTATTATTTTTTGTTGTAACTATTAAATTATTATTTAATTTAATAAAAGTAAAATAGAGTACTAAATATGTCAACTTTGATTGGGATGAGGTTCGAACTTCGAACTTAAGACCTTTCTTATTGAAATCAATGAATAAGTTAACGGTGAACTAACACAAATTAACGAAAAAGATAATATTTAACGGAAAAGTTAACGGATAATCATATTCATTAAGGATAAATTAGTAAATCTTCATAAAAAAATTAAAATCAGATTAATCTGAGCCATTCATTTAATTAAAAAACTTAACCGCCATTTTTTCTACCCATTATAGGTCTAACTCTCTTGGGCTCTTATTAGTATATATATATATATGTATATATATATATATATATATATATATATATATGTATATATATATATATATGTATATATATATATATGTATATATATATATATATATATATATATATACATATATATATATATACATATATATATATATACATATATATATATATACATATATATATATATACATATATATATATATACATATATATATATATATATATATATATATATTATATAGTAGATTATTATTATTATTATTATTATTATTATTATTATTATTATTATTATTATTATTATTATTATGTATAAGAGTATTTATGTCTTTAAAACCTATTCCATTTCTATTCCTTTAACCAACCAAACACTAGAATACAATTACTAAAGTCTTTTCCTTCAGCCAACCAAACAACGGAATACAATTCATATTCTATTCCTTACTTATTCCATTCTATGTGGAATAACATTCTTAATCCCTCCAAATTCATTCAATGAACCAAACGTGCTGTTAGTTCCTTTTAGATACCTAAAAACTCTCTTCGAGATGAATTGTTTCACATCACAAAACATTCGCTTGTTATTGGTGGCAAGCAAAATGTCATCCACATATAAAATAAAAAAATAAAAAAATAAAAAAAAAGAAAGCATTTTACTCTCACTGACCTTCTGGTATATACAATGGTTGAGAAGGTTTTCAACAAAACCAAATGAAGAAATAACTCCATCAAACTTAATATACAATTGACGGGAAGCTTGTTTTAGACCGTATATGAATTTCTTAAGCTTACAAACTAAATTCTCACCACCCCTAGAAGAGAAACCTATAAACATCCTCTTATAGATCACCATTAAGAAATGTTGTTTCCACATCCATATGTTGCAGCACAAGATTGAAATGTGCAACTAATACCAATACAAGAGAGAAAGTCTCCTTGTAATCGATTCCTTCCTTTTGAGTAAATTTCTTCGCAACAAGTCGGACCTTGAACGCCTAGAGCGCCTAGGCCGCCTAGCACCTAGGTGCGATTTTTGCAACAGTGATAGGAAGTTTTACACCACATAACAGATTACCTTAACTATTATAACTTTAACGCAGAGAATATGGGTTTGTTCCTCGAAGCTCCATGTTCTCTACACCATTGCTATGCAGTTCCAAAAATCGATTGGTTTCAATTAATTACTTTGGGAAACCGAATCGATTAATGAATCTCTAACCATAATTATTCCCATAAATATTTTATGAGATAACGAAGAGTACACATACACGGTTTAAACCTCTTACTTGAATATTATTGGCTTAGAAATCAATTGAGCGCATACATTAATTAGAAAAAAAAAATGTCTTTAAATTTTTTATTGGTAACTCATAAGATTATATTACACGTTCTTTAACACAAAATGTAATCAATGTTCGATTATGCTAAACGACGACGTTTATTCTAAGCGGTAACTTTTTCTACTACTTTATTTTGCTTTAATATATATAGAGAAGAGATTAACTAGATATTGTTGAATTTTAAATTTTTATGAACTTTAAAAGTTTAAAATTGTGGTATTTGATTAAGATTTTTAGAGAGTCTTTAAAAGGTAGACGATATTCAATCAACATTTTTAAAGAGTCTATAAAAGTCGTGTGGTATTTGATTAAGATTTTTAGAGAGTTTTTAAAAGTCATGTGGTATTAAAAAAGTTATGAACTTTTGTAGACTTTTTAATTTTAAGACTTTTGTAGACTTTTTCTTCTCAAATATAAATAGTTGAAATCCAACCATCAACCCCCAGGCCCCAGATTTCAAAATTTTCTTTCTAACAACTTTGAATGTTTTCTATCTCTATTTAAACTCTATTTTTTCTTCCAATTTAAACTTTATAAACCTATCTAAATTTAATAAAATTATTTTTTCTTCATTATCCTATATTTTTCTCATACCTAAACTCTACCAATTTTTCTCTCTCTCCTAAACTTTACAATCTTCCTCTAAAAATATATAGATATTGTTGTACAATAAAAAAGGGAAATATTATTGAAACAAAGATTAAATTACAAATTATTAAAAACCTCTTAGTATGGAGCCTTGATCCTGATAATGCAGCTGGCCCGAATCGATTCCTGGGGTCCTTTTTCAGGTATTGTTGGGAAATTGTTAAGGAAGATATCTACTGAGCGGCATTGGACTTTTTTGCTGGTGTCCCGGTCCCCCGTGCTATAGCTAGTGCTCAAATTGTATTGATTCCCAAGAAGACTAATCCGGACACGTTTGCAGACTTTAGGCCCATCTATCGCTGCACCTTCACCAGTAAGGTTTTCACGAGGATCCTTGCTACAAGACTGAGCTCAATACTGCCCAAATTAATCTCAAGAGAACAGGCAGGGTTCGTTCAAGGTCGCAGTATCCAGGATAATGTGTTATTGGCTTTTGAGTTATTGCAGTATATTGATAAGAGGTATCGCGACTCAAATGTTGTGGTTAAGCTCGATATGATGAAAGCTTTTGACAGAGTCTCTTGGCTTTTTCCTCGTGCGGCTCTCTCCAGATTTGGCTTCCCATTTTCATTTATTAATATGGTCATGAATAATCTCGACGCAACAAGGTTATCTGTCATAATCAATGGGGTGGAAAAAGCTTTGGAGTCCAGATTTGCCAGATTTTTTGGGGGCACTATAGATGGCAGACCAAAAAGGCACTAGGCAGCGTGGGGAGCGGTATGCTTGTCGGTGAACGAAGGCGGTCTGGCGACAATTCAGCGAGCTTGTTCCGCTAAACTTTACTTTAGCTTCTTGCAGGGTGGTTCGTTATGGAGTAGCGTTATGCGAGCTCGGTACACGGATGATGTAGCCAGAGCCTCAGATTCACTTATATGGAGGCGAATGCGATGTTTGAGGGCCTTTGTTGAGGATAACATCGTTGGCGACTCCGATGCTATTGTTTGGGCTCCATCTCCTTATGGTAACTTCACCTTCTCCTCAGCGTATGACTTACTCCGATCGAGGAATGGTCATAGCTTAGCTTGTCTTCGACCAGCATTTGGGGGATGAGTATTCCATCCAAAATATCGGTCTTCATGTGGATAAGGGTATTTATAAGGGTATTTATGTCTTTTAAAACATATTTGATTTCTATTCCTTAAATCAACCAAACACTGTAATATAATTTCTAAAGTCTATTCCTTCCGCGAACCAAACAATATAATACAATTCCTATTCTATTCATTTCCTATTAAATTCCTTATGGAATAACATTCCTATTACCTCAAAATTCATTCCGTGAACCAAACATGATGTTAGTCCTTCTCATTACTTTTCTTATTTTTAGTAAGGGCATTTTTGTCTCTTCATATTTTTCTTTTGTTATTTTTTCAGTTTTAACCGGTTTAATTTGTTTAGGACTTTACTAAAAACTAGTTGAAAATTATGGTTACTAAAAATCAGAGGTTACCTAAAGTCCTAAACCAATTAAACCGGTTGAAACCGAAAAAATAACAAAAGAAAAGTATGAAAAGACAAAACTGTCCTTATTAAAAATAGGAAAAGTCGTGAGTATGACTAAAAGTATCCAAAAAATAATAGTCTGGGATGTTAAATGACAAAAACGATAGTCTGGAACTAAATTTGAAATTTTCACCAAAGACAAATGACCTCGGGTGGATTTAACTCATTAAAAATATTAACTGGAAACATATACTTTTTAGACAATGAAAGAGGACCATGGTCCATGGTATAAATAGTAGAGTAAATTTCAATTTTGGTCCACTGACTATTGCACTTGTGTTAATTGCAACACTTCACTATCAAAAATGTTAATTTAGTACCTTGACTATGCCATTTTTATCAATTTTGGTCACGCCGGCCAAATTACCGGTCAATTGTGACCATAAAATTTTAATGGATAAAATTTTGAGGGCAATTTAGTCATTTACTCTTTTTTTTATCTCCGTTTCTTATCTTCTCCTCGCCGAAAAATTTTTACTAAAGCTTAGAAGCCATTTTCAATCACCGAATGGGCAGCATAATTAAGCCTACAATTAGTGTCATACTTAGGCACTAACCTTAATAATTTGCAGCACACAGTCACATAATAAATTGGAATTGAGATGAGTATATAGAATCATATTGCGCAACAAATCAAGAAAGCAAACGAAAGAAGAACCAGAGTAGTGCGCGTTGCTGCTCCGGAGAAATTTCCACGCCACCGACCGGAGTACCTCCAGCCACCGCCACACCACAGATTAATTCACCGAACAGAGCTCTGAGCGAAGAGATTGAATCCATCCTCTTCAGAATTCGCCCTCTTTTTATCATTGCTAGATAAATAAATATATATATAAAAAAAACTCAAGTAATAATCTATACTGTATTATAGTATATTTGTTTTTTGGTTGTGTTTATTTTGTTGTTGGTTTCTTGAACTATATGTCACCGTCGCTTCGACACTGCTGTTCTTGGTGATAGTTTTTGGGTTTCGGGCCCAAGGAGGTCCAACACAACCTTTCAGCTGGAGGATACACCTTTCACAAAAAGTCTAAGTTTAGTGAAATGAGATGCTAATAATTCTTGTATTCCCTCTCCGGGTTCTCAAAAAGTCTATATCTTACAACGGTGGAGGAGCCCCTTTTATAGTGGCTCCTCCCCTACTGACTTGAAGGCCCATAATGGCCGACTTCAAGGTTGCTTTCAATGTACCGAGCCGTTGGGCGACGTTACAGAGTCTGCCAACGGCTCTCTCCAGCTAGTAACCGTCGCACCGAGTCCGGCCTTTAATGCCTCAACGGCTCCTTGTCTCGACTTCTTTGAAGGCTCCCCCAACGGCTCTTTGAACCGAGTCTTTCCCTGGGCTGGGGCCCGGACCGACTCCTCATCTCTGGCTTATACTCAGACTGGGCCGTCCCTCGTAGCCCTGAACTGGGCCTTTGCCTTGGGCCTGGGCCGACTCCTGGACTCGGCCCATGCACTATCCAAGCCTGCTTCGTGTTAGCCCATCCTTTCTGATCCTTCCTCTTTGGGCCCACTTTTCTTGGGCCGGGGTTCTCACCCCATCAACTAGTCCCCCACTTTTCCGTACCCGGTCCACTAGCCTGGGTTTGGAAAAGTAGTAACCGTCTGCTCGTCTGGCTCACCGAATCCGTACCTTGAATGACTCATAAATGGCCCAGATTATCCGCCCTCTTCCAGATCTCGCGGGACAGTTCGAATCTTGCTTGGTCTGGCTTGGCACCTATAAATGACCTTTGCTTTTCTTCATCTCATCCACCAACTCCTCATGGGTCGCTCACCATTGAAAGGGAAACGAATTGACTTTGGGTCGCCCTGGCGCCCGTTACCCTCTAAGCGGACTCGGCCCGAAAGGGAGCCCAAGAAGAAGGCTTCTCGCCCAGCCCCCCAGAGGTCTCCTGTTGGCGCTGCCTCTTCGACTCCTTGTCCGCCGACTCCTGCTCGACGCGAAGCTGTTCCGTCTTCTCGCCATTCTCCCACTCCGGCGACTGCTCGAGTGACTTCCCCGGGCGGAACCATCGTTGATGTGCCCGTCCCGGAGCAACTGACCTTCCGCATGACCTTCTCCATCCCTCTGGACGACCTAGATGGTCCGATTATTGGGCTAATGAACAAGGAAGATTACGTTCGCTATCAAGAGATGTACCCGGACGATGAAGAGCTGATCGTGCCACCACTCATGCCAGCCTTCTAGGACTCGCTTTGCCCGTCCCCTCCTGGACCATCGGGAGGGTTTTTTGGGAGCGACTCTTCTTCGCCGGGCGAGTGATCACGCAGGCCGGAGTTGGCCTTATATTCTAGGGGGGTAGTCTTTTAGGAGCATTTGCTTACTCTCGCTGTAATAAGCTTCATGTAACCTTCACCCTCTTCTATTATAATAAAACACTCTTTGCGTTCTGGTTCTTCTTTTGTATTGTTAGTGTACTCGTCCGCCTGAATGGTCGAGGAGTCGGCTACAATGTCGAGTCCTCCCTTCGTTTGACACCTGTAAAATTTTCCATTTCCCAGGGCGAGCCAGGTTTTTCAGTTTAGCGTGCGAATCTCGCCCTTCCCGAGCTAATTTGATGGGATTAATCTCTGACAGAGATTCGCACCACCCATCCAATCCGGCTCAGTTACGTCAGTTATGATTCCCTCCGTGATTTGCGCCTGGGTTATCGCCCCCTCGAGGCTCTATATAAGGGCTCCTGGTGGCTCTATACTTCTCATTATCCCTTATTTCAAAACTTCAAGTCATGAGCTCCAGAGACGGTGATCGTCGCTGGTCTATTCGCAACAAGGAGCACGCCCGGCTGGAGGAGCTCCGGCAGAAAAGGGCGGCTAACGGAGGGCACCTGGTGGGCGACTCCACCTCTGACCCTATCGTTGTGCCTCCCGACATGCTGGACTTGATGATCATAGAGCCGGATGATGCCGAGATGGAGCCTGTGGCACCCGGACCCTGAGGTGGACGAAGAATGGGAGGCTCCTCCGCTTTTCGGCGTTGCCATGTTGCCGAGTGCTCTGGAAAGGCCCCTGCGGATGATCGATGATGGGAAGCCCGCAGTGTATCTGGATGAACTGCCCGAGCCCGAGCCTGAGCCGAGTCCTTTGCCTTTCCGTCCCCACTACTTCCTGGAGGGTCCGCAGCCGGTGCGTCATGCCGAGGAGAAAGAAGCTAAGCCCTAGGCCCGTCTTTTCCTTGTAATGTGTGTGGCCGAGTCCTCGGTCTTGTACTCCCATGTTTCATGGAATAAAATCGTGTCTTTATGTTCGACTCTTGGTTTTGCATATCTCTTGGCCGACTCCCGGTTATCACGACCGGCTCTTAGAATTTGTCCGACTGATCCTCTTAGGCGAGGGACTCGCCGAGTCCATCGGCCCACCTCGCGACCGGAACTTTTCTCATGGGTCCGGCCTTCGGACCCTTTAATGGGCCGGACTCGACCAGATCCTTCTGGAAGCTTCTAGCTTAGTCTAATGGGCCCCCGAGGCTACGGCCTTCGATGGGCTTCCGACTTAGCAGGCCGAGTCATGACTGTCCGGCCTCTGCCTAGGGTAGACGCGCCGTCTGCAGGCTAGCCCTAGGCCTGAACCGTCGCCCCGTCTTTCGAGGCATTAAATGCGGCGTCTTTTCAACGTCCCGTCGCCTCCAATTCTACCACTGAGAAAGCGCTGCGTGGCAGCTTCCCGGACTTCTCTCTTTCTTTAAATAGCTCCTCTCCTCCATTCTTCTTCTTCAAGTCTTCGTTCAAGCCCCTTCGTCCTCTCAACGTCTTCCCAGTCTTACCTCTGATCTGTAAGTAATGTCTTCCTCTTCTTATTCTTCGTCTTCCCGCCGTATTTCCGTTGACAATCCGGCGGGGACTTCACCGTCATCCTCTTCTTCTTCCTCCGTTGTCCGCCGTCTGGATATGCCGGCAGGCTTCCAGGCGGTGTCTTCTTCTTTTCCAACCCCTTCCTCCTCGGGGGCAGCTACTCCGATGAGCCCAACCCCGTTAACCACGGTGGCGGCTCTGCCGGACGGCGTCGAGCGACCGCGAGGCAAATTCGACTCGATTGTGAGGCCGTCCGGTCTTCCGCCGAATGCCACAGCAGCGGACCTGGATATGGCCCGCTTTTTGCTTGGCCCTTCAGCCATGGTTGTCGCGGCGGAGGGCCGGCCTATTCATGACCCGCCGGAGGGTTTTGTAGGCATTCACCTGCACTCGGTTGCATTCGGCTTCCGAGTGCCTCCTCACCCATTTCTTTCACTTCTCTTCCGGCACTATAACCTGGTCCCGGGCCAGCTGGTGCCCAATTCTCACCGCCTTCTCACCAGCTTCATCAACCTCTGCCACTGGTGGCAGTGTGAGCCAGATCTGGACTTGTTCCGGTACCTCTTCACCGTGAACAAGGTCGGCTCTCACTCGCCCGGCTTTGTTCAGGTCGCCGCCTGTCCCGGGCGGCAGCTTTTCGAGGGGCTGGTCGACTCAATCAAAGAGTGGAAGCCTCTTTTCTTTTTCGTCCGACACGCCTTCTCTCCCTTTTCCTTTCCGACCCTATGGCCGGTGACCCTCTTCAAGCCCTGCTCTCGGCGTGCCGTCTTTACAGAAGATGCTGTCCAGGGCGGCAAGTTCTTGAAGAGCCTGGGGCCATACTCGGTCAAGTATTGGTCCCGGGTCCGGGCCGTGGCCAAGCATGGCCTACTGCCGGAGGGTGCGGCCACCATAGGTAGCGTCTTTTTACCCTGTTCTCAACTCGCTCCTGCTTCTTTATTTTTATTTTAACCTAAAACACTCACAACTATGCGGTTTTCTTGCAGGTCCATACGATTCGGACTCCTCCAGCTCCGACGAGGCCGTTGCACCGACTCCAGAGATGGCGGACAGGGCTGAAAAGATGAGGCGTCGCTTGATGCAGCGCTCCACCGGTGCCGCCGCCGCTTCTTCCTCTCAGCCGTCGCCAGTGATTCGGGCGACTCCTTATCCTTCTCACAACGTGGTCGATCTCACGCCATCTCCCGTTGTGTCGCCTACTCGGCAGCCACCTCCTCCTTCGATTGAGGGCCCAAGCTCCAAGCGCCCAGCCGAACACACAGAGGGGCCGACCCCCAAGAAGCTCAAGTTGTGCCACGAGGTGGACGTGGACGCCCAAATCTGGATGGGCAACACCTCCGTGCGTAAGTGGTGCGCCGACGTCCTACTGCCCAAGGACGTGGCGGCGACCCAAGCCCTGGGAGACGGGTTCATCATCGAGGCCTCACTCCGGCAATCGTACCGCGTAACTATTGCTCGCTCGACTTCTCTTTTCCACTTTTTCTCTTCTCTGTCTAACTGGTGGTTGGCGTGCAGAATCTCACCTTCCAGATGGAGATGGGCAAGCGGCTACAAAACTTCAGGACCGAGATGCGGTCCATGGTCCTCAAGCTGCGCCAAGCGGAGGAGGCTCTCCTGGAGGAGCAGGCAAAGAGCTGCAAGATGGTGGAGGTGCATAACTCCGAGCTGCTAAGGGTTACCCGTCAGTGGGAGGAGGAGAGGGATAAGGTGGCAACAATCGCCGCGACCTCCGTCGAGGATTATAAGAAGTCGGCGGCCTTCGAGGCGGATGTGAGAGCGGCGGTGGAGGCCCGGAAGAAAGAGGTGGCCAAGGAGTGGCTGGCGACCCCAGAAGGCGACGAGTTCCTTCTGGATCTGGGCGAGCGCGATTACCGCATCGGTTTCCGCGAGGCACAGACAGAGATCCACGCCACGTTGCTGGCTCGCGACTCCTCGTTCACTCCCGAGGGTTGGGGCCTCAAGCTGGTGCTGGATGCCGAAGGGCCAGCAGCGTCTGTTGATCCGGCGACTCTTCCCGTGGCGACGCCTCCAGAGCTTACCGAGTCCTCTCCTCAGGTGGAGGACCCTTCTTCTATTCCCCTAGCTGGACAAACGGCAGGGGCGCAAGTTGAAGGGGTCGACGTTGACACCCCGTCCCCAGTAGCTTAGGGCTTTTTAAGATAGCCCTTTTTGTAAAGGCTGGCCTCCTTTTCGGCCTTATTTTAATGAAAAAAGCTCTCCCTTCTTTTCTCTCGTACTTTATTTTCGAATCCTTTTAATACTGACAAATTTGTAAGGCTTCGAGCCTTTCTCCCTTTCCTCCTAATTTTCTCTTACCGTGCCTTTCAATCGAAGCGACTCCCTGGGCTTTCTCTTGGAAACGACTAAGGGTCTGGGCCCTTATTTCCTAACTCTTTCTCGCCGAGTCCCTCAGTCGAGGCGACTCTTTAGGCCTTTACTTCCTCAAAAACGGTTTAGGGTCAGTGCCCCGTTGTTTCTATATATACTCGCCGAGTCCCTCAGTCGAGGCGACTCCTTTTGGCTTTTTCTCGGAAACGACTAAGGGTCTGGGCCCTTGTTTCCTAACTCTTTCTCGCCGAGTCCCTCAGTCGAAGCGACTCCCTAGGCTTTTTCTTTATCAGAAACGGTTTAGGGTCAGTGCCCCGTTGTTTCTATATATACTCGCCGAGTCCCTCAGTCGAGGCGACTCCTTTTGGCTTTTTCTCGGAAACGACTAAGGGTCTAGGCCCTTGTTTCCTAAATCTTTCTCGCCGAGTCCCTCAGTCGAGGCGACTCCCTAGGCTTTTTCTTTCTCAGAAACGGTTTAGGGTCAGTGCCCCGTTGTTTCTATATATACTCGCCGATTCCCTCAGTCGAGGCGACTCCTTTTGGCTTTTTCTCGGAAACGACTAAGGGTCTGGGCCCTTGTTTCCCAACTCTTTCTCGCCGAGTCCCTCAGTCGAGGCGACTCTTTAGGCTTTTACTTTATCAGAAACGGTTTAGGGTCAGTGCCCCGTTGTTTCTATATATACTCGCCGAGTCCCTCAGTCGAGACGACTCCTTTTGGTTTTTTCTCGGAAACGACTAAGGGTCTGGGCCCTTGTTTCCTGACTCTTTCTCGCCGAGTCCCTCAGTCGAGGCGACTCCTTAGGCTTTTTCTTTCTCAGAAACGGTTTAGGGTCAGTGCCCCGTTGTTTCTATATATACTCGCCGAGTCCCTCAGTCGAGGCGACTCCTTTTGGCTTTTTCTCGGAAACGACTAAGGGTCTGGGCCCTTGTTTCCTAACTCTTTTTCGCCGAGTCCCTCAGTCGAGGCGACTCCTTAGGCTTTTTCTTTCTCAGAAACGGTTTAGGGTCAGTGCCCCGTTGTTTCTATATATACTCGCCGAGTCCCTCAGTCGAGGCGACTCCTTTTGGCTTTTTTCTCGGAAACGACTAAGGGTCTAGGCCCTTGTTCCTAACTCTTTCTCGCCGAGTCCCTCAGTCGAGGCGACTCCCTAGGATTTTTCTTTCTCAGAAACGGTTTAGGGTCAGTGCCCCGTTGTTTCTATACATACTCGCCGATTCCCTCAGTCGAGACGACTCCTTTTGGCTTTTTCTCGGAAACGACTAAGGGTCTGGGCCCTTGTTTCCTAACTCTTTCTCGCCGAGTCCCTCAGTCGAGGCGACTCCTTAGGCTTTTTCTTTCTCAGAAACGGTTTAGGGTTAGTGCCCCGTTGTTTCTATATATACTCGCCGAGTCCCACAGTCAAGGCGATTCCTTTTGGCTTTTTCTCAGAAACGACTAAGGGTCTGGGCCCTTGTTTCCTAACTCTTTTTCGCCGAGTCCCTCAGTCGAGGCGACTCCTTAGGCTTTTTCTTTCTCAGAAACGGTTTAGGGTCAGTGCCCCGTTGTTTCTATATATACTCGCCGAGTGCCTCAGTCGAGGCGACTCCTTTTGGCTTTTTCTCGGAAATGACTAAGGGTCTGGGCCCTTGTTTCCTAACTCTTTTTCGCCGAGTCCCTCAGTCGAGAGGACTCCTTAGGCTTTTTCTTTCTCAGAAACGGTTTAGGGTCAGTGCCCCGTTGTTTCTATATATACTCGCCGAGTGCCTCATTCGAGGCGACTCCTTTTGGCTTTTTCTCGGAAACGACTAAGGGTCTGGGCCCTTGTTTCCTAACTCTTTTTCGCCGAGTCCCTCAGTCGAGGTGACTCCTTAGGCTTTTTCTTTCTCAGAAACGGTTTAGGGTCAGTGCCCCGTTGTTTCTATATATACTCGCCGAGTCCCTCAGTCGAGGCGACTCCTTTTGGCTTTTTCTCGAAAACGACTAAGGGTCTGGGCCCTTGTTTCCCAACACTTCCTCGCCGAGTCCCTCAGTCGAGGCGACTCCTTAGGCTTTTTCTTTCTCAGAAACTGTTTAGGGTCAGTGCCCCGTTTTTTCTATATATACTCGCCGAGTCCCTCAGTCGAGGCGACTCCTTTTGGCTTTTTCTCGGAAATGACTAAGGGTCTGGGCCCTTGTTTCCTAACTCTTTTTCGCCGAGTCCCTCAGTCGAGGTGACTCCTTAGGCTTTTTCTTTCTCAGAAACGGTTTAGGGTCAGTGCCCCGTTGTTTCTATATATACTCGCCGAGTCCCACAGTCGAGGCGACTCCTTTTGGCTTTTTTCTCGGAAACGACTAAGGGTCTAGGCCCTTGTCTCCTAACTCTTTCTCGCCGAGTCCCTCAGTCGAGGCGACTCCCTAGGCTTTTTCTTTCTCAGAAACGGTTTAGGGTCAGTGCCCCGTTGTTTCTATACATACTCGCCGATTCCCTCAGTCGAGGCGACTCCTTTTGGCTTTTTCTCGGAAACGACTAAGGGTCTGGGCCCTTGTTTCCCAACTCTTTCTCGCCGAGTCCCTCAGTCGAGGCGACTCTTTAGGCTTTTACTTTCTCAGAAACGGTATAGGGTCAGTGCCCTGTTGTTTCTATATATACTCGCCGAGTCCCTCAGTCGAGACGACTCCTTTTGGCTTTTTCTCGGAAACGACTAAGGGTCTGGGCCCTTGTTTCCTAACTCTTTCTCGCCGAGTCCCTCAGTCGAGGCGACTCCTTAGGCTTTTTCTTTCTCAGAAACGGTTTAGGGTTAGTGCCCCGTTGTTTCTATATATACTCGCCGAGTCCCACAGTCGAGGCGATTCCTTTTGGCTTTTTCTCAGAAACGACTAAGGGTCTGGGCCCTTGTTTCCTAACTCTTTTTCGCCGAGTCCCTCAGTCGAGGCGACTCCTTAGGCTTTTTCTTTCTCAGAAACGGTTTAGGGTCAGTGCCCCGTTGTTTCTATATATACTCGCCGAGTCCCTCAGTCGAGGCGACTCCTTTTGGCTTTTTTCTCGGAAACGACTAAGGGTCTAGGCCCTTGTTCCTAACTCTATCTCGCCGAGTCCCTCAGTCGAGGCGACTCCCTAGGCTTTTTCTTTCTCAGAAACGGTTTAGGGTCAGTGCCCCGTTGTTTCTATACATACTCGCCGATTCCCTCAGTCGAGGCGACTCCTTTTGGCTTTTTCTCGGAAACGACTAAGGGTCTGGGCCCTTGTTTCCCAACTCTTTCTCGCCGAGTCCCTCAGTCGAGGCGACTCTTTAGGCTTTTACTTTCTCAGAAACGGTATAGGGTCAGTGCCCTGTTGTTTCTATATATACTCGCCGAGTCCCTCAGTCGAGACGACTCCTTTTGGCTTTTTCTCGGAAACGACTAAGGGTCTGGGCCCTTGTTTCCTAACTCTTTCTCGCCGAGTCCCTCAGTCGAGGCGACTCCTTAGGCTTTTTCTTTCTCAGAAACGGTTTAGGGTTAGTGCCCCGTTGTTTCTATATATACTCGCCGAGTCCCACAGTCGAGGCGATTCCTTTTGGCTTTTTCTCAGAAACGACTAAGGGTCTGGGCCCTTGTTTCCTAACTCTTTTTCGCCGAGTCCCTCAGTCGAGGCGACTCCTTAGGCTTTTTCTTTCTCAGAAACGGTTTAGGGTCAGTGCCCCGTTGTTTCTATATATACTCGCCGAGTCCCTCAGTCGAGGCGACTCCTTTTGGCTTTTTTCTCGGAAACGACTAAGGGTCTAGGCCCTTGTTCCTAACTCTTTCTCGCCGAGTCCCTCAGTCGAGGCGACTCCCTAGGCTTTTTCTTTCTCAGAAACGGTTTAGGGTCAGTGCCCCGTTGTTTCTATACATACTCGCCGATTCCCTCAGTCGAGGCGACTCCTTTTGGCTTTTTCTCGGAAACGACTAAGGGTCTGGGCCCTTGTTTCCCAACTCTTTCTCGCCGAGTCCCTCAGTCGAGGCGACTCTTTAGGCTTTTACTTTCTCAGAAACGGTATAGGGTCAGTGCCCTGTTGTTTCTATATATACTCGCCGAGTCCCTCAGTCGAGACGACTCCTTTTGGCTTTTTCTCGGAAACGACTAAGGGTCTGGGCCCTTGTTTCCCAACTCTTTCTCGCCGAGTCCCTCAGTCGAGGCGACTCTTTAGGCTTTTACTTTCTCAGAAACGGTATAGGGTCAGTGCCCCGTTGTTTCTATATATACTCGCCGAGTCCCTCAGTCGAGACGACTCCTTTTGGCTTTTTCTCGGAAACGACTAAGGGTCTGGGCCCTTGTTTCCTAACTCTTTCTCGCCGAGTCCCTCAGTCGAGGCGACTCCTTAGGCTTTTTCTTTCTCAGAAACGGTTTAGGGTTAGTGCCCCGTTGTTTCTATATATACTCGCCGAGTCCCACAGTCAAGGCGATTCCTTTTGGCTTTTTCTCAGAAACGACTAAGGGTCTGGGCCCTTGTTTCCTAACTCTTTTTCGCCGAGTCCCTCAGTCGAGGCGACTCCTTAGGCTTTTTCTTTCTCAGAAACGGTTTAGGGTCAGTGCCCCGTTGTTTCTATATATACTCGCCGAGTGCCTCAGTCGAGGCGACTCCTTTTGGCTTTTTCTCGGAAATGACTAAGGGTCTGGGCCCTTGTTTCCTAACTCTTTTTCGCCGAGTCCCTCAGTCGAGAGGACTCCTTAGGCTTTTTCTTTCTCAGAAACGGTTTAGGGTCAGTGCCCCGTTGTTTCTATATATACTCGCCGAGTGCCTCATTCGAGGCGACTCCTTTTGGCTTTTTCTCGGAAACGACTAAGGGTCTGGGCCCTTGTTTCCTAACTCTTTTTCGCCGAGTCCCTCAGTCGAGGCGACTCCTTAGGCTTTTTCTTTCTCAGAAACGGTTTAGGTTCAGTGCACCGTTGTTTCTATATATACTCGCCGAGTCCCTCAGTCGAGGCGACTCCTTTTGGCTTTTTCTCGAAAACCACTAAGGGTCTGGGCCCTTGTTTCCCAACTCTTTCTCGCCGAGTCCCTCAGTCGAGGCGACTCTTTAGGCTTTTACTTTCTCAGTAACGGTTTAGGGTCAGTGCCCCGTTGTTTCTATATATACTCGCCGAGTCCCTCAGTCGAGGCGACTCCTTTTGGCTTTTTCCCGGAAACGACTAAGGGGCTGGGCCCTTGTTTCCCAACACTTTCTCGCCGAGTCCCTCAGTCGAGGCGACTCCTTAGGCTTTTTCTTTCTCAGAAACTGTTTAGGGTCAGTGCCCCGTTTTTTCTATATATACTCGCCGAGTCCCTCAGTCGAGACGACTCCTTTTGGCTTTTTCTCGGAAACGACTAAGGGTCTGGGCCCTTGTTTCCCAACTCTTTCTCGCCGAGTCCCTCAGTCGAGGCGACTCTTTAGGCTTTTACTTTCTCAGAAACGGTATAGGGTCAGTGCCCTGTTGTTTCTATATATACTCGCCGAGTCCCTCAGTCGAGACGACTCCTTTTGGCTTTTTCTCGGAAACGACTAAGGGTCTGGGCCCTTGTTTCCCAACTCTTTCTCGCCGAGTCCCTCAGTCGAGGCGACTCTTTAGGCTTTTACTTTCTCAGAAACGGTTTAGGGTCAGTGCCCCGTTGTTTCTATATATACTCGCCGAGTCCCTCAGTCGAGGCGACTCCTTTTGGCTTTTTCTCGGAAACGACTAAGGGTCTGGGCCCTTGTTTCCCAACACTTTCTCGCCGAGTCCCTCAGTCGAGGCGACTCCTTAGGCTTTTTCTTTCTCAGAAACTGTTTAGGGTCAGTGCCCCGTTGTTTCTATATATACTCGCCGAGTGCCTCAGTCGAGGCGACTCCTTTTGGCTTTTTCTCGGAAATGACTAAGGGTCTGGGCCCTTGTTTCCTAACTCTTTTTCGCCGAGTCCCTCAGTCGAGAGGACTCCTTAGGCTTTTTCTTTCTCAGAAACGGTTTAGGGTCAGTGCCCCGTTGTTTCTATATATACTCGCCGAGTGCCTCATTCGAGGCGACTCCTTTTGGCTTTTTCTCGGAAACGACTAAGGGTCTGGGCCCTTGTTTCCTAACTCTTTTTCGCCGAGTCCCTCAGTCGAGGCGACTCCTTAGGCTTTTTCTTTCTCAGAAACGGTTTAGGTTCAGTGCACCGTTGTTTCTATATATACTCGCCGAGTCCCTCAGTCGAGGCGACTCCTTTTGACTTTTTCTCGAAAACGACTAAGGGTCTGGGCCCTTGTTTCCCAACTCTTTCTCGCCGAGTCCCTCAGTCGAGGCGACTCTTTAGGCTTTTACTTTCTCAGAAACGGTTTAGGGTCAGTGCCCCGTTGTTTCTATATATACTCGCCGAGTCCCTCAGTCGAGGCGACTCCTTTTGGCTTTTTCTCGGAAACGACTAAGGGGCTGGGCCCTTGTTTCCCAACACTTTCTCGCCGAGTCCCTCAGTCGAGGCGACTCCTTAGGCTTTTTCTTTCTCAGAAACTGTTTAGGGTCAGTGCCCCGTTTTTTCTATATATACTCGCCGAGTCCCTCAGTCGAGGCGACTCCTTTTGGCTTTTTCTCGGAAACGACTAAGGGTCTGGGCCCTTGTTTCCTAACTCTTTTTCGCCGAGTCCCTCAGTCGAGGTGACTCCTTAGGCTTTTTCTTTCTCAGAAACGGTTTAGGGTCAGTGCCCCGTTGTTTCTATATATACTCGCCGAGTCCCTCAGTCGAGGCGACTCCTTTTGGCTTTTTTCTCGGAAACGACTAAGGGTCTAGGCCCTTGTTTCCTAACTCTTTCTCGCCGAGTCCCTCAGTCGAGGCGACTCCCTAGGCTTTTTCTTTCTCAGAAACGGTTTAGGGTCAGTGCCCCGTTGTTTCTATACATACTCGCCGATTCCCTCAGTCGAGGCGACTCCTTTTGGCTTTTTCTCGGAAACGACTAAGGGTCTGGGCCCTTGTTTCCCAACTCTTTCTCGCCGAGTCCCTCAGTCGAGGCGACTCTTTAGGCTTTTACTTTCTCATAAACGGTATAGGGTCAGTGCCCTGTTGTTTCTATATATACTCGCCGAGTCCCTCAGTCGAGACGACTCCTTTTGGCTTTTTCTCGGAAACGACTAAGGGTCTGGGCCCTTGTTTCCCAACACTTTCTCGCCGAGTCCCTCAGTCGAGGCGACTCCTTAGGCTTTTTCTTTCTCAGAAACTGTTTAGGGTCAGTGCCCCGTTGTTTCTATATATACTCGCCGAGTGCCTCAGTCGAGGCGACTCCTTTTGGCTTTTTCTCGGAAATGACTAAGGGTCTGGGCCCTTGTTTCCTAACTCTTTTTCGCCGAGTCCCTCAGTCGAGAGGACTCCTTAGGCTTTTTCTTTCTCAGAAACGGTTTAGGGTCAGTGCCCCGTTGTTTCTATATATACTCGCCGAGTGCCTCATTCGAGGCGACTCCTTTTGGCTTTTTCTCGGAAACGACTAAGGGTCTGGGCCCTTGTTTCCTAACTCTTTTTCGCCGAGTCCCTCAGTCGAGGCGACTCCTTAGGCTTTTTCTTTCTCAGAAACGGTTTAGGTTCAGTGCACCGTTGTTTCTATATATACTCGCCGAGTCCCTCAGTCGAGGCGACTCCTTTTGACTTTTTCTCGAAAACGACTAAGGGTCTGGGCCCTTGTTTCCCAACTCTTTCTCGCCGAGTCCCTCAGTCGAGGCGACTCTTTAGGCTTTTACTTTCTCAGAAACGGTTTAGGGTCAGTGCCCCGTTGTTTCTATATATACTCGCCGAGTCCCTCAGTCGAGGCGACTCCTTTTGGCTTTTCTCGGAAACGACTAAGGGGCTGGGCCCTTGTTTCCCAACACTTTCTCGCCGAGTCCCTCAGTCGAGGCGACTCCTTAGGCTTTTTCTTTCTCAGAAACTGTTTAGGGTCAGTGCCCCGTTTTTTCTATATATACTCGCCGAGTCCCTCAGTCGAGGCGACTCCTTTTGGCTTTTTCTCGGAAACGACTAAGGGTCTGGGCCCTTGTTTCCTAACTCTTTTTCGCCGAGTCCCTCAGTCGAGGTGACTCCTTAGGCTTTTTCTTTCTCAGAAACGGTTTAGGGTCAGTGCCCCGTTGTTTCTATATATACTCGCCGAGTCCCTCAGTCGAGGCGACTCCTTTTGGCTTTTTTCTCGGAAACGACTAAGGGTCTAGGCCCTTGTTTCCTAACTCTTTCTCGCCGAGTCCCTCAGTCGAGGCGACTCCCTAGGCTTTTTCTTTCTCAGAAACGGTTTAGGGTCAGTGCCCCGTTGTTTCTATACATACTCGCCGATTCCCTCAGTCGAGGCGACTCCTTTTGGCTTTTTCTCGGAAACGACTAAGGGTCTGGGCCCTTGTTTCCCAACTCTTTCTCGCCGAGTCCCTCAGTCGAGGCGACTCTTTAGGCTTTTACTTTCTCATAAACGGTATAGGGTCAGTGCCCTGTTGTTTCTATATATACTCGCCGAGTCCCTCAGTCGAGACGACTCCTTTTGGCTTTTTCTCGGAAACGACTAAGGGTCTGGGCCCTTGTTTCCTAACTCTTTCTCGCCGAGTCCCTCAGACGAGGCGACTCCATAGGCTTTTTCTTTCTCAGAAACGGTTTAGGGTTAGTGCCCCGTTGTTTCTATATATACTCGCCGAGTCCCACAGTCGAGGTGATTCCTTTTGGCTTTTTCTCAGAAACGACTAAGGGTCTGGGCCCTTGTTTCCTAACTCTTTTTCGCCGAGTCCCTCAGTCGAGGCGACTCCTTAGGCTTTTTCTTTCTCAGAAACGGTTTAGGGTCAGTGCCCCGTTGTTTCTATATATACTCGCCGAGTGCCTCAGTCGAGGCGACTCCTTTTGGCTTTTTCTCGGAAATGACTAAGGGTCTGGGCCCTTGTTTCCTAACTCTTTTTCGCCGAGTCCCTCAGTCGAGAGGACTCCTTAGGCTTTTTCTTTCTCAGAAACGGTTTAGGGTCAGTGCCCCGTTGTTTCTATATATACTCGCCGAGTGCCTCATTCGAGGCGACTCCTTTTGGCTTTTTCTCGGAAACGACTAAGGGTCTGGGCCCTTGTTTCCTAACTCTTTTTCGCCGAGTCCCTCAGTCGAGGCGACTCCTTAGGCTTTTTCTTTCTCAGAAACGGTTTAGGTTCAGTGCACCGTTGTTTCTATATATACTCGCCGAGTCCCTCAGTCGAGGCGACTCCTTTTGGCTTTTTCTCGAAAATGACTAAGGGTCTGGGCCCTTGTTTCCCAACTCTTTCTCGCCGAGTCCCTCAGTCGAGGCGACTCTTTAGGCTTTTACTTTCTCAGAAATGGTTTAGGGTCAGTGCCCCGTTGTTTCTATATATACTCGCCGAGTCCCTCAGTCGAGGCGACTCCTTTTGGCTTTTTCTCGGAAACGACTAAGGGTCTGGGCCCTAGTTTCCCAACTCTTTCTCGCCGAGTCCCTCAGTCGAGGCGACTCTTTAGGCTTTTACTTTCTCAGAAACGGTTTAGGGTCAGTGCCCCGTTGTTTCTATATATACTCGCCGAGTCCCTTAGTCGAGGCGACTCCTTTTGGCTTTTTCTCGGAAACGACTAAGGGTCTGGGCCCTTGTTTCCCAACACTTTCTCGCCGAGTCCCTCAGTCGAGGCGACTCTTTAGGCTTTTACTTTCTCAGAAACGGTTTAGGGTCAGTGCCCCGTTGTTTCTATATATACTCGCCAAGTCCCTCAGTCGAGGCGACTCCTTTTGGCTTTTTTCTCGGAAACGACTAAGGGTCTGGGCCCTTGTTTCCTAACTCTTTCTCGCCAAGTTCCTGGGACGGTTAGTTGTAACCCATGTGCTTTATTTAGATTTTTGGAACCCTTGAGCTTGTACACGGCCTATCCTTTTCTACTGATAGAACCTTTTCAAATGGGTGACGTTCCATATGCGATCTATGTGTTTGCCTTCCATAGTCTCTAACTTGTAGGTTCCGACTCGGACCACCGCAGCGATACGGTATAGCCCCTCCCACTTAACCGCAAACTTGCCTCCTTCGGTGGGCTGACTGGCTTGTCGATCGCGTAACACGAGGTCGCCAACCTGAAAGGTTCGCGGGCGAGTCCTACGGTCGCGATATCTTTTCACCGCCTGCTGGTACTCAACCATCCGTGCACTTGCGGCTTCCCTCCTTTCTTCTAGGAAATTTTTCTCGATCCGCAGATTCTCTTCATTCACTGCATCTGAGTAGGTGCGAACCCGGTGAGTGGGCTCGACCACTTCGACTGGAACCTTGGCCTCGAAGCCGTATGCGAGCGAGAACGGGCTCTCCCCGGTTGCTCGCCGCTGGATAGTGCGATAAGCCCACAGGACTCGATCAAGCTCGTCCGCCCAATTTCCTCGGATGTCTTCAAGCTTCTTCCGGATCCCATCTACCAGCGTTCGATTCACATTCTCGACCTGCCCATTGGCTTGTGGGTAGGCCACCGACACCTTGGTATGCTTGATATCGTGTCGGCGGCAGAAGTCAGCGAAAGCCTGGCAGTCAAACTGTCGCCCATTGTCACTGACGATATGCTCGGGCAGGCCGAAGCGGCAGATTACCCTTTTCCATAGAAAGTGTCGACATTGGTACTCAGTGATGGTAGCCAGTGGTTCTGCCTCAACCCATTTCGTGAAGTAGTCGATAGCAACGACGCAAAATTTCAAACCCCCCGGGGCGACGGGCAACGGCCCCAGCAGGTCTATGCCCCACTTGGCGAAAGGAATGGCAGTGGTGACCGGTGTGTAGAAGGTGGCCAGCCGGGTGTCTTTCCTGGCAAATGCTTGACAAACGCCGCATTTGGACATCCACTCGATACAGTCTCGCATCATGGTCGGCCAATAATACCCTTGAACGACTAACTTCCGGGCGAGTGCGTTGGCGCCTTGATGCGCGGCACAGATGCCTCAGTGGGCCTCGTCTATAATTTTCTCGGCCTCAGGTCTAAGCAAGCACTTTAGCAAGGGTCCTCCGAACGACCGTTTATATAGCTGCCCGTCGACGACCTGGAAGGAAGGGGCTTTTCGCCGAACCCTAGCGGCGACCCTTGGGTCGCTTGGCAACTCGCCCGTCTCCTTGAATCGCCGGATGTCCTCTATCTAAAACATCTCGAGGTTTTTCTCCCGGTCCCATTCTTCGATGTTTACTTGCTGGACTTCCAGCGGCGCCTCTTCAATACTCGGCCGATTTAACTCCTCCTTCTGGCAAATTTTTATCAGGTGGTCCGGTACCCCCTCCAGGGAAATTTTGGACAATATGTCGGCTTCCACGTTGTCCGCTCGGATATGTACTCTATTTCGTAGGCCTCAAACTCCTTCAACATCTCGGCTGCACGCTCTTTGTATAATACCATCCTTGCATTCTTGGTTTCACACGTACCTGAGATCTGCCCGACTACCAGTCTGGAGTTAGTTTTGATTCGTAGCCGCTCGACTCCCAGGGCCTTGGCAAGTCGGAGGCCGTTCAATACCGCTTCATACTCGGCCTCGTTATTTGATGTAGAGAACAAGTACCTCAGAGCGTAATATAGCCGGAATCCTTCCGGAGTGATGAGCATGACACCGCCTCCACAGTGTTGTCGACTCGATGCTCCATCCGCATGCATTTCCCACCACTCGCCCGGGCAACTCTCCGAGGCGTGTTCCTTTTCTTCCTCACCTGCTGTACATTCGACCAGGAAGTCGGCCAAGGCTTGACCTTTAATGGAGGGTCGGGGTTGGTACTCAATCCCATACTGAGTCAACTCTACGGCCCACTTTACCAGTCGGCCGGAGGACAAGGGGTTTCGTAGCACGCTCCCGAGCGGCTGGTCTGTCAGAACCCGGACGGTATGGGCTTGGAAATAAGGTGCCCGCTTGAGCACGGTGACTACCAATGCATACACAATCTTTTCCAGAGCGGTGTACCGCGTCTCAGCAGCCTTCAGCGAGCGGCTTACATAATAAACCGAGTGCTGGACTCGGTCCTCCTCTCGGACCAATACCGAACTCACCGCTTTGGCCGAGGCGGCGAGGTACAAGAATAAGGGCTCGCCCACCTGGGGGGTAGACAGCACTGGGGGCGTTGAAAGATATTGTTTCAACTCCTCGAACGACTGCTGACATTCGGCAGTCCAAGCGAATCCCTCTTTCTTCTTCATGGCTTCGAAGAAAGGCACAGTCTTATCCGCCGATTTGCTCAGGAAGCGGCTAAGGGCGGCCAACCGACCAGTCAAGCATTGTAAGTCCTTGACGGTGGTAGGAGGCTGCATGTCGATGATGGCCTGTACTTTCTCCGGATTAGGCTCAATACCCCGTTTGGTGACCATGTAGCCCAAGAATTTGCCACCTTGGACAGCGAACGCGCACTTCTTGGGGTTCAGCCGGAGGTTGTACTTTATCATTACCTTGAAGCAGTCGGCCAGGTCCTCCGCGTGCTTGTCCTCCTCCCGGCTCTTGACAAGCATATAGTCAACGTACGCGGCCATTGATTTCCCCAGCAGGTGTTGGAACAGCCGGGCGACCATTCGGGTGTACGTAGCCCCGGCATTTTTAAGCCCGAAGGGCATGACTTGGTAACAGTAAACTCCGTCCGGTGTCAGGAAGGCGGTCTTCTCCTCATCCGCCGGGTGCATAAATATTTGGTGGTACCCCCTGAAGGCGTCCATAAAACTGAGCAACACCGACCCGGCCGTTTCGTCGACTAACTGGTCGATCCGAGGTAGAGGAAACGGGTCTTTCGGGTAGGCCTTGTTAAGATCGGTGTAATCTACGCACATTCGCCACGCTGGGGGCTTGGGTACGAGGACCACGTTTGCCAACCACTCCGGGTACTTAACCTCACGGACGTGCCCAGCCGCTAGCAGCGTGCTAACTTCTTTCTTCACAAACTCCCTCCGGTCGTTGGCCAGGTATCGTTTTTTCTGTACGACCGGTCGGTGCTCCGGGTCCACGGCGAGTCGGTGCGATATAATCGAACGATCCACGCCGGGCATATCCTCCGGGCCCCAGGCGAAAACCAATCGATGCTCCTGGAGCACTCTCACGATTTCCCCCCTTAGTTTCTCACGAAGGCCGACCCCGATTCTCACTCGCCTACTAGGCTGTGCTGGGTCAATCTCGATTTCCTCTAGCTCGACGGCCGGCTCGGGGCGAGGTATCACCGTTTTCTTGGGGGGCCTCTCGGTAATCTCGTGGACCTGCATCTCACGTTTGCCCATTCCTCTACATGCTTGTAAATAGCAGTCGCGGGCGACCTTGCGATCACAACGTATTGTTCCTATTCCGTTCGGCGTGCGAAACTTCAAGCACAGGTGTTCGATCGAGATCAAGGCTCCGAGGTCTTCCAAACCCGGGCGGCCGAGTATGGCATTATGCGAGCAGGCCAGATTTACCACGATAAACTTCATGTTTAATTTTTGCACATCCGGGTAACTGCCAATCTCCACGGGAAGGGTGATCGACCCTTCCGCCTCCACCGAGTCCCCGGTGAAGCCGGCGAGAGGGGTTTTGACAGGATTCAGCTGCTCTCGAATCAGCCCCATTTTGGTGAAGGTTTCCAGGTATAGCACATTGACGCTACTCCCGGTGTCAACCAGGATTCGGCGAACGACTACACCACTGATGTCCATAGCGATGACCAACGCATCTCGATGCGGGGTCTCTCCGGCTGGCAGGTCCCTATCGGTGAACACGATGGGTTCTCGGCATACCTTTTTGGAGCTCTCTTCGCGACCATAAACCGTCCCGACATACAATTGCCGAGCCCAGGCTTTTCGGGTGTTTGCCGAGTCGCCGCCCTCTGGCCCGCCGACTATCATGTTGATAACCGGCTTCTGGCGCCATTGGGTTTCGTCCTCTTCGGGAGCCGGCTGCTTACCTCGGCTGTTCTCTGCGTCGGTGGCAAGTCCCTCATCTCCTCGACTGGCCGACCTCCGCCTCTATTGGTTGGGGGGCGGGGTCCCTTGCTGGATGATCCCCTCCATGATCTTCTTTAGATAGAAGCATTCTTCCGTGCTGTGAGTGTAAGATTTATGATAACGACAGTACTTAGAAGTCTTACCAGTCTCCTCATTTGTTACGCGGTCGTCGATCGGTGGATGCGGAGGTGAGGCGACTGCTTGTATTTCGTGGACCGGCCGCTCCGGAACCGGTCGATAGGCGTGGACGACGGGGCGGTCGTACGGTCGCCTAACTTCGGGTCGCCGGGCCACATCCGAACGCCTTTCCTTTGTCTCGGCCCGCGTCCTTTTCCCGCTGGCGGACCCGCCGACCTCGCGCTGTCGTTTATGCTTCATGGCCTATTCCGTGTTGGCTCTCTTGTTGGCCATCTGGATAGCTTCCGCGTACGTTGCCGGGCGATTGTCCCTTAGGTCTCGGTACAGCTGGCCGGACCGCAAAGATTCAATGAAGAAAGTGAGTGCCGTTTGGTCCTCCACTTCCTCTATTGACTGGATCTCCTTTTGCCAGCGGGCTAAATAGGTTTTTAAAGACTCACCCTCGTCCTGGTGGATGTCGCCTAAGTGCGTCAGGTCCTTCTGTGGCTTGATGTTGGCGGCATAGTGGCTCATGAAGCGATCTGCAAGTTCCTCAAAACTGTGAATCGACCCTGGGGGTTGCGCCACAAGCCATCTCTGCGCGGACCCCTTGAGCGTGGGTAAGAAGGCGCGGCACATGACCGGGTCCCGTACCCCAAAAACTTGCATCTTAGCTTGGTAACTCAGTAGATGTTCTCGTGGGTCGCCCGACCCGTCGAACGTGGCTTGCTCCGGGAACTTGAAGTCGCCCGGTATCTTGAAGGCCATGATCTCGGCCGAGAAGGGTAACGCGGTCAGCAGCGATCGGCCAGGGGCCTTGGCTTTTCCTTCCACCTGTTCTTTTAGATTTCGTATTTCCTAGGCTAAATTTGCCACCTCGACCGTCTCTTGGGTGCGGTTTCCTGTCGATTCCGTGCTCTCGCCGACCTCTGACTCGACAGGTTAATCATGGTCGTGGGTTGGCTGCTCTAAGCGGCGAGCCACCGTCCGGGCTTTCCTTACACGGTTACGCTCACGCGCGCTCTGTCGACCGTGAGTTTCTAACGGGGCGCGAAGGGGTTCTCTTCGCCCCAGCCGTTCTCTCGCCGACCGTCGTTCAACACCCGGGCCCAACCGAGAATGGACAGACTGGACCGGTTGACTCTCGGCCCGGCGGGTGGATTGTCGATTGTCTGGCCTTCGCGACGGTTGGGGGTCTCGCTGCGGTATCCGAGTAGCGGATTGCTCCCGTATTCCCCGACTTGCCTCGGTGAAAGCGCGTCCAATCGCTTGTAGCTGATCCGGGGTGAACTGCACCGCGGCTGGTTGTGGATTTATCTGTGGTGTTGGCGGCGGTGTCGCGTCGTTTTCCCGGCTTCGGGCGTTTCTTCGATTCAACTGATCTCTTAGGTCGGCTCCTAGCCCATTATCGTGTTGACTCAACTGTTCTTGGCTTCCTGTCATGGTAAAGCCTTTCGATTTCTCGCAACTAGGGCTCTTCTCGATGTTCTCTCGGACTCGCTTTGCTCAGAAGGCACGCGACTCTTTGTTTCGATCCCCACAGACGGCGCCAGTGATGGTTTTTGGGTTTTCGGGCCCAAGGAGGTCCAACACAACCTTTCAGCTGGAGGATACACCTTTCACAAAAAGTCTAAGTTTAGTGAAATGAGATGCTAATAATTCTTGTATTCCCTCTCCGGGTTCTCGAAAAGTCTATATCTTACAACGGTGGAGGAGCCCCTTTTATAGTGGCTCCTCCCCTACTGACTTGAAGGCCCATAATGGCCGACTTCAAGGCTGCTTTCAATGTACCGAGCCGTTGGGCGACGTTACAGAGTCTGCCAACGGCTCTCTCCAGCTAGTAACCATCGGACCGAGTCCGGCCTTTAATGCCCCAACGGCTCCTTGTCTCGACTTCTTTGAAGGCTCCCCCAACGGCTCTTTGAACCGAGTCTTTCCCTGGGCTGGGGCTCGGACCGACTCCTCATCTCTGGCTTATACTCAGACTGGGCCGTCCCTCGTAGCCCTGAACTGGGCCTTTGCCTTGGGCCTGGGCCGACTCCTGGACTCAGCCCATGCATTATCCAAGCCTGCTTCGTGTTAGCCCATCCTTTCTGATCCTTCCTCTTTGGGCCCACTTTTCTTGGGCCGGGGTTCTCACCCCATCACTTGGCTTTGGAAAGAAGATAGATTTTCAGTCACAGACTATAATAACTATAATAACCTCATTATTTGACCTATTAATATTTTCGGTCACATTTGGCCGGTAATTTGGCCGGCGTGACCAAAATTGATAAAAATTGCGTAGTCAAGATACTAAATTAACATTTTTTATAGTCAAGTTTTGCAATTAACACAAGTGCAATAGTCAGTGGACCAAAATTGAAATTTACTCTAAATAGTATTTATTATGACTATTATTTAATCAAAAGTAATTATTAAAAAAATTGTAATTTATACTCTTCCATAATATGTCAATTATTAATGTCACTCCTGAATTAATAGTGGTGTAAATGTTGCCCCTCAATTTTACTCCCGTACGGTACGGGAGGGACAATATATGTACCGTTTTGAAAATTAAGAGACAATATTTACACCACTAATAATTCAGGAGTAACATTGATAATTGGCATGTTATGAAGGGACATAAATTACAATTTTGCCTAATATGTTAATTTCATGTATATAATATGAATGTCGTTTTGAATTAGGGTCCACAATACAATGTGGACCTTAGCTTGGTGCATGATATAATTTGTCATGATATGACAATCATTATACAGTAGACTATGGTCCAGAAAGGCGTCGTTTCTTTTAATGACAAGAAACGACAGTTGTTACATTCAATTGATTTTGTGTCTACGAGGTGCTCAGGGTAAAATGAAATTACAATGTCCATCAAATGAAATTGAATAGTAGGTCTCACATATTTAGTGCATATTGTCGAATGAATATGTAGCTTGATTAGAATGATACTTTAGTGGTGTTGTAATTTACAGTGTGTATAAAATGAAACTGAATAGAAGGTCTCACATATTGAATGTATATTGTCAAATGAAATTGTATTTGAATTAAAATGAAACTTTAGTTGTGATCGATGTAATGAAAATATAGTGTGTATAAAATGAAATTGAATAACATGTATCACATATTGAGCGTATATTATCAAATGAAACTGTCGAATTAGTATGATACTTTAGAGGTGTTGTAATGAAACTTCTATGTGTATAAAAGAAAATGATTAATAGGTCTCTAGATATATAGAACAAATATATTATGAACATAATATAGGATAAATGTTATTAAACATGATGCTTTTGTAGTATACTATTTATATACATTAAGCTTTATTTTTTTATGAACATATAAAAGGAACATTATTAACCTACTATAAATTGAATAGAAACACATATGATATACATTTAGCTTAGTGTTTATGGATATTAATATTTATCAAACACTCGGATGAACTCCCTATTGAGCCGTCATGACCTGTGAAGCGTTGTAAAATTATTTACTTAGTATATGATTAAGCAGTGTGGCACAAACATTAGAACTGATGTGCACGCCCTCAGGGCTTCTCTAGCCTGTCTCGCACATTCATAACCACATAGGTGCACACACGATCCTCACTCTTATGGAGATTGGGATGTGTTGAAGGACACAATTATTCCTCGTACACGTGATTTGTTGTGTGCACTTACCTTGAGTTGTATGTGCACACAACCCAGGCAAACCAGTACAGATTGTGCACATCAGAGTCGCAGTGCGTAACTTTATTTACTCAGTATATGATTATGCAATGTGGCACAAACATTAAAGCAAACTGCACGCCCTCAGGGGTTTTGTGGTGTGTATGATACATTCATAAACCCGTAGGTGCACACACGGGAATCATGTATACAGAGATTAGGAGGTGTCAAATCACGCATTAACTCTCCGTAAACGTGATTTCATGTGTGCACTCACCTTTAGTTGTGTGTGCACACAACTAAGGCGGTCCAAGTCGAGTTGTGCACTTCAGATTAGAGTCGCACTGCATACTGTTATTGCAGAATTAGTCTGTGTTTATCAAAATTGCCAACCCAAGTTTGTGCACATAAAGTAGCAGTACTTTTCATGCATTTTCACACAGCAGTATGATAATGAACAATTCATCTAATTCCAAGCTATAACCCATCATTATGCATGTACGACTTCAATTGAATCCAAAATTGAAAAACGAACAGGTATAGGAATTGAAATATTATTCTTACATTCATGGTCTTCACTTGCCCTTCAAATTTTCGCTTGTCTTCGCCTGTCTCCAGATGCACACAGACGCCCTAGATTGAGCAAACGTATAGATGATCCTGGGCAGATTAGGTGATCGCAGACTTTCAGACTAATTGGACTCCTTCCTTATCTTCCTAAAATATTGGAATCAATCCAAATATAATATTAGTTTATAATTGGCCCCTGAAAAGAATTAAACTAGTATTCTTTTTAATTAATTATGTTAAAGATCTACATATAAATGATTACTTTATCTAGATCATTAATTGAATAAATTTTAAAGGCTTGGATTAGTTCTTATGTTCCTACCTAACCAAAGGTTCTTACTAGAAGCCCACCCTATAGTACATATAAATGATTACTTTATCTAGACAATTAATTGAGTAAATTTTAAAGGCTTGGATTAGTTCATATGTTCCAACCTAACCAAAGGTTCTTACTAGAGCCCACCCTATATATATTAAAGATCAAATGAGAACACTTCTCCACATGAGAAATGTGGACTAATCTTGGACCTTAATTTGGGGTTGATGTGTGGTGCTGATTTTTTCTGATTTTTATGTTGTTTTTTAAGAAGGGTTGATTTAGTAATTTTTTTCTTTTTTTTTCCTAATTATGATGTCGTTATTGTTTGGGTTTATGCATGATATTTTTTTAATAATAAAAATTAATTTATTAAATAATCAGCAAGACACCAAACAAGATAAGGGGGTGGAGTATCAAACTCCTCGCAACCTGACTCAGAAACAACCTCCTGAGCAATAGTGTGGGCTGCGCGATTTGCAGATCGCTTAACAAACTGAAATTCAACATCGTTTAAAGAAGATGCTAATTCTTTAATATCCTCTACTAATAAACCAAACGGAGAAAAAAAATGAAGAGCTGGTAATAGCTTTAAAAAGTATCTGAGAGTCTGCTTCCACGTCAACCTCACCCATTCCGGTATGAATGAGCCAACTCAGAGCTTCCCTCATGCTAAGGGCTTCAGATTCCTTCACATCATAAATGACATGCATGTTCATGTTCTTCTTAGCTAGAAATAGCCCATAATCATCTCAAAGAACCCATCCAAGACCCATTGTATTATTAACTTGATCTATAGCCACATATGTATTAACTTTTATTCTTCCCCTTTGTAAGTGTACAAAAGTTAGTACACATTAAAACCTATGTTGGCTAATTTATTTTATTTTATTTTAAATAGATTAAAGTTAAACAAAGCTCTTGGTGCATGTTCATATCATATGGGATTTATTTGAATGGCTCATAATTATTGGTTATATGTGAAGAAGAAGTCAGCAGAGTACTTTGGTTAAAGCTAAGTATAAGGGATTTATTAAAATGAGTGCCTATGGTTGTAACACCCCTAAAATTTAAAACTTTTAAAGCTTAAATAGGAAGGCAATTCTATTATTAAATCCCAAAACAGAGCATACTAAACATAAGTGTTTGGGGTGCTATGCCACATCTGAGCTGGAGAACTCAGATGCACAGGCTAAACTATCTAATTATCCTCAAACAATGTTATTAGATCATCATGGCACGCAGGCTGAATAGGAATCTAACTAACTAAGCCTCGGGTCCTCTAGCGTGCTCCTGTTGCTAATCATATGTGCCTGAAAGCCAAATATATCTGTTCAGCGAATAATGCTGGTAACCCACTTACACGCGTTAAAATACAATATATATATATATATATATATATATATATATATATATATATATATATATAGGAAAACCATTTTGAAGCTGGAAGATATATACTTAGGAAACTCTAACTTTAAAACCAGGAATAGACTCGACAAGTAGGGACGAACACATTCAGCAGTTATAATCAAGCATATAAAACACTAGCATATATCCTAAGGTCCGAGTTTATTTCACATCTTTCATATCGTCATTTAATCATTATCTTATCACATAAGCACACTTTGGTGGCGCCACAGGACCAATCGCATGCCCATACATGAGGGTCAGCGCATATAGCGCTAACACGGCCCCGCAGCACCCTGCCTCGTACCGCAACACGATGGGGTTTGTAAGTGTACAAAATAGTACACATTAGATTGGCTAATTTATTATTTTATTTTATTAATATGTAATGCTAATTAGTATGAGTTGTAATTAGTATTATTGGACCAAGCTAAAATGTGTGGTGGAGATTTCCTTCTAATGAGTTGGACAAAGAGCAAGTCTGAAGATCTCAAATTAAAGAATGTGTGGTTGAGAAGAATTCAAGCCACATATGAAAGCTACAATCAAGGCTTGGTGAAATGGAAGTTACGTACAGTATATAAGGAAGGGAAAACGAAAGAGGAAGTTGCCAATTCTGAAATTCTGATCACATACGCAAGCTTCTTATATTACTGCTTTAATATTTATTATGTTATATTTGTGATTTAATTCTGTACTTCAAATCAGTACCTGTGACAGCTGAAGCGCTACACCAAAGATGGTTATGGCATGCACGGTTCAGTCCTGATTAGGTGTTTAAGTAGAGTTGTAGTGGTAAAGGCTGTGAGCCATTTGTAGTTACCTCTTGTAATACGCCGTGGTGAACATCTAGTGGATTGGGCAGACGTGGGTTGCCCCGCAGACATAGGAGAAGGAGCTCCGAACAGCGTAACATTTCTATAGTGTTTTTACATTATTTATGCTTTCAATTTCGTTATTTATACGTTGATTAAATTGAATTAATTAAACAACGAAATTGTCTCGTAACATAAAATTAAGTAGAATTCTTAGTGTTAAATTGATTTTGAGATAAACGGGCATTTTCAATTAGTATCAGAGTGACCAGACTTAAGTTATTAGTCTGTCGATCTGGCTACTCTGTGCCCCTTGATCTCAATTCTTCAGCGGCTATTATTATTATTTCTGATTTTGTTAAATTCTTTGATCTCACGGGTTATTGAGTGTTACAGAATGGAGCACACTAAAGCTCTTCCCCAGCTAGTCGGTGACAACTATGCATATTGGAAGGTGCGCACGCGTACTCATCTCAAAGCACAAGGTGAAGCAGTATGGTGTATCGTTGTAACAGGCTGGGATCATCCAACCAAAGCCATTTCCAGTGAGGATGAAACTCGAGTGACGAAACCTGAAAATGAATGGACCCAAGCTGAGAAAACGAGTGCTGGACACAACGATAAGGCACTAGATATTATTTATGGGCTAATTCATGAAAGTCAATTTCTTATTGTTGCAGGCCATGATTCAGCTAAAGGCGCATGGGAAGCACTAGAGGTTACCTATGAAGGCACAACGTCGGTAAAACAATCAAAACTGCAACTGGTACAGTCAGATTTCGAGGAGCTCCGGATTAATAAAGATGAAACCATCGTGACCTTTCACACTCGTGTGCAAGAGCTAGCAAATCGAGCTATGGTCCTCGGAGAACCGTTCACTCAAGAAAAGTTGGTGAAAAAAATTCTACGATCATTACCACCTCGGTTCCGGATGAAAGTTACAGCGATCCAGGAACATGACAACTGGGAGAAAAAGACCGTAACACAACTAATGGGGAATCTAAGAACTTATGAGATGGAAATCTTAACAGATCACACGAAAAAAAACAAAAAACAGTAGTATTTACCGCTGAAGAAAATAATTGTATACCTGATTTAGATGAAATAGGTGATTGTAACACCCCAGATTTTCAAGACATTTAAAACTTATAATAAAGGTAGAATCTTATTAAATCCCAAGATATAAATACAAGCGTTCGGGGTGCTATGCCACACCTGGGCTAGAGAACCCAAGTGCACAGGCTAACTAACTAATATCCTCAAAGCGTAAATACGTAAACGTGGCACGCAGGCCAAAAGGGAAACTATCTACTTCTAAGTTCTAGCGCACTCCAGTGACTTAATCTTCTGTGCCTGAAAGCCAAATATATCTGTTCAGCGAGAGATGCTGGTAACCCACTCCAACACGTTGAAATACAATACATATAGAGATATATATAGATATACGAAAACCATTTTGAGCATGAAGATATATCCTACGAACTCTAGCTTTTAAAACCGGGAATGACTCGACAGATAAGGCCAGACACGAGCAACAGTTATAACAAACATATGCAGTTCACAACAGATAAGGCAGATAAGGCAAAGCATAAACAATAATCATAACCCAACATGAACAATCCCCAATATAAATCCCATAGTCACATCCCCCAAGACACTCATAATCACAACTCATCCATATCACAACACATAACACACTTTGTTGGCGCCACAGGACCAATCGCATGCCCATACATGAGGGTCAGCGCATATAGCTCTGACACGGCCCCGCAGCACCATGCCCCGTATCGCAACACGGGGAGGTCGATCGCAACCGACCGATGAACCGCAGCTCATCATAATGTTTGATCGCAACCAAACAGTGGACCTCAGCCCAAGAGAGTGTCGTCTGACCGCAGCCAGGATAAAGGACGAACCGCAGCTCGTATAGAAACGTCTGATCGCAACCAAACGGTGGACCGCAGCCCAAGAGAGTGTCATCTGACCGCAGCCAGGAATACCAATCTGACCGCAGCCAGCTTCTGAACCGCAGCTCAGGATAACCAATCCGATCGCAACCGAATTGGGGCAGCACACACACATAACACATAGCAAGCACATGCAACCCACGTTACACATTGGGAAGGGGGTAAAGCATATAACAAACCTATGCGTGATCCATCACATACTAAGAATAGTCCTAAGGGGTTCATACTTCCTTCACCTAGGTCAACAGGATACCAATTCATCTAGCATGCGATATAACAGACTCATAAACCAACGAACGGTACCCGAAACATCAAACTAGACATAGGCACGACAAACGGGGTCCGTTGGGACACCACGGGGATCGGGGAAACATCAAACGGGGGAGCCGGGGTCCCGAAGTGGGGTAATTTCCAGCGGGTAGCCGGTGGGTGGGGGTCCACCCGCCGGCTGCCCGCCGGCTGTCACTGTTCCGGGCAGCGGGTGCCCGGCGGGCAGCTGCCTGCCCGCCGGCTGCCCGCTGCCGTAGCTACCCGAGATTGCCGCGGGTAGGTGGCGGGTCCCCTACCCCCACCTACCCCCCACTGACACTTTTCATCACTTTTCGCCCCGGGAACCATTGTGGAACCCGAAACCATGCTTAGACACTTTACAACGCAATTAACGACAACACGTAGACAATTAACGAATCAAATATAAGAAACGAACGGCACATAACCTATCATGCTTTTCTAAATATAATCAACACCCAAACATGCGATTTCCCCACCCGATAATCCAGGAATAAGATCATACGATACAACCTAGGGTTCTAATCACTTTTATATCAACAAGAATACGATTCGTCTTCTAATTGCAAGATTCGGTAAGAATAACACATAAACATCAAGAGCATCACACAATTATCAAGAACAACACATAATCATCAAGAACTCTATATAATCATCAAGAATTCCATAATCATCAAGAATCTCCCGACATCAAGATCATCAAGATCCCTCATGGGATCATCACATCAAACATCAATAATAATCATCATATCTCGCCAATGCACAATAATATGGGGGAAACCCTAAGGGGGAATCATAGCTATGAAAATAGGTTTTGTTGAGACATGGGTTACCTCTTAGCCTTAATTAATTCCTTGGCTATGAAGGATCTTTCTTTAAGCTTTCTTGATTTCTTGATTTCTCCTAGGGGAATTCTTGGAGCTCTTTGGGTGGTGAGTCGTTTATTGTGGTGGGGGGGTTCTAGGTGCCTCTTAAGTCCCCTATTTATATATTTAGGAGTCCTAATTAGGAACTAATATTATAGGCTTGCTAATTCTATTCCTTTTGGGACTAAGGATTGGGTTCCATGGTCCATTGTGGACCATATTAATTAATTAAAGAGAATCCTAATCATAATCTGAATAGTAAAAGACCTACTTCCTTTATTCCTAATAGATAACTAGGTCTAGGATTCCTAATCAGAATCTGAATAGTAAAAGGTTTACTTTCTTTATTCCTAATAGGCTTAAGGCTCTAATTTAGGCAAGGGCTCACGGTTCATGGTGGGCCTTATTAATTAATTAAAGGGAAACCTAACCGAATTAAATCATATTTAATTATTATTAACGGGATTAATTAAATAATTAATCCGGGATTGAAGGCCGTAACACGGGGTGTTACAGTGATGATCCAGTTGTATTTCTGACTAAACAGTTTTCTAAAATTTTGAAACAGGTGTCAAAAGATTCACGAAACAAGAATATGCAAAAGGGAGCGTCATCATCTAAAACAAGTTCTAAATCAGGATCATCAACCTTCAAGCCTTCTGGTTCACGTCCAGGACAGTCCAAAGAGAAACCAAACAGTAAAGGGTTCAGATGCTATGAATGTGAGGGCTTCGGACATGTACAAGCAGAGTGCCCCACCTATCTTCGATGCAAGAAGTCTATGTCAGCAGTTACTAGGAGTGATGATGACTCAGACGGTGAAACAGGAGGATTTGATCCATACAAAATTTCTGGTAATTTCGTTGCCTTTACTGCATATATGGCTGCTGGACCGTGTCATGAAGATGTTGCTGACTCGGAGGGAGGCGAGTATATCTCTGCAGAAGATTTAGAGTCAAGTGAATCATCTTTTGAAATTGAGTTTAATAAGTTGTATCCCAAATGAGCAGCACTAAGGAAAGAAAATCGTAGATTAACTAGTGAAATAGGGATTGTAACAACTACAAAGAAAGTGTATCAAACTCAAATAGCCGATAGGGATCTGCTTCTTAAAGAGGCATTGGCCCGAGAAGAAAAACTGAAACAAGAGGTACAGACTCTGAAGCAGGAGCTGAACACCTACAAACGCCAAATCCAAATGATGGATACCACGTCTCCACTAGACGAGATCCTTGAGTCTGGAAGGAAGACTTCTGCAAAGTTTAGCCAAGGTTTCACAGGAAACAACTCAAAGGATAAAACGGTGTTTGTCAAAGCGTCAGGCCCTGGTCAATGAGATATTCCAAAATCTAGCACATTGACACATCGCGTTGGTACAGTAAGATCACTCAAGCCATATTATAAATCCTATAACCCGGTATGTCATTATTGCAGGTTACGGGGTCATACCAGACCTGAATGCTACTACTTCTACAAGGATCAAAGAATCGAGAAGTTCAAACACAAGAACATCCAACCCTTTACAAGACAAATCTGGGTTAAAAAGACAGATTATATCTCATTCGTCTCTTTGTACTCTAAAAGTACAGGTCGAAGCCTTCAAAACTCTGGCATTAAAACTCCAAAAAGAAAGAAATGAGCCCATCATTCGAATCCGAAGTGATCACGGACGAGAATTCGACAACAATCTGTTCGATACCTTCTGCAACCAAACTGGAATCACACATGATACTCAGCACCGAAAACACCTCAAAAAAACGGAGTTGATGAACGGAAGAACCGCACAATTCAAGAAATGGGACGAGTTCTGCTCAATGCCAAAGGACTACCTCAAAAATTTTGGGCAGAAGCTGTGAACACTGCATGTCACATCATCAATCGGGTCTATCTACGTCTAGGCACGAATCAGACTCCGTATACATTATGGAAAGGTAAGAAACCAAACATTAAATATTTTCATGTCTTCGGATCACGTTGTTTTATCTTGAAGGATCGAAACCCTGTCGCAAAGTTTGAACCAAAAAGCGATGAAGGCATCTTCCTCGGCTATTCAACGAACAGCAGGGCATATCGTGCATACAACAAAGTTACCAAAACCATCATGGAGTCCACAAATGTTGTAATCGATGATCAACCGAGCGATATTATCACAATGTCTCAGCCTGGACCAAAGACAGAACCTGACACAAGTTGTCCTGAACCTAATCCAGAGTCTCCTATGCCATATCCCACATCAACTCAACCTGAGCAAGAAACTGAGTCTGAGTCTAAATCTAACACTGATCACGGTAACATTGATATCCCTACTCGCATCCAGAAAGCTCATTCAATACAAAACGTAATTGGAGACCCTAGTTCCTGCGTAAAAACCAGAGGTAAACCGAAACGTGATTACCTTCAATTAGCAGGATATTCTTGTTATACTTCGCAGATTGAACCGAAGAATATCAAAGAAGCTCTAACAGACGAACACTGGATCAAGGCCATGCAAGAAGAACTGGGGCAGTTCGAACGAAATAAGGTATGGTATCTAATTCCTAAACCTGACAATGTTAATGTTGTAGGTACCAAATGGATCTTTCGCAACAAAACCGATGCAGCTGGCAACATCGCTAGAAATAAAGCGCGGCTTGTAGCCCAAGGCTACTCCCAAATTGAAGGAATCGACTACGACGAAACATTTGCCCCTGTTGCACGGCAAGAGTCAATACGACTCCTTCTATCGATTGCCTGTGCCCTAAAATTCAAGCTGTTTCAGATGGACGTTAAAACAACCTTCTTAAACGGTCATCTCTCGGAAGATATATACGTTGCTCAGCCTAAAGGGTTTGAAGATCCACATCATCCAAACTATGTCTACAAATTGCAAAAAGCTCTCTATGGCTTAAAACAGGCCCCAAGAGCCTGGTATGAGAGACTTACTCAATATCTTCTTCAGAACAACTACAAAAGAGGAGGATCAGACAAAACGTTATTTATAAAACGATCAGGTAAACACATAACAATTGCTCAAGTGTATGTTGATGATATCGTTTTTGGATGCACACAACTAGGGATGCCAATTTAGCCCTGAACCAATGAGCTGGCCCAATAAGCCCAAAAAATTGCAGGGCTAAAATCCA